>NC_051846.1:168065303-168070569 GCF_002237135.1 Teleopsis dalmanni | reverse complement strand
TATAGTACCACCACTTTAAAGCAGAACTAGATATAAGTACAAAGAAAACAATGTTTTCAATGCTTCAATTAAAACTAGATAAAAAAAGTACCGACGATACTTTGTGGTTTGGTAACAATTAGAAGAAGGATTTTAGTAAGCAGGGCATATGAAGCAACAGAAGCTTCTGTCTATACCATAATATGTTAATATAACATAAATAATATAATCTATTCTTTGGTTTAATTTAATACTAGACTGAAGTGTATAAAGTACAATAAACAAAAGACATGAAAAAAAATTTAGCTTAAATGAAATAGATTTAGTATTAATTTAGTATCGTAATATCAAGATTAGATAAAATATCTGGACTACGAAATATCCCCACCAAATCAATAGTCAATATTTGAAGCAGAAATTAATCTTTACATTAGTTAGTTAAGAACATATAACATAATTAACAATATTCAGAAAAACGTAAAACCTTCAAAACGTTACGATGAGAAAGTAAAAGAAATCTAAAATAAACTCAAGTCTCATTCAGGATTTTTGGAATGAGCGCTATATGTTAAATTACTTATTATGAGCAAATAACTATTCTAGTCGTATCTAAAAATAAACATCGCGAATTCTATATTTTAACACCTGAAGTAGTTATAGGTTTATCAATTGCATCTAAAGTCTTGGTTAGTAGTAGAGCATTTAAAAAAATACATTATTTTAATAATAATATATACAATAATAACACTATAACTATAAATATTACTTAAACTTCTAAGATTCTATATACTACAAACTCTACTATACATAAAGAGTAAACTCTATCTGATAAGGCTATAGACCAGTGGCTATAAAACAGTGAATCAAATTTAACGGGTATAGATGCATTGCTTGTAGTTTGTCCACTGAGACCTCACTTGTGAGAAAATAAGCACAAAAAATTTCCAAGATATTATATACCTTTTTAATAGTATATCCTAAAAAATGTACCAATGCACTTATACAGTTCATTATAGATTATACCAGAGATACATAAAGCATAATCATACAGATTATTATTCGTAAACTTTGCGCTCCCTACTAAAAACAAAAATATCATAGAAGTCCTTTGTCAAAAAAAGGGTGGGAATCACTGCTATTGACCAATAGGTCTATGTGGAGCTTACTGTCAGTGAAATTAACCAAACTCAATTGAATGGTAGAGTTGTGTTTTTTGGAAAGAAATACTGTTCGTAAGATAGATACCAGAATTTAGTCTACTGCTTTGAATGGAATATATGAAATGTTACGTATAGTCAGTCTTACTCTATGGAGAAGAAACGTGGACAGGACTTCAAACTATTGGCGAATTGATACACTCTGCGCGATCGAGAGAGCTTACATAGCGATAGTAAACAACATATCGTGAAACGCTTTTTGAATGCTGTGTAGATTCGATTATAGTTACCTTTTATGATCAGGTATAAGTATTATTAAAGAAAAATTGTAATATTGAAGATTTAAATTGAAAATTACATGGCTTATTGTTAATAAATGCTTCCACTGACACTCAAAGTGAGTAGACAGTCTAAGAAGAAGAAGAAAAAGATAGATACTTCTGACTTCTACCTTTAAGGTGTTCCTAAGCTGTGATGGACAGACAATGAATCACCAGTGTTATCACAACGGGCCATTATTTATGATACGAATAGACTAAGCTTTGGTGCGCAGGGTCGCCACTCCAACATTAATCTAGCCTAAATTAATTTAATATATTTAATAATACTAAAAAAGTGTTTTATGTAATATTTTATTTTAGTAGAAACAATCATACTATCACTATCAAAGTGATTTGCTGCGGAGGTGTCATAGCAATTTAATCTATAAATCTCATGCCTACTCAAATATCACTTTTTATTTGCTATTATATTAATATTTATATTTATATATACTAATTACACATATTAAGACTACTAAAAATTTTAAAAAATAATAAAATATTTTATTTTTACATTTCCATTAATTTTAATTGCAAATTTCTCTTTTTAATGAGACAAGTAGCAAAATTTTGTGTACGCCTTGAGTACAGAAATAATTTTTTTTTTATTTTTTATATAGACAATTATTATTTTTCTTTAATTTTTAAATATATTATACTGAACAAAATATTACTTACTAAAATTTTAGTAAATTGAAATAAGCTTAGAAAATCACTTGAGATAAAATATTTGTAAAATATTTTTGGCTCTGGAATATTTCTTCAAGCAATGAATTATTATTACTTTTTTCTTTGCAATGAGGATTTGAACGTTAAAATATTTACATTTTCAGATAATAAAAATCGAAAACAATAAATTTTTAAAAATAATTTAAAATATTTTCAATAGATGGGTACAAAGTCAAAAATGTTACTATTAAATACCCAGATATATACAAATATATACATACACATATATATGTATATATATATACCTACATATATATTTATATATATATTCTTCTTTGTATTTAGCATACATGATTTTGCGGTATTAAAAATTTAATGCTCATGACAAGAGTTTCGGAAAACTTAAAAAGACGAATGATGCGTTTGCCAAAAGTTTATATTTAAAATAAAAATTAAAAATTTAAAAAAAAAACTAAAAACTAAAAAAGAACATATTTACGATTTTCATTATTTATTATTGTTTTTTCTACTTTTTTACATCTGCACATGTTTATTATAATTTTTATATTTTTTTTTTTTAAATTTTATGTAGTTTTTGCGCATTGAGGTTGCGTTTTCTATATATATTCAGCACTACACATTTTATAAATAAATACTTTATAAATATAAAAAAATGTTTGTATACATTTACTCTGGCCGACAGAAAACCTTTGATACGGTTAGATAGGCAACTAACATCGAGATATGGTTTTAATTAACTAAATACAAAAATAGTTAATGAATTTAACTTCTCTCTTCTCTCAAAGGTTCTCTCAATAAGTTGTCTGGACTTGTCAGTGATCAGCTCATGTAAGTACCCAGAACATTGGAACTACTCCGTAGACCAGCGTAACTACTTTAGCAAATGCATATATATGGATCACAACTTATATGCAATAACTGCTCCAAACCAGTTATAGGATTTGACGGGTTTAGGGGATGACCCGAGGTAACAAATATGAATAGACTTGCCTTTTTTACTGTAAGGAAACAGCACTCAGAAAAATAATTTGGTGATTTAACCAGATTTTAATTAAATCTTAGATCAAAATATTCCACATGAGCTAAAATGTTTCTAACAAAATGATCTGGTTAATTTAACTAATATGTGGTTAGAGTATATTTTTCTGAATGAGTAAGTTACTAAGCTAACATATATGTTAGCTCATATTTAGCAATGCAAAATAACCAATTGCGCTGCTGTGAGCAGTTACATACATTTTTTGCCGCTCAATTGGCATAATGGCAGGCCGAGCGATTTTCATAAGGGTCTCAATGGCAGGTATAGGACGTTGGTAATACCAAAACCGGCACTGCCGGTTACTATTACTATTACTATTGGCATGCTTAAAACACTAATCTTTCTAAAAACGTATATCATACTCAGAACACATCTTGCAGAATTCCAATTATTTCTATATACATACTATATCTATATTGACTATCCACTCCTGGATATTGGAGGTCACATTTAATAAAATTTTTTTTAAAAAATAAAAATCGGTTAATTATTTATATACATCGACCTACATATAAACAACTTTTAAAAGAAAAAATACGAGTATCAAGAAAAAATATATATTAAAACCAGATGTTAACCGTAGTTTTATGTAAAAGTTTTTTTTTGTTTTTGATTATTTAGAATTTTATCTATTTTATTATAAATATTTAGTTTGACGAGTATTTTGCATAAAAGCAGAAACGCCAAAGGCACTGCATAAATATAAAATAATTTACTATGTAAAATGTGTATGGAGTTTTTTTTTTATAGAAAGATACTTTTCGAAATCAAGTTAAATTAAGAAACTTGTCAAACTAATTAATTGAACTATTAAAAATGTATGCAAAAAATACCAGATAAACAAAATTTTAATAGCTTCTGTCACATTACGTTGCCATATACACCATTAAGCGCCTATAGATATTTACGAAATCACAATCGAATCAGATTGCCATACTAATTTATGCAAAAGTTAATTATATATTTATGTAGTTTGTTTTTACTGTTTTTTTTTTTAAACAATTTAATCAAATTAATTTATTACGAATTAAGTGATTTGTATGCACCGTCTCTATTCGTTGAATTAAAAAATATTTCAGACTCATAAAAATTTCATAGCCGTTTAGAAATGTTCATTATAATTAATATCTCCGAGTACCTAAGAAAATAAATAATAATTACACAGTTTTGGCTCATATTTTATTTGCTTTTAACAATCATGATGAGCAAAAATAAATTTAATTAAACAATTCAACGCATTAAATGCAAGCAAATCACTAATAAATCTAATAGATACTAATAAATCCTTTAAGGTCAACATTTGATTGGTTTTGAGATAAAAGTCGGAATGCAAATGGGTGGGTCTTTCAGTTGTCAGTAAAATATAATTGAGTTAAAATTGTTTAGTTAGACAGGTGATTGAAAGTGATTGATAATTATTTCGAATTTAATTGCAATATATTTTAATTTTATTTAGAATTTTTAAAATTTATTCAGTATCTTCTAAAATAAATAAAAACTAATAGAAATGTGATCTAAGTAGATTTTAAATAATTTTAAAAATTAAGTTGAGCTTTGCTGACGCTTAAAAAGACATCACATATAGATAATAAAAAACTCTGTCGTTTTATACACGGTTATAATTTTATTAGAATTTGGGTATTGGGTGACCCAAGTAGAGATTTCTGCCGAAACTGTTAAGATAAAAGTACGGAAAAAATGATTAAACAATTATAGTGTCAATGATTGATTTTCCCTCAGCAAACGATTAAGACATTTAAACAATCGATAGAACTAGGTTGCCTGGGTTAATAAACAACTGCCTGACTCTCCCCCAGAGTTAAAAAATTATGCCATAGATATTTTCTACAATACAGAATTTAAGAACAATCACCCTAATGAAGTCAACAAATGATTACACATTTATTGTGTCACTGCCCCCACACTGCTATCCGCAGACGAAAAATTATGTCATAGATGTTTTCCACTTTGAAGAGCTGTTACAGTCTAACAAAACTAAGTGACCCCTAATAGTTTATCTGTTGTTATGTTAAGCCTTTTCCGAGTTAGTGCATCTGGACACTTTTACTCTATGATAGCTG
>NC_051846.1:167973155-168065203 GCF_002237135.1 Teleopsis dalmanni | reverse complement strand
GAATATATATTTATGAGCTTAGATGCGATATAATAGAAAATATGCAACAGAAGAGTAGGAAGAATTAAATTATTATTTTTAGTTTTAAACAAATGAATTAAGAATTATGCATAATATTATTTTTACATAGTACATATGTATAACTGATAAGAACTATGAGGGACGTCACATTAACCCTCACACTGCTAGATAGACTTTAATTTGTTATAGACTAGTTAATTTTTGATAATATTATTACTTAAAATATTAAATCTACTTAAAATACACAAAAAAACTCAATTTTTCAAGAATTTTTTCAGAAAAAAACCTTTTAAAAAATCTAAAAAGGGAGAGTATCCCAGCGTGTTAAGAAGACATACAATATGACTCGTACTATCTTCTAACGATTTTGTCGAAGTTGTACTTTTGCGGATGAGGAGGAAACTGTAATGCACCTTATGTATGTGGTAGTGCTCCTCATTTGCTACGAAAAAATACAAAATTTTTGGGAATCCTTTTCCAAGCCCAAACTGCCAGAGATATCATCCTTTAAAATTAAGGTTATATCCTAATTTCATAGACTTGTCCAGTTCCTTTTCTTCTAACTAAATGCAGGAATTAGATTTTATCAAAGGAGCACTGTCCATGCATTAGATATTTGCGAGTTTAACCTTCAGTTGATTCTTTAGGTCTCGACTATGAACTGTGTATCATCCGTAATAACACAACGGACCACAATAAGTGCTTAAGTAAACATTGGAGCATAAGGTTACTAGTCCAACCTAACCAGAAATGTTCCAGAAATAATTTAAAGAAAACGAAATGTTTAAAGCCAGGGGTAAATATTGATGCGCAAATCAACAATTTTAATTATTTAAACTATTCATTAATTTTGTAATCAATTATCCTTAAAATGAAGATAAGTTTCTACCATTCACGCCCATGCTTTCTAGCTTACATAAACCTAGTCCATTAGGTATTAAGCCTCTCGCTCATATCTCTCTACCCATGGAATGAACTTTTCACTTAACCATGGAAATCTTCTTCATTCATTCCCAAGAGATGTTTACAGTGGGTTAAAGTCTGACATTGTGGGTGTTGATGCTTTACACCTACCGCACAACAAAAAATAAGTGTCTACCATTTACAGAACTTGAGATATGGTTATTTGAGTATTAGTAAAAATGCAAATGCTCAAATCCCCACAGATAGTATCTATGAAAAAAATTTAAATATTTTTTATCGAGTTTAAAACTGGTCTTTGTAATAATAAAAAATATTGTTTTTTTATATATACACTGATTTATTATATATAAAAACTGAGTCACATTTTTTATTGTGAATTTTATTTTATTTATTTTTGTTTAAAATTAGTTTCTGTCAAATAACATCAATTTGTGCAACCAACTATCAAATAAACTCTATAATATCCTGGAGCATATTTTTGCTCAAATTCAATAATATTATGTTTCAATTAAATTATCTAATTTATGTACTTTTCGTTTGGAAATGTTTACATCAAACTCTATTTGCTCAGTCAATTAATTGATGTTGTAAACTTTTTATATATGTTTCCTTTTTGAAATTGATTAAAATCGAGCACAATAAATGTCTTTTTGATATATATTCGTATGTAAAACAATTACATTAAAATGGAAATATTTTCATTATATTAAAACTTCACTATTAAAAACTCACAATCTGACTTTTAACATAAAAATCAATTATAAAATAAAATTTAAATAATTTATTTTTTTAATAAAAGTCAAGGCCAATAATTGGAAAATTGTTATTGTACTAAAGTTTGTATTAATAAATTATATATGTATATATATTTAAATATATTTAAATAATATATAGAATTTTGACTTTTAGAAAATTGTGTATTATTCTTAGAAATCTTATAAAATAATTTATTAAACTAATTAATAATAAATAAATAGTTGAAAAATATCATCATCATCATTTTGGCATCGATGGACCATTCTTCTCTGCATTTCGCTTTCTTTCTGTGTTGTGTTATTCTTACCGTTCGTATGTTGTCTTCTACATCTTGTAACCATCTTCGTCGCGGTCGTCCTATTTTATTACTCCCATCTGGCTTTGTCTCGAAAATTTTCTTAGTCATTCTTTCGTTACTCATTCGTAGGACGCATCCATTCTCTGCATTTCGCTTTCTTTCTGTGTTGTGTTATTCTCATAGTTCGTATGTTGTCTTCTACATCTTGTAACCATCTTCGTCGCGGTCGTCCTCTTTTTCTACTCCCCTCTGGCTTTGTTTTGAAAATTTTCTTAGTCATTCTTTCGTTACTCATTCGTAGGACGTGTCCATACCAGCTGAATCTTTGGACTTTTATGTATCGTGTTATAGTTCAGCCTTCGTTCAAGACATTCAATTCGTCGTTATAGCGTATACGTTAAGCACACCGGGCCAAATATTTCTCTGAGTATTTTTCCATTTTAGTGGAAAAACTAAAATGGAGTAGGATCCATTTTAGTTTTGAATATATATTAATTAATAATATCTTTGAGTAAAATTCTAAACTTAAGCGCATTTATCTAATTAGAACATTTTTTAGTTAAGTGTTTTAACTTTAAACATGTTTAATTGAATTTTAGTTGAATAGACCATAATACTATTTATAGTTTAAATGGTTTCCTATGTTTCATTCTATGCTTTCATCCCAAGTTAATCATTCTCTCTCTCTCTCTCTCTCTCTCTCGTACAATTCAAAAAAACTAATATACGCTTTTTTCCTGGGAGTGTGAAGTATATAAACACAATAAAATAGTTAATAGGCTAAAGCAATAAATTTTAAAAATTTAACTTTAAATTTGTCGAAGTTTCTAAATTGAAAAAAAAAATGTATTCTAATAAAATTCCAAAAAAAAATAAAATAAAATAAAATTTATTCAATGCATATAAATTGGAAATCTCCTAAATGTATCTATGGTATGTTTGACGGCTGCGGCACCCACAAAATTACACAATAGTTAAATTTAATTCAGTTTAGTGAATTAAAAAAAAAAATTATTTATTTTTTTTTTGCATAAATAAATTTGAAGCGCGAGGCACATCAAATAATAGTTTGAGCGATGTTCAATTATTCAATTAGAGTGATTTTTTTCTGTCACTTTTATCTACACGATTAGTACGCAACTACACCGAGTTATCGAGCAACTTCAATGCGATAGCAAATAGCTTTCATAGCAGGAAAGATATTAGAATATTATTATTTTTTTTTTGTTCATAAGAAGAAATTATCTTCTTCTTCACTAAGCATTTTGGTGTGAATTCATGTGTCGCTTTTTTGTCATTTATGCCTCTGCTTCAACAAAAGATATTAGTGAGATATCACCAATTGTTATATCCAAACTTTGAACGTTTGTTGTAGATTTTTATTAATCAAATCGAAAAACTGTGCACTTGATATGTCGACTATCTTATTTCGATTTTAAGCAATTTTCTCGCTGTTGACTTTTATTTTTTCTACAAAACACAACAAAATAAATTAATAAAATTAATTTTTATTTTTAAATTTATTAATAAAAAAATTATATAGATGTGTGTTGTTTTTATGTGTAAATATTTTTGTTATAATAAATTTTTTTTTCATTAAATATCTGTATTTGTGTTATTATTTGTACCTATAGATATGTAAAACTGTTTGCAGATACATTAATTTTTATCTGCGCTACAATACTCTGTGCTGAGTCGCTTGCAGTCGAATTTTCAGCCAAACGAAAATTTATTCAAATCATTTTTTATCTTATAGCCTTAAATGCATTTTAAATTATGTTATGCGAATTTTTGTTTCTTTAATACTTTTAGTTTTATGTTTTTATAACATATTTTTTAATTTGATTTCACTCATACGAGGCATCGTATATATGAGTATATTTTTATTATAAATTTCTACTGGGAATTTAGTTTTTATTGTATTATTATTGTATATGATGTACTTGTTTTTATGGCAGATAAAAGCAAAATGAGAGTCGTTTAGCCTTCATATTTAATTATATTTTTACTTAAGTTTTTATTTTTAACATTTGAATTTATGCATCGTACTTGTCATAACATTATTCAAAAATTAAAATTATATATTTAAATAATAAAAAAATAAAATTTGGTTTAATGTTTCAATAAATGCGTGCGTTTAAAAATACTAATAAATTTCACCTGCACACTTTATATGAATCAAAAAGATTTATTTTAATAACTTATTTTACCTTTTATTAATTTAATTCAATTTTTTATATATAATTTTTTATATTTAATTTTTCATATTTAATTTTTTATATTTAATTTTTCACATTTTTATATTCATTTAAATTGTGAATTAAATAATACTAATAAAATACTAAAAATAAATTACTTATAAATTTCACCTCTACACTTTATATGAATTCAAATCAAAACGATTGTTTTTAATAACTTATTTTACCTTTTATTAACTAAATTAAATTTTTTTATATATTTAAATTTTTATTTATAATTTTTCATATTTTTATATCCATTTAAATTGTGAATTAAAAAATACTAACAAAATACTAAAAATAAAAGACTAATATATTTCAGCTGTACACCTTATATGAATCAAAAGATTTATTTTAATAACTTATAATTCTTTTTTTTTTTAACTTAATTGATTTTTTTATATTTAATTTTTGATATTTAATTTTTCATATTTCATTTTTTATATTTTTATATACATATAAATTGTGAATTAAAAAATACTAATGAAATATTAAAAATAAAATACTAATAAATTGACCTGTACACCTTATATGAATTTAAAATAATAATAATAATAATAATTATTATTATTTTAATAACTTATTTCACCTTTTTTTTTAACTTAATTGAAGTTTTATTTTGTATATTAAATTTTTCATATTTTTATATACATATAAATTACGAATAAAAAAAATTTTTTATTAACCAAAATAAATTTATAGTTTAACATTTATTTCTTTTTTTATATTTTCATTTATATTTTTATATTCAATTAATGGCAGAAAAAAAATTATTAGTAAGTCATTACCGATACAAACGCGTATTTTGAGAGCTTTGAGAAAACCTATTATTTGGAGGGAATAAGAAAATTAGAAAAACGAGCTAAAACATGTTTATGTAGAAAAACGAAATGTTTATTTGCCGAAAAAAATTTGTTTCATTCAAAAAGTCACTGTCTTATCAAACCTCCCTCGTATAAACAATTTAATAAGCTATTACTTAAATTTTTTTTTAATCGTTTGACAGCGCATATCGCAACTAATAATTATCAGATAGAAAATTTTAACTTAAGAAAATTATTAAGATAAAATAATTTACAATATTTTAATTAACGCATTTCGTAAATAACTTTATAAATATATAACAAATAATCGTATCCTTAATACCAAACCAAACTTTCGATATAGTCAGGTCAAAATATCAGGTTGTAAGGAATCAGATTTTTCGTCTTTAAAAATGAAAAACGATTTTATAGTAAATAATTATTTTTTTAAATTATATATAGTCCATTCTAATCTAATTAACTTATAAATAAATATTTTGTAAAATTATGTATAGTCCATTCTATTCTAATAAACTTCACCTGATCAAACTCTACAATAAAGACTTGATATAAACTATAATAGCTCTCTTAGTGTCCATTTCCCCTAAACCGCTCTGTATTAGATGCTTCTCTGCATATATTGTTCCATGTGTAGTGCGCTTCTGTCATTTCTCTTGCGAATTGAAAGAGAAACTATAATAAGTAATAATAATAAATATGCTCTATTGTTTCAAAGTAAAGGAGACCCAACAAAAGTTGAAAGCATTTGTTATTGAAGTTCTCTAGCTTATTAATTTTAGCCTTTTTTATTATTATTAAATTCATCTACTGTGTTATTAAATTTATACAGCTAATAGCTGTACACTTTAAAAGCGATCGTTATATTGTACGATAGAAACTCAAAGAAACGATTACTTTACAATCCCACCACCATCACCTTTTCTTGTTGCAAATCGGTTTCCGAAGTGCTTTGAACCTTTCAGAATTGTTTAATATGTATATTCCACTTCTTCTTCATCACTGTACTGGAAACAATCTGCTTATTAAAATGAACCAATGGTGCATTGGCACAATAGTGCCTCATTAATACTTTCTACTACTATTTAATTTAAACCATAGAGCCCCAGTAACTTAGAGGGTCTAGAGTCAATTATTAAATTTTTCTACAATGTGTTATTAATTTGAATTTATTTCATTAAATTTTTCATTTCTATTTATTTGTAATATTTGCTATATCTTTTGTGATTTTATTCACACTTAATTTAAATCGGGCAATTTTCACTAATTAAAGTGTACTAATTGTGGATATTGATTTATGATGCTAATTATAACACCAAAATTAGTAAGGTGTTAAGTTTGGTTGCCCGGTCGGTTACTATTGGTTGTAATAAGATAGTTTAGGATAGATAGTTTGTAATGTGATTAGGTAACACTAAATTTCTCAATGATTTTTTACGACTATTAACATGATGTGTCTACACAATGCAACGGTGAACTCATACTTTAGTTAAATATAACACTGGTATCCAAAATTAATTAGTCTGCTGCAAAGATCAATTAAATGTGTGAATTGATAATAATAGATTATCTGCATTCATTGCAATATAGACAAAGTATTATTAACAAGCATTTGTAACGAATGCTATAAAAATGAGAAACGAACAAAATATTATATGAAAACCCTAATGCACCAAGAATTGGATTTCAATATATATAGAGAAATGTTATGATATTTATACCAGTGAACTATATTATATGAGTATATACTGCATTGATATGCACCTTATTATCACTAAAAAAAACTTCGAATAGTTATAGAGTTGAACTAGTACGTGTATTACTAGGAATGTGAAAACCTTGTATATTATGGTATAGGTATATATTATGGTGTAGATATATATTATGGTGTATAATCAATACAGCTGTACCTAAGTAATGAAATTATCATAAAAAAGCTTGCCACTATTTGATCCTGCAATGATAAGAATGAGAATGATAAGAACCTTTAAATAAAAAATAAGAAATCATGAATTATAATACCAGAAACTAATTCATGGTTGATTTTTAAATAAAGCATGTTGTGGATCTTACACTATATGAATTAAACACACTTTTTGAGACAATACTTAGAAAAGCATTTTTTAAACTAAGGAATATTGTTTGGAAAGAGAATATGTTGAAAATAGTAGTACTTAATTAAAACATTGAGTGCCTCAATCTAACTACTTAGAAAGAGATATAAACCTCCTTAATTTAATTATGTTTTATAAAAATTAATCAAAACCTAAACTAAATAATGATGTAAACGAACTATTTCTCAGAGTTTTGATATATCTAAAAATAATTAAGGTTCTATAGTACCAGCACTTTTAAAGCAGTAAACTAGATATAAGTACAAAGGAAACAATGTTTCAATGGCTCAATTAAACTAGATAAGAAAAAGTACCACAGATACTTTGTGGTTTGTATACAATTAGAAGAACGGATTTAGTAGCAGGGCATATGAAGCAACAGAAGTCTCTGTCTATACCATAATATGTTAATATAACATAAATAATATAATCTATTCTTTGGTTTAATTTAATACTAGACTGACGTGTATAAAGTACAATAAACAAAAGAAATGAAAAGAAATTTAGCTTAAATGAAATAGATTTAGTATTAATTTAGTATCGTAATATCAAGATTAGATAAAATATCTGGACTACGAAATATCCCCACCAAATCAATAGTCAATATTTGAAGCAGAAATTAATCTTTACATTAGTTAGTTAAGAACATATAACATAATTAACAATATTCAGAAAAAATAAAACCTTCAAAACGTTACGATGAGAAAGTAAAAGAAATCTAAGATAAACTCAAGTCTCATTCAGGGTTTTTGGAATGACCGCTTTATGTTAAATTGCTTATTATGAGCAAATAACTATTCTAGTCGTATCTAAAAATAAACATCGCAAATTCTATATTTTAACACCTGAAGTAGTTATAGGTTTATCAATTACATCTAAAGTCTTGGTTAGTAGTAGAGCATTTAAAAAAATACATTACTTTAATAATAATATATACAATAATAACACTATAACTATAAATATTACTTAAACTTCGAAGATTTTATTTACTACAAACTCTACTATACATAAAGAGTAAACTTTATCTGATAAGGCTATAGACCAGTGGCTATAAAACAGTGAATCAAATTTAACAGGTATAGATGCATTGCTTGTAGTTTGTCCACTGAGACCTCATCTGTGAGAAAATAAGCACAAAAAATTTCCAAGGTAGTATTTACCTTTTTAATAGTATATCCTAAAATTATAGATTATTATTCTTAAACTTTGTGCTTCCTACTAAAAATAAAAATATCATAGAAGTCCTTGGTCAAAAAAATTGGGTAGCACTGCTATAGAATAATAGGTCTATGTGGAGCTTACTGTCAGTCAAATTAACCAAACCCAATTGAATGATAGAGTTGTGTTTTTTGAAAAGAAATACTGTTCGTAAGATAGATGCCAGAATTTAACCTACTGCTTAGAATGGAATATATGAAATGTTACGTATAGTCAGTTTTACTCTATGGAGTAGAAACATGGACAGGACTTCAAACTATTGGCGAATTGATACACTCTGCGTGATCGAGAGAGCTTTACACAGCGATAGTAAACAACATATCGTAAAACGCTTTTTGAATGCTGTGTAGATTCTATTATAGTTACCTTTAATGATCAGGTATAAGTATTATTAAAGAAAAATTGTAACATTGAAGATTTAAATTGAAAATTACATGGCTTATTGTTAATAAATGCGACCACTGACACTCAAAGTGAGTAGGCAGTCTAAGCAGAAGAAGAAAAAGTTAGATGCTTCGGACTTCTACCTTTAAGGTGTTCCTAAGCTGTGATGGACAGACAATGAATCACCAGTGTTATAACAACGGGCCATTATTTATGTTACGAATAGACTAAGCTTTGGTGCGCAGGGTCGCCACTCCAACATTAATCTAGCCTAAATTAATTTAATATATTTAATAATACTAAAAGTGTTTTATGTGATATTTTATTTTAGTAGAAACAATCATACTATCACTATCAAAGTGATTTGCTGCGGAGGTGTCATAGCAATTTAATCTATAAATCTCATGCCTACTCAAATATCACTTTTTATTTGCTATTATATTAATATTCATATTTATATATACTAATTACACATATTAAGACTACTAAAAATTGTAAAAAATAATAAAATATTTTATTTTTACATTTCCATTAATTTTAATTGCAAATTTCTCTTTTTAATGAGACAAGTAGCAAAATTTTGTGTACGCCTTGAGTACAGAAATAATTTTTTTTTTATTTTTTATATAGACAATTATTATTTTTCTTTAATTTTTAAATATATTATACTGAACAAAATATTACTTACTAAAATTTTAGTAAATTGAAATAAGCTTAGAAAATCACTTGAGATAAAATATTTGTAAAATATTTTTGGCTCTGGAATATTTCTTCAAGCAATGAATTATTATTACTTTTTTCTTTGCAATGAGGATTTGAACGTTAAAATATTTACATTTTCAGATAATAAAAATCGAAAACAATAAATTTTTAAAAATAATTTAAAATATTTTCAATAGATGGGTACAAAGTCAAAAATGTTACTATTAAATACCCAGATATATACAAATATATACATACACATATATATGTATATATATATACCTACATATATATTTATATATATATTCTTCTTTGTATTTAGCATACATGATTTTGCGGTATTAAAAATTTAATGCTCATGACAAGAGTTTCGGAAAACTTAAAAAGACGAATGATGCGTTTGCCAAAAGTTTATATTTAAAATAAAAATTAAAAATTTAAAAAAAAAACTAAAAACTAAAAAAGAACATATTTACGATTTTCATTATTTATTATTGTTTTTTTTACTTTTTTACATCTGCACATGTTTATTATAATTTTTATATTTTTTTTTTTAAATTTTATGTAGTTTTTGCGCATTGAGGTTGCGTTTTCTATATATATTCAGCACTACACATTTTATAAATAAATACTTTATAAATATAAAAACATTTTTGTATACATTTACTCTGGCCTACAGAAAACCTTAGATACGGTTAGATAGACAACTAACATCGAGATATGGTTTTAATTAACTAAATACAAAAATAGTTAATGAATTTAACTTATCTCTTCTTTCAAAGGTTCTCTCAATAAGTTGTCTGGACTTGTCAGTGATCAGCTCATGTAAGTACCCAGAACATTGGAACTACTCCGTAGACCAACGTAACTACTTTAGCAAATGCATATATATGGATCACAGCTTATATGCAATAACCGCGCCAAACCAGTTATAGGATTTGACGGGTTTTATAGGTTTTTGTTACCCGAGGTAACAAATATGAATAGACTTGCCTTTTTTACTGTAAGGAAACAGCACTCAGAAAAATAATTTGGTGATTTAACCAGATTTTAATTAAATCTTAGATCAAAATATTCCACATGAGCTAAAATGTTGCTAACAAAATGATCTGGTTAATTTAACTAATATGTGGTTAGAGCATATTTTTCTAAATGAGTAAGTTACTAAGCTAACATATATGTTAGCTCATATTTAGCAATGCAAAATAACCAATTGCGCTGCTGTGAGCAGTTATATACATTTTTTGCCGCTCAATTGGCATAATGGCAGGCCGAGCGATTTTCATAAGGGTCTCAATGGCAGGTATAGGACGTTGGTAATACCAAAACCGGCCGGTTACTATTACTATTACTATTAGCATGCTTAAAACACTAATCATTCTAAAAACGTATATCATACTAAGAACACATCTTGAAGAATTCTTATTATATCTATATATATACTATATCTATATTATCTATCCACTCCTGGGTATTGGAGGTCACATTTAATAAATTTTTTTTTACAAATAAAAATCGGTTAATTATTTATATACATCGACCTACATATAAACAACTTTTAAAAGATAAAATACGAGTATCAAGAAAAAATATATATTAAAACCAGATGTTATCTGTAGTTTTATGTAAAAATCATTTCTTTTTTTTTGTGATTATTTAGAATTTTATCTATTTTATTATAAATATTTAGTTTGACGAGTATTTTGCATAAAAGCAGAAACGCCAAAGGCACTGCATAAATATAAAATAATTTACTATGTAAAATGTGTATGGAGTTTTTTTTTATAGAAAGATACTTTTCGAAATCAAGTTAAATTAAGAAACTTGTCAAACTAATTAATTGAACTATTAAAAATGTATGCAAAAAATACCAGATAAACAAAATTTTAATAGCTTCTGTCACATTACGTTGCCATATACACCATTAAGCGCCTATAGATATTTACGAAATCACAATCGAATCAGATTGCCATACTAATTTATGCAAAAGTTAATTATATATTTATGTAGTTTGTTTTTACTGTTTTTTTTTTTAAACAATTTAATCAAATTAATTTATTACGAATTAAGTGATTTGTATGCACCGTCTCTATTCGTTGAATTAAAAAATATTTCAGACTCATAAAAATTTCATAGCCGTTTAGAAATGTTCATTATAATTAATATCTCCGAGTACCTAAGAAAATAAATAATAATTACACAGTTTTGGCTCATATTTTATTTGCTTTTAACAATCATGATGAGCAAAAATAAATTTAATTAAACAATTCAACGCATTAAATGCAAGCAAATCACTAATAAATCTAATAGATACTAATAAATCCTTTAAGGTCAACATTTGATTGGTTTTGAGATAAAAGTCGGAATGCAAATGGGTGGGTCTTTCAGTTGTCAGTGAAATATAATTGAGTTAAAATTGTTTAGTTAGACAGGTGATTGAAAGTGATTGATAATTATTTCGAATTTAATTGAAATATATTTTAATTTTACTTAAAGTTTTTAAAATTTATTCAGTATCTTCTAAAATAAAGAAAAACTAATAAAAATGTGATATAAGTAGATTTTGAATAATTTTAAAAATTAAGTTGAGCTTTGCTGACGCTTAAAAAGACTTCACATATAGATAATAAAAAACTCTATCGTTTTATACACCAGATTATAATTTTATTAGCATTTGCGTTTTGGGTGCCCCTTCTAGAGATTTCTGCAGAAACAGTTAAGATAAAAGTACGGAAAAAATGATTAAACAATTATAGTGTCAATGCTTGATTTTCCCCCAGCAAATGATTAAGAGTTTTAAATAATCGATAGAACTAGGTTGACTTGAGTAATAAACAACTGCCCGACTCTCCCCCAGAGTCAAAAAATTATGCCATAAATATTTTCTACAATAAAGAATTTAAGAACGATCATTCTAGTGAAGTCAAGAAACGATTAAACATTTATTGTGTCACTACCCCCACACTGCTATCCGCAGACGAAAAATTATG
Source organism: Teleopsis dalmanni (assembly GCF_002237135.1). Classification (NCBI taxonomy): domain Eukaryota; kingdom Metazoa; phylum Arthropoda; class Insecta; order Diptera; family Diopsidae; genus Teleopsis; species Teleopsis dalmanni. The sequence goes on along the minus strand of NC_051846.1, from coordinate 168,052,738 downwards.
TCATAGATGTTTTCCACTTTGAAGACCTGTTACAGTCTAACAAAACTAAAAAAAAGTGACCCCCAATAGTTTATCTGTTGTTACGTTACTCTATGATAACTGAAGGGATTCTGCAGAATCCCGCCCATCTCACTGACTAATTTGAGTATTCCTGATAATCTTCGTGATTATTCAATGATTGATCTAAGAACTGCGTACCGCCCCGTGCGGCTAGTGATTACTCTGAGATTAGATAGTGCTAAGTAGTGTAGCCTATCGGTTTTCGCATATAGCTTCAGAGCTCTGTCCCCTTATGTATTTTTTGACCGGATCTATTCTAAGGTCTCTTAACCTGTTCTCTTAACCTGTTCTCTTATGAGAACCTCAAAATATTTATATACTCGCAAGTTAATAATAATCATGATGGCTATAATTGTATTAAGAATTCTTTAACGAAAAGTTTTTAGATTTTGTCATAAGTTCTTACAAATGAAATCTGTCCAAAACGCAGCTAAGCTTTATATAATTGAACATTCAAATCAGCTTTGTATTACGGATGTGAAACGTGGAAAAACCTCTATTTAATCGCGCATCCAAATATTCATAAACAAATGCTTAAGAAGAAAATTGAGTATATGGAACGCATATCCAATACTGAACTCTAAGAGTTTACAAGCTGCCACTGAAATCAAAAGAAGAAAATGAAAGTGAATTGGCCACATGCTCAGGAAAATATCACCCTTTATAACAAAGCAGGCCCTATACTGGAACTCACAAGGCAGCCGCTGGCCTGGAGCCGTAGCTAAGACATGCCAAAAAACCGTGGACCAGGAGCTTAAAGACGCACAGTACTTCTGGAACCAAATTACAAGAGAAACAGGCAAAAGAATAAGATTTAGAGGAATCGTTGAGGGTCCATTTAGGAGAAAAGGACAGCAGTAAGTGAGTAAGTAAAAACGCATTTGATTTGCAAAATGTTTAGATTTTTCTTAATATAAATTTATTAAAACTTTAAAAAGAATTCAAAATTGCTGTATAGTCAGTCAAAAAATCAAATAATTAATAAAACAATAAAGTTTTATTATTGTGAAATACTGTTCGAAATACCTCTCTATTGAAAACAACAGTTTATATTATGAACGTAGGTTCTTTCGTCAAAATGGACGTTAAAAAACAATTTAATTTAAAACTTTTAATAACTTTATTAAAGTTTCCTAGGGAACAGTAATACCGCAACCTTAATACGGTATTAATCTTTTGAACCTAGTCCTTAACCACAGTATACTTTTATCTACTAAAATCTATTTTATCGGAAATCTTTCTGATTGGTATCGGAATCAAGAAGTTTTCCCCAAAGTCACACTCCTTCTTATTCTTTGCTTGATCAAAAGCGAGTTAATGTCTACTTACTCAATAGAGTCTTACTCAATAGAGTCTGTGATCCTTTAGATGATCCACTGTAATAAGAGCTGTGTTGAATTCTAACTATTAGTTATTCAGATGATTTCATAGAAGTATACTTTGATGACCAGCATATCTTTCTATGTATTGCATTAGATTTGAGAGAGTGCAGTTCTGTATTATACTGTATTAGCTTAGAATCGAACAACTTCAGCGCTATGTCTTTGATATACTTTTACTCGATCTCGATTCTCAAGTCTCTGTGTGTGTCTACATTTCTGATGTGCCATGGTGCTTGTAGCATATGTCACAGTACAAAATTCTGATAAGTTTGGAGTTTTCTAATAGTGAAAAGCTTAGGTCTAATTATTTGCTTATAAAGCAGAATTTTATTTTTGATACTCAAGTTTTCTTGTGTTAATGGTTTAAGAGTATACAAAGTTATATTACCAGCTAGCTTCTTGAACCTTATATTCTCTAACCAAATGTATTTTCTATAAAAAGTTAGATCTACGACTATTCTTGTTTCGAAACTAAGCTAGATAATTATAAACAATGTTTTAAGAAGTTATCACATTGGACAGACCAATCAATTGGAAAGACCTCGGAAAGCTAATGTCGCCAATATCCACGGTTGGTATACCGCCGGTGCTGCGAAACGTCTTATTCTGCAATAATTTATTAATATTCTTCACTAATTATCTTAGTGTAAAAAGAATAAAGCAACATATTCAACAATTGCAAGTGAGTAGAATAAATGAATATTCAAAATAATGCATATTGTCAAAAATATATTTCTTCTTCTTCTTCTTCTCTTCTTGAGTTAGTGCTATTACGCACTTTTACTCTATAATGGCTGGGGGGTTTATCTCTACCCCACACTAGGCTTTAACTAGGCTAAAAAATCATATTATTTATTTGTCTTTTAGTTGATGACGGACCTTAAATCAGGATATCTTCCTGAGAGTCCAGAAGTGGACTTGAGGATTGTTAGGGTGGGGTTATGTAGCGTATCAACTTTAGTGAATAATTTTAAAGCTTTGTCTCTGATATATTTTTTCACTGAGTCAATCCTAAGATCTCTATGTATGTCTGTTGATCTAATGTACCATGGAATCTTAAACAGTTTTCTTAAAGCCAGGTTTTGTGCTATCTGTAATTGCTTTATGGTGGTATTTGAGGCTTTGCTATATGTAACACATCCGTACAGTAGTGCTGGTCTAATTACTTGCGTATAAAGTAACTTTCTGTTTTTAAAGTTGAATTGATAATTATTAAATTGCGGCTTTAATAAATGTAGAATCTTAGAGCAGTTGTTTCGTTTGTATTTCAAATGTTTAAGCCAATCGTTTGTCAAAAGTGACCCCCAGATATTTTATGTTATCCTCCCACCGTATCTCCGTGTCGCAAACGCTCACTCTTGGAGGATGCTGTCTTCTTTTTCGAGTTATAAATATAGCCTTGGTTTTGTCATTATTAATTTTAATCTTCCATTTTTGGAAGTATTCCACCATAAGGTCTATATTTCCCTGTAACGTGTTGCTTACATTTAAGGCATCCCGATCCGAGTAGATCAAGCATGTGTCGTCTGCGTAAAGCGCCATTGATGTGGGACTTAAGGTGGGGATGTCTGCCGTGTATACATTAAACAATGTGGGAGACAAAGGCGACCCTTGAGGTACACCTGCTACAATTGATCGGGCGGACGAAAGAGTGCTATTAATTTTAGTACGGAAGGACCTTTCTTGCAGGAAGCTACCAATGATTTTAGTCAAACCACTAGGGATGCCAAAACGGGCTAATTTGACTATTAGACCATCATGCCAGACCTTGTCAAAAGCTTTGGCTATGTCAAATATAATCATCCCGGTTGACTCCCGTTTACTTAGAGCGGTTTGTATCAGCTGCGCAGTTCTGGCTAGTTGTAGTTCCGTGGAGAGATTATCCCTAAACCCGAATTGTTCGTCAGGAAGTATATTTAGGGCATTTACCGCTGTTTTAAGCCTAGTCAGGATTACTCGCTCTGCCAATTTCCCCATAGTTGGGAGCAGACTGATAGGACGCCAGTTCTGCGGAAATGAAGGATTCTTGTCCGGTTTAGGAAACACTACGACTGAGGCCAACTTCCAGGCCTTTGGAAATTCGCCAAGCCTAAGCATGCAATTGATGATGTTAACAATGCATTGGATTGCATCTTCTGGAAGATTACGTAGGCATTTGTTACTGATATTATCATATCCGGGTGCCGATCTGGTCTTTAGACTCGAAATAATACATTTAATCTCATCTCTGGAACACTGTGAGATGCTTTCATCTGACATCAGGTTCCTAAGATTAGCAGCCTCTTCGGCAATATTTTCTTCTACCAGAGAATTATAGTCACTATCAGTATTGGGCTGAAATTGCAGCTCCAAAGAATCTGCAAAGGCCTCAGCTTTGGCTATGTCTGAGAAAGCCATGCCGGTAGCTACATAAATAGGCGGCACTACCGGTTTACGTTTAAGCCTAAAATACTTGTTCAAAGCCCAGAAGGTTTTATTACCTGTATCAATTCCTGAAAGAAATTCGCACCATTTATCATTATTATATTTGCCAATTTTTTTCCTGATTACATTAGAGAGACGATTGGCTTCTCTTCTTCTCATAGGATCTCCAGTTATTTGAGCAAATTTTCGAATCGCATTCCTTTGTCTAATGATTTGTTTGATGTAATGCGGCAGATAAAAGTAGTTACTTGGTTTTCTGGTCCTGGTGGTGGAGCTATTATCCAATGCCTCCTTAATCATGAGAGTGAGTTCTTTTTATTCTTGAAAATTGTCCAGCAATCAACATGAATCTCACGTACATAACCACTAACTGGGACTCATTTAAGAATCAGGTTGATATTTCAAATATAAATAATTGGCCAGTAACTTCTGAGGATCTTGATGACTGTATCCAAAAACTCAAAAATATATTTACAAAAGTTTCTAAATATTTATTATTAAATGGCATTTAATTCAAATTTCATTTTAATATTATTATTAGGCATTTTACAATTTTAGAAAAACAAACCATTTAAAAATACTGAGCAATAAGGTAACATTTGCTTTATGTAAACATTTTATTGCCTAATTACATTGGTAGAACATTCCATCAATTATGATTGTAAAATTATTCATTTTAATTTTAGAAACTGCACATCAATCGGTCCTACGTTTCAAGAAATAATTAATCATATTGTAAAAATGGCACTACAATAAAATCCGCATGGTTCTAAAAGGCACATAATTAAAAGTGGAAAAATGGCACTGAATACAACAAAACGAACATACCAACAACTCAAACCACTCGCTGGTATTTCAATGAAATCCGCAAATCTCTAGTAGAACTAGAAAACATAAGATTAAATAGAAAAAAAAAATACCAAATTAATTTTAATAATCATCCAAAAAAACTAAGGACTATAGCTGGCGAGAGACACTGTACTGTAATAAATTTCACATCGACGACTCAAGATTAAATAGTGTAGAGTAGTGCCGTATGAATCACAATGATTTTGCCAGCAGTCCAAATCAGAATACTAGCCGACGTCTGAAACACTATAATGAAATCTATAGGAATCTAGAAGACAAGAATTAAAAAGTACAGAACAATACCAAGTAAATCACAATGATAATGCCAGCAATTCAGAAAGCTTGCTGGCTACCTAGGTCCAGCACTGCCATGAAATTCGCCGAGCTCTCGACATAGACGACTTAAAATTAAATAAGGAAAAATGATGAGGAATAAATCTAAGTAATTGCCAACAATTGAACTAATAACACTAACATATTGCACTGCAATGAAATCAATATTGATTTCCTTGTCTAGAAGATAAGGAAGGTTCAAGATTGTATTGAGTAGAATTATGTCAAATAAATCACAGAGATATTGTAAGCAACTTAAAACACTCGCTTGTGGCCAACACACTGCACTCTAACAAACTCAGTAGGGCTCTAGAAGAAAAACAAGGCTAGAGATTAAATTGAATAGAATTGTGACAAATAAATCACTATGATCATACCAATAACTAGATACTCGCTGGTGAGCGAGACACTGGAAACGCATGAAATGAATTCTAGATATGAAAGGTATGAAAGATTCAAGTTTAAATAGGGTTGAACAGAGCCGACTGAAGCATAATGTTAATGACAGCAACTCAGGACCCTCGGTGGTGATCGAGACAAATAAAAATTTTGTCTATGTCATATCCAACTGCACTATCTTATATTTTCTTTGTTTTTTAGTTAGTTGAAGTGAAAGCCTCTTCAATTTGCTAAGAAAACCGTTTTTAATCCACAAATTCTTGTAGTAATGGGTAGAAGAAGTTTAAGCTAGAACTAGCCAGAAGCATTCACGAAGGCGAGAGTCTGAGCAATACTATTGCTGAAGATATCGTTGAGTATGTTAATGAAGGGGGCCTCCAAAAACTTTTGATCAAGCCTTTACTTTATTAGAATATAAATAAAAATAAGAAGTTTAGACATCTTACACTTATTAACAAAATGTCTGGTTGCATATCAAATACCATCGATCCTTCATATTTGTATTTTTGCTCCTAATATTTTGTTCAATATTTTTTTTAATTGTTTAATTTTTTTTAAAACTATTTAATGTATTTTTTTTTTAATTTTCTTAATGATTTTAAAAATATTAAACCTTAATATGGAAACGGTTTTTAAAAATACATATATTAAACCCAACTTACTTATATCACTCGACTTTGTTTAAAAAAAAATTAAAATTGAGATTATTAATTAATCACAAATTATAAAGAAATTAATTTTTATTATTTATAAATAATTTTTGTTTATTTTTAAAAAGTGTTTTTATTACATTTTTATATAATTTTCACATAATTTCTTTATTTAAGAAATATAAGAATTTTTCATTTGTTTTAAAATCAAAAGCAATAAAAATCACAATATCATTGGCATAAAAACAAAACAAAAGGCAGCAATGAATTTTCTTAAATAAATTTTCATTTTCTACTTTTTAAATTTTTAATTTTGCATTTCCGTCACCGAAGATCACAAAAAATTAAACGACACCTTTAAAATAATTTTGACACACACAATTGGCAAACCGCACGATCGCACACAAAAAAATGATATGGAAGAAAGCTTCCCCAGTACTTGAATCCCTAATACCGCGAGAGACTCTTAAGAAGAACACATTGAAGCCGATCAGCGACAAACGAAGACTGAATACACAATAGAAAAATGTTTTGTTAAAAGACGATCGATAACGAAGACGAGAAACAAAAAGCTTCGGAAAAGTTAAATTCTTAAAAGCTTCCAAGCTTTATTGAGTGAAAAGATTGAGTGCAATGAAGAAGAAGTATAATGTAATCTTATCATATAAGTAACTTGAGATCACTATCTTTAAGGAAATTTATATAATAAATATAATTTCTTTTATTTGGAAGAGATTGTGATATTTTTATTTTTTTTTTTTTTTGGATCAAGAAAAAGTTTTCAGAAACAAAAAAGCGCCATATATTTTGCCATTGTGATGACTTGTATTGTAGCAAAATTATTCCAGAAATTTTTGTATTATCGGACAAATTGAGAATAACAAATAAAAAAAACAGCAGCTCCTTCTTCCATTGTTTCATTCAAATTTCTGGTTACAGCTGCTCTGAGAGCAAAATAAATAAGACCCTTAAGTTTCTATGAAAGCTTTTAAGCTGTGAAAGCACCACTCTATGGTGTGTGAATGCACAGTGTAGTCTCCATTCGTGAGAAACTTTAAGGTATATTATATAGTGGATATTAACTATTTCCAAATTTTTTTATATTTCAATGAAATGAGAGCCTTTAAGCTATGAGGGAAAATGCTAAGTAAATGCACAGCTTAGTCTCCTTCCATAAGACCCTTTAGTTTCTGTGAAAGCTCTTAAGCTGTGAGAGCAGAAATAGCATGTAAATGCACAGTGTAGCCTCCTTCTTAAAAAGCCTTAAGGTCGTAGTATGTGTGTGTGAAGTGTACATTATCTAATATTTGATAGTGATATAATTCAATGAAATTAAAGTCTTTAAGCTATAAGAGTAATACTATGTGGTCCCACATGACCCTTAACAAGACCCTCTAATTTCTATCAGAGGTTTGCAACTGTGATAGTAAAAATGCTATAAGAATGTACAGTCTAGTGACCTTCTGTAAGAAACCTTGAGTTCATAATGTGAAATGGATATTATTTAATTTTAAATATTTTTTAAGTTCAATGCAATTAGGTCTTTCAAGCTATAAGATTAATACTATACAGAAAGACTCTTAACTTTCTGTGAGAATTTTTAAGCTATGAGAGTAAGAATCCATAACGCTTTAATATCTGTAAGAGCAAAAATGGTATGTGAATGCACAATGTAGTCTCCATCCGTAAGAAACCTTAAGGTTGTAGTGTAAAGTACTTACAATCAAAATTTTGAATATTTCGTAATATTTCATCAAATATTTAATTTCTATATTTCAATTAAATAATAATAAAAGAAAAGCACAAATATAATATATTTACTGGGCAATACTCTACAGCGTAACTCAAGCGTTATTGTGTTAACCCAAGTTATTTTAATCGATCATTAGAATTTTAAGAAAATGAAGAAATTTCACAATTTTATATTGTTCCATATGTTATAAGAAGCAATAAACCTATTCTCCATATGGATAAATTTGCTGCTACTCAATTTAGAAACCATACACTTAATTTAAATTAAATTTATATCAATAATCAAGTGTACCCGGTTGCGGCAGTCACTAAATAAACAAAAGTCAAATAACCTAACCTAACAACACTATAAAAGTGAAAAATTAGAAAAGGTAACAGCTAACAGCACTTAAAATGCGAAATAATATAAGTCGAGAATTTAACTGTGTCACTAAAAGCAGCTTACATTAATGATTATTAACTTTATTTTCCTAGAAGGTTGTCTAAGATATTGGGTGTAGACCCACTATCATGATTCCCCTTCTAATATGATTCATATCAACCCATGACTGCTTGATTTTGTTCGATACATAATGCACTAACAAATTTAGATTCGTTGCAATTCAGTAGCAAAGCACACCGGTGCCGTCTCTCTGCCACATGATCGATTCTGAGATGCAGTTGATCATATTAACACTAATCGTTTTTAACCGGTAGTATGCACCGGACCATATTGTAATGCTCTAACTACTAAATAAAGTTAATCTTCTCTTTTTTATTTTCTTTTTAATAAATTTTTACATGTAAATATGTATATTTCCTTTATTTGTGCAGAAATTAAATAAATTTATATATAATATAATGAATTTAATTTAGTTTATTAGAATATATCGAATATAGAAAATATTGTTTATTTTATTTAGGAGAAGATCCTTTATTGATTTGCATATGCGTTAGGTTATATCCAGTCGTGTTACGTATCTTTGGTTCCAAATTGTTTAGATATACATCAGCTACGAGTTCTTTTAATTCAATTTCTTTTGCATTTTTTGCCTGATGAGCAGCTTCGTCAATCTCTTTTTTAATTTTCATATCAATTGCCTTAAAAATATATATAATATATATATATATATATAAAATTAAAATGAAATATAAAATCTAAATAAAATTTACCTTTGTGTCATCTTCAGAAAATAGTTGGTTAGATATACAAAGTTCTCTAAATTTAACGATTGGGTCTCGTTTTGAACGCACCTCTTGAATTTCCTCTCTGCTGCGATAACCAACACCTGGATCAGACATGGAATGACCCATATAACGATAAGTTTCCAACTCTAATATAATTGGGCCATTCTCCAAAACATATTTGATTGCATATTCGGTAGCACTACGTACGGCCAATATGCTCATACCATCAACCCAAATACCAGGTATATAATCACCACGTGTATAATACTGGTCACAGCATGATGAACGTTTAGCTGGGGTACCCATACCTTCATGATAAAAGTCAGGTAAAAAAGTTATATATGTATTATTATATATTACAAACTAACCGTATCTGTTGTTCTCACACACATATATAATTGGTATCTTCAAAAGGCATGCTATATTGAAAGCTTCGTATACTTGGCCTTGATTTGATGCACCATCACCATATAATGCAACCACTACAGCTCCATCTTTTTTATACTTACAAGCGAAACCAATGCCAGTGCCTAATGGTACCTAAAATAATATTTAACGCTGAATGAACTGTTTGTAAGTCTAAAGAATAAGGGGTGGGCATATAGAACAAAAGAAAATAACAATGCATAGTTTGATGTCCTGACATCCAGTCACTGCTGAGCTTAATATACTTAAACTGCAAGACTGGAGCTTTGTCAGCATCATGGGCTACAAGCCGATGGCTTCAGTATATTTCCAGCATATCGTATCACTGCTGAAACTTGCATTCAAATAGATTAGCAAACACAGCTAAATCTCACACATCCACATCCCCGTGCTCATACAACCGGATCGGCATTTGCTTCACGCATAACGACAATACCTCCCGTGACTCCATCAACACCCCCAGGTACCGTCGGCAACCACTGGAAATATTATTAATATTATACCCTACCAATTATACATGATGGGTATAACATAACTTATTTTAATCCCCATAAAATAAATATATATATATATATTTAAATAAACTGTTCCCTAAACCATAACTATGTATATAATTTTATAATTCCATGTTACAACAACAACAAAACAAAGACTATCAGAAAATGTCAAGAAAAGAAAGCTTCTGTCACAAGCCTAAATTTTATGAAGAAATAGCCTTACTGCAGAATGCTATATGCCTACATTCAGTGATCCTTATAGGATATAACATTATACATCAAATAGATAAATGCATTAACTTTTACCTGCGCACCAACAATGCCGTTACCGCCGAAGAAATGTGGTGCATACATATGCATGGATCCACCTTTTCCACGTTGAACACCAATACCACGTCCAGTCAATTCTGCAATTAAATTTACTGGCGCAATTCCGGCTACCAGACACCAAGCATGACAACGATATGCTGTAATAAAATTATCATCTTTGCGTAGAGCTGCTTTCATGCCTATTAAATTTAAGTTCAGTTAAGAATAAAAATAACCCATATATTATAAAAACACATGTCACCTATGCAACAGGCTTCCTGGCCAGAATATAAATGACAAAAGCCTCGTATAATTTTTTCTTTATATAATGAAGCGCATGCATTTTCTAAGCGTCGAATAGTCTGCATTTGGGTGTAATAACGCAGGGCATCTTCTTTTTTCAGTGTCACATTTTCTTCCGGCATCGTTTCCAGTATGTGAAGTTTAAAAGCCTAAAATATTCAATACAATCAATCCATTATCAATGAATTACTTGCAAAAATTACATACATTTTCTAAAGCTATTGAAGCTTCATCTGAATAAGTTCTAACGCCCTTAAGTAGTGGCTGAGAGAAAAGCTTTACTCCAAATATCCGTTTTGCACATTTATTTCGAGATTGTATCGCAATTGACAGTCGAGTACTTATTGACCACATCTTAGGAATCAAACAATCGAACAACAGTATGCTCGATTCTTCGACAATACTCACAAGGTTTTTGCCCTAAATTTAGATATGTTAAGGTAAAATATATGTTAAATAAAATGACAAATAAAATTTAAACTATTTAACAGCTACTATTTATTTTTTATAAAAAATAAAGAATTAATAATTACAAATTTTTAAATATTTACCCATTTTTTAAATTTTTGACATATAAACCGTTGAACCAAAAATAAATATATATCTATATAAATTTTTACAAGATGTCTGAACATTATATGAATTTATCTGAACAGTAATTTGTGAAATTGACTTCAGCTAGTTCCATATAATATATACGAATATGGCTTAGCATTTAAAGGTTAGGATTTATGCACGATTTTTATGAGGAATGAGATAATACAAGTAAAGACACTCAGGCAAATGAAAACCCTTTTGTACTAGGCTAACTAACCGATACGTAATTGAAAGAAATAAAAGAAATTTCTCTTACTAAAACAGTACATCTCTAAAGTCCAAGTGTTGTGGAATATCCTTCATTCCAGAGATAATAGATATAAAATGTAATAAGTGCTGTTCTTATAATAAAGTGAGAAGAGTGGATGTAGATAGTTAGATTGAAACTCGTATCTCAGCCACTTCTAACAATTATTGCTGATTATCAAATAATCATTTGAATGTTAGAAAATAAACTAATATATTCAACCAAGAATCTTTGGTTATAGCCTAATCTAATTGCATATTTTTCAGCAACTTAAGCAACAAATACTAATTAATTTTCTACACATATATTTTTGGAACACATTTTTGAATTTAGAAGGTCCCAATCAATCTGTTTGCGTCATTAAATTAGTCCATGAATGCACTAAACTTTCCTTGCGTACACAACGACTTAACACTTCACCCACTCCATTGAACCAAGGTTCAAGCTCAATCAATTACTATCTATCCACATCCTAAGCCATATTTTTGTCTTGTAAATCCTTTTATGTTATCTGCTTTCCAGATCCCAGCGGATTACAACAATAACAACTCAACACTTCAACTTTTCCGTGGCCATTTCGGTATAACAGTGAACTAACTTTCAAAAACAGACTCTAATACGCCACCTTTTTTTATATCCCAACCATTAATCGGCCTACATAAACCTGTACTCAAGTTAAATATTGACTGTTGGATTCAAAGTGCATGAAACAATTAACAAACGGTGAATCACATCTTAGTCTTATCTGGCGCACTGAATTAGTTTCTTCAAAAATTAGTGAAAAGCCTTTCTACAGGTCTTCGAGTGATTCTATGTCACAAGAGTTATTAACTGCTAATTGATGCGATCACTATTCATACCACTTACGCCAAACAAACTCTTTTATTTTACGCCCGCTGACAACACCTCATGTCTGCTGACAACAGCTTATTTCCGTTTAATTTTGCTCACTCAAGATGCAGATATGAAACTCTCGACTTCAAATTTCAGTTCCTTACCCGTTTTAAGCTTTCTCAAAAGGAGCCAAAAAATTTTATTATACGTCAGGAATAAGTTTTAGAATTAACCTTTGTATATTGCGTGAATTGCATGGGTTGTTGTAACCCACTGGGAAGTTCTTTTGTGGTGTCGAACGGCACTTGGTCGTCGTTGGCGACGAACGACCCCGGGACGTAGACCCGGCCTTTTTTTGAACCTAGTCTTACACTATGACTTTCAGTACTTTCTACCTACTGAGAAAAAAAACTAAGTTCTGTGAGATAGTTCTTACTACTGTCTACTTTCTCACCTATCGTCCGTTAAAATATTTAATTAAAAATTATTTAAGTTATTTTTTTACGAATTTTTATTTTAATATTTCTCTAAGAATTTCGATTTGCATTACTATTTTATTTTTGCAAATATTTTGCATTAATCATGTACAATATAAATAAATATAAAACAAGAAATAATTTAGAAAAACAAAATTAAAATTTTTATAACAAATTTAACTATTCATATAAAAATCATTTGCCAATTAGTATAAGTATTGTACATAATTTCATATGAGTTTATAAACAAAAGTGTATAACTCACATAAAATATTTTAATTTACGTATTTAATTTAATGAGAATTTAGTTTGAAGCGTGTGGATTGGATTCTAATTTGCATGCCCGTCATTTTTGAATAAAAAAGCAATTCAATTAACTTTAATATAATCAAACAATGATGAACGGAACAGATTTGAAAACGTTCAAACTCGAAATTTCAACTAGATTCGTATCGCTGCATAAGTCTTTAATTATTGATGCCTTTGTTTTGATGAATATGATCTATATTATAGCTAGTAGTGCCACGAATTTTAGGTTCCAAATTCTGTGAATAAACATCGGTCCACAAACCGCTTACTGGCAGTTCTTTATCACCTCTAGCAATGGAATTAGCTTCTTCGACTTCTTGACGTACTTTTGTATCAATAGCCTAAATTGATATAAATCAAATATTTTAATTACATATTTCTTTAATAAAAAATTATATAATTAATTACCTTAATTTCATCAGTATTTAGTAGACCTAATTCAATGCACAATTCTTTAAAGGATGTTATTGGATCACGTTTTTGGCGTACTTCTTGAATTTCTTCACGTGTACGATAACTTGTACCCGGATCAGACATAGAATGACCAGAATAGCGATACGTATTTGTTTCCATTACAAGTGGTCCATGTTTATTGACATAATCAATGGCAAATTCAGTTGCGCTTCTTACTGCTAATACGTCCATACCATCGACCCAAATACCAGGTATCACATCACCTCGTGTATAATAGTCCGTGTTCATTGAAGCTCGCTCAGAACTTGTACCCATACCTAAAATATTTACAAATATATTTTAAAATATTTAAGAACTATTATTAGATAAAGTTGAATATATAAGTTTATATTTGAAAGGTTTATATTTGAAATGTGATATTTGGAAGGAAGGGTTTTACACTCGAGTTGAAGATGATATATGCTAATCCTGTCAATGGAAACAGACAGTGTAGAATACAACCTTTACTATATATTATGCAAATATGCCTTACTAAAGAATTATTTACATTTCTTCTTCGTTATTCTATCCCTACAATTTACCACAACTGAATATGTGGGAAATGTTATCGTACTCTCTTGAAAGACAGCCAGAACTTTGAGATCTAAGACAACGCTTTTTTAAAATATTGGCTATTACATGAAATTATTCTAGTTAACTTTATTTCTAGGCGAACTGCAAAACATCTTCCTGAATAGCATTATAAGCTTTGCCAAAGATTCTAAGTGGTTCTAACCCTTGAGTTTTTAATTATACACTAACACAATGAGCTTATAGGCCTAAGTGGAACCCTTGGAATTGCCGGTACCTACCTAATTTAATTTTGGATTTTACAAGCCTTCTTTTGTTATATTTACCTATATTTCATATACATTAATTTTTAAAAGCAAATTATTGTAAAACTTATTTTGATTATTAAAAAAAACTGTGCAAATGACATTATCAAAAACGTTTAAGGAAAAAAAAAATACTATAACTCTCTCTATGTCAAAATAAATATTAACAGTATCCATACTTTAATTACGTACTCCTATTCGTACTCTTATTTAACTGTTAGTTTTCTATATTGAGACATATAAAATGTGTTATATTTACCATAATTATTGTTTTCGCAAACAAAAATGCAAGGCAGTTTCCATAGAGAAGCCATATTATAAGCTTCAAAAACTTGACCCTGATTAGCAGCGCCATCACCGTACAAACTCAAACACATGCCACCATTTCCCTTGTATTGACAAGCAAGTGCAACACCAGTACCCAAAGGAACCTAGAATTTTAATAAATTAATTATTTTTGTTTAATATTAGTAAGGAAATCATTTTAACACGCACCTGTGCACCTACAATACCATTACCACCATAGAAATTAGGTGCATACATATGCATAGAGCCGCCTTTACCAAGCGAACAACCATTAACACGACCTGTCAGCTCAGCTAAGACTCCCAATGGTGAGATACCCATCAAGTAAGTCCAGCCATGGACTCGATACGCTGATATGATATTATCAACATCGCGCATAGCCGCTTTCATACCTAGAAATAGGAGAAGTTGATTATAAATATTTAGTTACAATATTTTAAATTATTATTAATATCTTACTTACCCACAGCACAAGCTTCTTGACCGGAATATAAGTGACAGAAACCACGTATAATTTTTTCTTTATATAAATTACCAGCAGCAGTTTCAATTCGACGTATCATCACCATTTGTTCATAATATTTAAGTGCTTCATCCTTGGTTATTGTAACGCTGGTTTCAGGTCCTTGATCGAGTCTGTGCAGTTTGAAAGGCTAAATATAAAATGATTTTTAATGATGAATACGCATACATGAGTTAGTTAGCGATAAATACTAGAACAAAAAGTGCAAATAATGAAGGATAACTTACTTTTTGGGATTTAAACAAAACATAAGCTGTAAATGATATTAAAAAATTAATATTAATGTTAGTACAATGATGTATTATTAAAAAAAAAACAAATGATTGCAATTATATTATACATAAGGAATAAAATAAAAGGTTTATAATTAAATGCATAAAAAAATTATTATAAATTATTAATTTATAAACTTATTTGTTATTCGTAAAAAGCTACCTCCAATTTGTGCGAAAATAATGACTCGGAAATATTAATGGCTTGGACATGTTCACAAAATATCACGACAGAAAATATCACTAAATAATTCTTGATATGACCCTCATTGCGCTCATAAACCAACTTTGAAATAGAACATAGCCGGGCGAGTTTAACCCCTGGTTTCTTCGACTGGATCCTGGTTAGGTTCAAATTACTCCCACCCCTCCCCTTTCCCTCATCCCAACACTCACTCCCACCTTTTCCATTCCTTATTCCCATGTATTCGTCTTGTAATCCTTTCATGTTATCTGCTTTCAGGACCCGGCGGGTTACAACAACAACAACAACAACAACCCCTGGAACCACTCGTCATTTTCGACGACCAACTGCTGTTCACCACCCTCAAAAGGGACTACATAACAGATCATCGCAGGCTACAGTAACTACAACATTCTTACCGGGATGAAATTATAAGACAATACGGCCTGAATTCGCCTGAATATCTTACAAGTGATTCATGGTTATATTTGGGTGTTGTTTCTTCACGAAAGTCATTTTTCCATCAGTGAAAATTTCAGACAGATCTCCGTAACCAGCGGCGATCTTTAGAACAAGTAAAGTCAAATGAATTATAAATACGTGTACCTGAGTTAGAATATACGCAGATAAGAGTAGTGTGAAAATGGAGGAGCTTGTTGTTTAAAAATATTTTGGGGGTGTGAAAAATATTTAATTGAAGTCAACCTCCTCGATTAAGGTGGAATAGGTTTCTCTACTTTAATCGGATTGAAGATGTATGTGTATTAGGGACTGCCACTGGTCTAGCCTAATTGCATTACAATTCAAGTGACCAGATTTCTCCGTTTGAACACGAGTTAGTTTTAAATCCTATCCAATCCACCTCCTTCTCACTATTTGCCTTTCCCCACCTATCAGCCACTATCCATGTACATGCCTACCCTTGTTTTCTTCTTATAAATTCTTTCATGTTATCTGCTTATAGGTCTTAACAGATTACAACAACAACAACCGTTCGATTCACTTGTTTCATCATCATCGTCATCATCATGGCTATACAGTCCATGTAGAAGCTAAACCTGTTTAACAACAACCTTCCATTCTTCTCTGTTTTTTGCTTTTGTCTTCCAATTTCTTATATTCATTTCTTCTAAATCCTACTGCACACTGTCTTTCCCTCGTTTTTTTGATCGCCTTCTTCTACTGCTGCTTCCTACTTCGTTCTCATAAATCTTAAGCAGTACTCTCATATCCGACATTCTTATCACATGTCCAAACTATCTTAATCGCTGGTTTTTTTTATAAATTTGTGATTCACTTGTTTGCTACACTAAAATAATAACTAAATAACTAAATTTTATTTTCTCTCTAGAATGGAATCCGCAAGAAACAATACCAAAAACTACATGAAGAAGGGCACTCAACAGAGAGCACGTGACAGAAATAGTTGAAAATCAATTGTGATTAGACTAAGTTCTTGATTTATATGTTTAAACATGTCAATAAAAATAATAAATTATATTTTATTTAAAAATATTAATTACTTTAATTACATAAGTATTAAAAATTAATTTATCAATCCTTTTGCTAAGCTTTTAAAAAATGCTGATAGCCGAGCAAAACTATGCCAAAAATAAAAAAGTTCATTGACCCAGAAATTGTGACCCATTAATTACGAACTTCAAAATAAACAAATTTTAATTAAAAATAAATAACTAAAAGTAAAAAATTCACACACAAATTATCTTCGTCACACATAAACAAAAACAATAAAAACATCAATGAAGGCACTTGTGTTTGCGGTAGGGAAAAATGTGATTTACTACGAGTCTTCCATCCCCAACCCCTAGAAATCGGTGTGAAGTGCTGATAAGGCAGCCAATCTCAAGCGGGAAAATTCTAGTGTGCAGTTAGACAAGTGTACAAATGTAAATTACTGATAACAAAAATAAATTAATAGAAAAATTTCGCTCTAAATTAATAAGTGCAATTTTCATGACCTTGAAGAGTATATGAAATGTGTTCTCGAGCAATTAAAAAAAAAACAATTTCCAATGCAAATAAAAACGCAACATAAATTACACCAAATTAACGTAAACTCGTGATGAAATGTTATCCAACACCATTATTTTTAATGACTTTTTAATAAAAAAAAAAAAAACAAACAAATAAAGACCCAACACTAGCAATGAATAATATAAGAAAATATTATGTAATATAAAATTTTTAAATGTGAATTCAAAAAAAAAATTGCAAGAATTATCCGCTGTGGTTGGTCTATTAATTTACCCGGTTCACTTGTACGGTTGCTTCGGTAGCATAGTTGTTTGTCTTTTGGACACCAGCTTGTGCTGCATTCTGGAATAAACCGAAAAATGATGAATTATTCCTTTGTAAATTCACTCTGTGATTTTGGAGCACCACATTTCTAACGTTAATTGGTTTACGTACTCTTTGCAATTGTCTTGATAAAACTGGCAATTCGCTAATACGTGCAAGTGTACGCAACATTTTATTTTAATAGTTTTCGAATCAAATTTACTTTAAAATATTTGCCAAAATCCCCAAACTCAACACAACTGCACACGACCAAAACGTATTAGTGCAAGAAATTCAATGCTTCTTCTTATATTTTGCCAACTGACACTGGAAGCTGTTATGCCAATTTGTAATGATGCCATACGCTTTGAGAAAATAGTGTTGTAAAATGCGACATTAGGTCTATTCGACGAGCTAATCGTAGTAAAACTGGGATAATACACTAATAATAAACTATGTTCAGACACACCTTAATTTCACAAAATTCTTTATTTCGTCTTTGTTTCAACGAAATTAAGTTGGTTTTTCCAAACAAAAATCAGTTTTAAGGTTAGAACGAAATTAAAGAAAATGCCCTTAATTTCGTTAAACGCAACATGAAATTAAGAGAAATTTCAAATGCAACTAAGTGTGAGATAAATTTTGAGCAAACGATAAAGTTGAGATAACAAAAAAGTGACATATTTTTTGAGTAAATGTCAATGACAGTTGACTTTAATGAAACAAGGAAATATTTTCACAATAGTGCAAATTTTTAAATTTGAGTATAGAGTAAGAACCGTAACTGTTATTAATTTAAAATAGAGTGAAAAATAATAATACGCAGGCATTAAATCCACTAAATCTAATAAAACAACTAAAGCTATCCTTTATAATTATAATAAACAATTTTTAAAATTTTCTAGATACAAATATTGTTTCTAGGATGTTATTTTTAACATTCGATTTGCAAACCAAAAAACATATTTATTTCCTTAATTTGGAGTAGTGTGAACACTTTCGAAATTAAATTAATTTCATTATTACCAAATTAAGAAAATTTGGCTGTCTGAACATAGTATAAAGTACTAACTAAAAGCGTAACACAAATAAACTGCCAGATTTTACATAAATCTCTTTATGGCTCTTTTCATAAATTTTCATGGGACTGGTTTGTGTAAAATCTGACGAGAACAGCTGTTTTTTGACAAACAAAACAATAGAAATTGAAGTTTAAAAATATGAGAGCGCAATATACATTTTAAAAAACAAAAAAAGTTTTATAACAATAAGCGCAAATAATTTTATATATTATTTAAAATTATTTTATTTAAATTTAAATATTATTTTACTAAAGTGTCTTAGAGTACTGTTGAAAATTAAATTTAATATTAAAAATGTATTTTGTGTATTTATTACAGAAATATCTCACTATCTCGAAGTATATTAATTACTATTTTTAATTACTTTATATTCTGTCTGTGTTGTATTACTTAGTTCACTTAAAAAAATATTAATTATGTTTTTTTTTAGGTACATTTAATTATTAATTTATTTACAACAATTAATACATATATTTATGACCAAAAATTATTATTATAATAATTTGTTACCGGGCTAATTGGTCAAATTTAAATATAAATAAAAAGACACTGATATATATTTAAATTTGACCAATTAGCCCGGTAACAAATTATTATAATAACAATTAATACAATTAAAATAAACAGTTCGAAATTGTGCATACATGGAGTGACTGAAAGTTATTACGAGCAGCTCGTGGAACAGACCTAATATGTTATCTTATGAAATCCGTATGACTGATTCGAAACATTCCAGTGTGGCAACCATAGTTTATATGGAAGTAAAGATCAAAACAAACAAAAAATATGACGAATGACATTGGAAAGCAAATTGCAAATAAAAACAAACTATTTTTTGGGAATGAAATAAAAAGGAAAAATAATGCAGACTGCATTTTTATTTTGCAAATTATTTAATTTTTACTATATTTTTAATAAATTTACTTTTGATTTCAAATGTTTTTATATATTGCAATTTTATTCGATAACTTTTCGCGAATTATTAATAATTGTTAGGTATTTTAGCACATATTCTTTATTTTGACTTTAGGTTCACTTAATTTGCGTGTAGAATAGTAGAAATTGAAGTCAGAATTTTCTTCCATAAATAATTTTTGAGCTGTAAATAGAAATAAAGTATATTATAAATATATGTATCTCATATTAAATATAACTTAGAATTTATAAAAGAAATTACTTTTGACTTTATTTTAGAACACTATTTTGTTGGCCTTTAAGTTAAACTATTAAAATAAAATAACAGTAAGCTACTTTCAGAGAAATTAAAAATCTGCTATTTTAATGTTTATATTATTTGTAATCGTCACGTTTCGAAAGCTTAAATTCGACAAATGTGACACTTTCGAAAAAATTAAATTTTACAGCTTATTGATTAGAAATTAACAACAAATTATTAACAACATAATTAATTATATAGTTTAATCATAATAATGCGTTTACTCAAATCACTCTACATATCTATATGCAATAATCATGTCTTTTTTCATACAAAATCTTTACAAAGCTATGCTTATGGAACTCAAAAATTGTTACTCTAATACTAATATTGTTTTCAATTTGTAAGTCTCGGATAAGTTTTTCAATCGAGATTTACTTTTAATGCAATTTTTATACTCGATGTTTAATTTTCCATCGAAATGTATATCACTAGAGTTGAATTTATAACACTAGATATTTTGCTAGAGTAGGAAGATTACCCTAAAATTAACTGTTGTTTTATATGACTTGATAAATAAAGTGTAATTTGATTTGATATATCAATTTATGAAAAACTTAAATGTTTACTAACACAACTACATAAATGTTAGATTACTCTAAAAATGTTTGATTGGGAAGAATAAGACAGATCGAGAGCAAATATAGATTGAATCCAAATTTACCAAACGAAAACACTATAAGCTTATAGTCAATAATTATAAAAATTTTGTTGATTCCTTTGAAAAAATAATGTGAATTTTTTTACATGGCAATGAAATCAGTGGAAAGTAGAGCAAAAGACCAAGCGAACAGCATTATAATTTAAAATCAATGTAATAAAATTATTTTAGATTAAGAAATAAAAAATAAATGGTAAAAATTGCTTCAACTTCAGAAATTATATAATTTTTTATGTAAAATATATTCAATAATTTGGTTTGGGCTTTCAATTTCTTCTCAATATGAATGCATGTATGAATGCCATATTGGAAAATTTTAAGATTTTATTATTTAATAAAAAATAATTACAAAATAATTGTTCTCTTTTAACGTTATTATAACTATATAGATTTTTTAGAAAATGTAACTAACTGTTACAAATTATAGAGATAATTACACAAATACACGGATTACTACTAATAATTGCTTAAGCATATATTAATTTTAAAATTTCTTTGAATAATGCGCTTTGTTTCTAAGTGGCAACACTTAAACATGTTCTCTTCTTCTTTTACATTTGTTTACATCGCATTATAGAACAAAAACAAAACATTTGACATTTCGCAATGCCGCCAGTTCTTTGATAAGTGAAAACATAAATACTTTTATTTTATTTCACTTAAATATAAGAACAAATTACGAAAATGCCTAAAGAACAGTTTAGAGAAGCTGATGTTATTAAAAAAATGTAAGTAAAGTTATGAAGTTATTAATAATATGTTATACATAACATTGTTTATAACAGCTCCCACGTGCAATTTGCCATAAGTAGTCCTGAAGAAATTCAGCAGGAGGCACATTTGCGAATTATTTCCAAAAACCTATATCAAGGACAAAGAGAACCTGTTCCATATGGTGTATTGGATAAACGCATGGTAAAATTTTGTACTTTTCTGCTTAACAGATTATTATAAAAAATTTTTATTTACAGGGTGTCAGCACAAAAGATGCGACATGTGACACTTGCGGGCAAGGGCTTAACGAATGTATCGGTCATTTCGGTTACTTAGATTTAGCTTTGCCTGTTTTTCATGTTGGACATTTTAGAGCAACAATATCTATATTACAAATGATATGTAAAAGTTGTTCGCATGTGATGTTAAAGAATGTTGATAAAAAAATTTATGAAAATAAATTGCTTAATCCAAATTTATCATACTTATCAAAAAAAGCTATACATGGACAAGTGTTAACAAAAGCTAAGAAACAAACCAAATGCCCAAATTGTGATGCAATGAATGGTGGTGTAAAGAAGGGACCGGGCCTTTTGAAAATATTGCATGATCCATACAAAGGCAAGAAAACGGATTCAATTTTTTCTAATGCTTTAGATGAATTGCTGCAAGCTACTGAAAATAATCGTGAACTGCATAATATGATACCCAGCTATAATCAAGTGGAGGAATTAAATCCTTTAACTGTTTTAGAGTTATTTAAAAGTATACCCAAAAATGATATACCATTGCTTGGTATGACTGCTGAATCTGCTAGTCCAACTAATTTAATAGTTACTAGAGTATTTGTGCCACCAGTTTGTATACGTCCGTCAGTACTATCGGAAATAAAAGCTGGCACGTAAGTATGCTAAATATACAGTCAAACATCTGTAACTGAAACTGCTATAAGTCGAATTTTCTATAACTCAAACTAAATAGAGTGCAATAGGGTTTAGAGAGCAAATTACTTACAATTACAAAAAAAATCTTAAGTCGAACCTTTTCTTTGCCAAATGGTACTTGCAGTTATGGAAATTTGACTGTAATAATATTAATTTAAAAAACAATTAATATTAATTAATTTATAATTTCGTTTAGCACTGAAGATGATTTGACTATGAAACAAAGTGAAATTTTACTTATAAATGATGTTATACAAAAACATATGTCCGGTGGTGGTAAAATCGAGTTGATACAAGAGGATTGGGACTTCTTACAATTACATGTTGCGCTTTACTTTCACAGTGAAATATCTGGTATACCACTTAATATGGCTCCAAAGAAAACCACACGTGGCATTGTGCAACGTTTGAAAGGCAAACAAGGTCGCTTTCGTGGTAATCTATCTGGCAAGCGTGTAGATTTTTCAGGACGTACTGTCATATCTCCTGATCCCAATTTAATGATACACGAAGTAGGTGTACCTGAACGTGTTGCTAAAATCTTAACCTATCCAGAACGTGTTAATCCAGCTAATATTATAAAAATGAAATTACTTGTCAAGAATGGCACACAAAAGCATCCTGGCGCTAATTATGTACAACAACGTGGTTCATCATTTAAAAAATATCTAGCTTATGGTAATCGTGATAAAGTAGCACATGATTTAAAATGTGGTGATATAGTGGAACGTCATCTAAACGATGGTGATGTTGTGCTCTTCAACAGACAGCCATCGCTACATAAAATGTCCATCATGTGCCATCGTGCTGTGGTGCAACCACAACGAACTTTTCGTTTTAATGAATGCGCTTGTACGCCTTATAATGCAGATTTTGATGGTGATGAAATGAATTTGCATTTACCACAAACTGAGGAAGCGCGTGCGGAAGCTTTAATACTTATGGGTAATATGTCGAATTTAGTTACACCCAAAAATGGTGAAATACTTATTGCTGCTACACAAGATTTCATAACTGGTGGCTATTTACTAACGCAAAAAGATCAATTCCTAACTAAGGAACAGGCTATGCAATTAGCTGCTTGCTTTATGGCATTATCTAATAGAAGTATGCGAATTGATATGCCAAAACCAGCGATTTTAAAACCACGCAAATTATGGACTGGCAAACAAATATTCAGTTTACTTATGCGTCCCAATAAAACATGTCCTGTACAAGTTAATTTAATAACCAAAGGACGAAATTATACCTCTAACTTTGATATGTGCGTTAATGATTCATGTGAGTATTTGATAAGTTTTAATTAACTTTGAGAAATGATAGATAAATTTTTTTTTTTGCTTTAGGGGTTGTGATTAGAAATTCTGAATTACTTTGCGGGTCTATGGATAAAACCACTTTGGGTTCGAGTAGTAAAAATTGTATATTTTATGTGATTTTGAGAGACTACGGAGAAAGCTATGCTACAATATGCATGTGGCGTTTGGCTAGAGTAAGTTTTATGTACTGATTCTTTTGTATTATGGTTACATATAATTTTGTAATTTTTTTGGTAGCCTCAGTAGTGTAGTGATTAGCAATCACTATCGTTGCTATCGTAGAAGTTAGAAAAGTGTCCCATAAAATTTTTATTTAATGTATTTGAAATTTTAATGGTAGCCTCAGCAGTCTAGTGTCTAGCAACCTTGAGAGCATTGGCTACAAGTTCCGATTTCGAATCGCGTTGAAAGCGAATGCTTTTAATGTGTGTTCCATATAATGGAGCACATAATTATGTGTTTTATATAATTTTTATTAAATGTTTGCTGCGGATGAGTTTATTAATATTAGTTAATTGAAGTCTTTACTGTTTTATTTATAAATTCCTACAAGACAATGCAGTGTCTTTACTTTTTCTTCTATTTAAAGTTGTATACAAAATTCCTACAAAATTTTCTCTGATTATATTTACATGCAATTTCTTGAAAATTTGCGTCATTGTTGTTTATTGTTTGTATTTACTTAATTACTTACTTTATGTTTGTAATTAAATTTGCATTATTTCTTATTGAATTCTTGTAATTGTTGTACTTGCCACTACAAGTTTAACTTATCACTACAAAATGTCGTGCTCTTATCAGCTCACCTGTTGAAAATTCCCCCAACGAAATTCAATACTTATTTTTAACATAAATAAATCAAATTAAATGATTTGTATTCTATTTTATTATTTTAATATAAATTAAAAATCTAAAACAAATCAGATAATTTCGTATTTATGTATTAACGTCTGCACGTTGTGTTTTATAAACTCTATCTTATCTGAGATATACGAAATTAATAATTAAACCTTTTATAAAAAAGAAAAATAATAATTTTAATTTCCTTTTTTACTTATAAAAAATATTCGTTTTACGTTGCTAATTTTTTTTTTTTTATTAAAAAAATTTAATTTCTGTAAACAAAATTCAACTAAAATTGATATTTGTTATTTTTTGTATGTAATCAAGGAAGGATGTCAATCGCACATAACCAGATGGATAACCTTCCGTACACATATCTTGTGCCACAAATGAATTAATACCAATTTGCATATAGTTACCATTAGCGTCACGTGCTATTAATGGACCGCCTGAATCTCCACTGCAAATTGACATGTTACTGCCATTATCACCTTTTGCACATAAAGTTGATTTAACGACCACATCTGCACCAAATATACTAAGGCATTCATTATTATTGATTATATCAACTCGTGCATAAAGTAAAGTTTGTGAGAAATCCATGTACTCATCATCTACCAGACCAAATCCCGCTATAATTGCCACCGTGCCAATAAAACTCTCACTCGCCATTGTTGATGGCACCAAGGCAATAGGCTGAATTGTATTGGAAAATTGCAAAGGTTGTGGCAATTGAATTAAAGAAACATCATTATTCAAAGTGGCACTAGAATAATTGTCGTGTATGTACATGCTAGTAGAGGTCATCGAAACTGCTTTGCTATCATCCAATAAGATAGTTCCAAATATTAAATAAATAGAACTTAAACCATAAGTGCAATGAGCTGCGGTCAACACCCAATTATTTGCAATAATAGAACCACCACAAAGTAAATCGTCCATTTCATCTCTCTTTAAAATTACCTGCCAAGGGAGTTGACCCAATGCAGCTGGTGTACCAGATATGATACGTCCCTCCTAACATACGAATAAAATTTTATATTATTAAATTTTCAAACTTTTAATTACACTTACAATTCCACGACTCTCCACTGCATTCTCTCCAAGCACACTTAACAGTGCCAATAAACACAGAAAAGCCACAACCACTTTCATTTCTATTTCTACAAATAGTTACGAGTATTAAATAAACTACGCACGCGAACGTCGATATCTTTCTAAAGTACAACGTTAATCCTGTACGTCTATATTTTCAATAAAACCGTCTTAACAAGTCTGTTGGTCTGAGCACGGTGTCTTCAAGACTGTGAGTGAACTTTTGCAAACTTCTGTATTTTGTAAACATTTTAACTTAGCAATTAACGTTAAATGCTTTATACTTTATGGCAAATATCTATTTGATTTTTCATTGATAAGATTGCAATTGCTAAACTATGACGTTTCAGTCTGAAACAAGTGTAAACACGTTCATTATTATGAGACCTTAACACCATGGAATAGTTGTACACTTTTATTGAACTTCATTTTTAACTGACTGAACATTTTTTTCAATGTCAATAACGAATCTGGTTCTCAATCAACTGATAGATTGTAACAAATATATGAAAAAAAAATAATCCATTATAATTACGTGCAATGATAGGTTGTACACGTCTATTCCTATTGTGTACCCAAACTGCAGCTCTACCCCCATGACACCGCCCATCTGTTTTCTTGTCTCTCTACGCTCACGAATCTTAGTCCAATTGATCTTTGGAATCATCCTCTTGCTGAGGCTAAGTTTCTGCAACAGGACACGGATTGATTTCAATTATATTCTCCCCAAACACCACCCATCCACATCTCACCCCATATATTCGCCTTGTAATCCTTACATGTTATCAGCTTTTCAAATCCCGGCGAACTACAACAACAACAAAATCTTATTCCCATGAGTGGGATATCATCGTTGTTGGTTTGTAGTTGGTTATGCTTGATTTGCTATCGATAATGGTTTAGATAAGAACCTAAAACATCAGTTTGACTTGTTCTTTGTTTTCGTTTAATACTAAATAACTAACAAAATACACCAATAAGGGAAATAGTATTAGTGATTCAGGATAATTATTTATTTAGTGAGGCTTTACGATGACTCGTTATTTATTACCTTTTAAAACAGAGCTACAAAACGGATGTAAATTAAAAACCAAAACAACTGATATTCTTGTCGGAGCGAAAGTTGGTACCGATATTAGTTACTAAACTAAATTCACTTCAAAAACCTATATTTATCTTCATGTAAATAAAAGAGATATGATGTCATTCTTATCCATCAAAACAAAGAGGAAGTTATTGTAATAAATTGATTACATTTTTATTAGGTCATAATCAGAATAGATTAAAATTTTTCACATATTTAATTTGTTATTATCAACAATTATGGATTGTTTACTTTTTTTACTATATAGGTTTTTCATTCAAGATTTTATTGCTATGAAATATATATTAATATCGTCATACCTAATATCAAACTTATTACTAACTGGTCATTGTACCTCTGCTTTCAGTCCATGTTAATTACTATTTAATTCTAATATAACATTTTTTTTTCCTTAACGAGATATTTTCATTATAACTCAGCTTTCATAACCAAAAATTAATTCAATGTTTAGAAGTTTCAAATAATTTTAACAGAGATCCTATAAATCCTTTTCAATATACTATAAGCAAGTAAAATCGACAGCAGTGAGATCACAAAATTTTTTAATCCCAAAGACATAAGGTATAATAAATATAAAAATATAATAAAAAATTATTAGAGAGGGTTTGAACAGCATGGGACTACAACAACAAACATTTTTATAATATTTTAATCGAATTTTTGACTGACAATACAACAGTTTCGAGTATTGCAAAATACTCACCATCATCATCATCTCTACTGATGATGGGTATTTGTCAATACTCGAAACAGCTGTATGGTCAAAATTTTGTTGTTCTAGTTCACTACTTTTCGAAATCTCTCTATTAAATATAATAATTTCTAATAGTAGTGAAGTAGTCACCTCTGTCACATAACTGACGTTAAAATGCAATAAACATTTATTTATTTAATATATATATTGTGTGATGTGGGGACAGCCCACCGTCTAACAAGTGGCCCCACTAAAATGAAGCATTAGCCGAAATAGATCACGAAACGACTTGGGTCCTTTTGCGCCCTTCGATTCTCGGATGTCGTTATTAAATTAAAGCTAGATTGGCCTCCGTTTGAATAACTACATCGTTTGTTAATGCAAGCAGCTCATTTAACTTGAGATTGTCTGCCAAATCATTACCAACCTAATAGTGTTGGGACAGTCTTCCTCCTGCTTGCCAGTACTAGACATTGGCACAATATATGCACCGCTGTCTCATTTTTTTCTAGACATAGTCCGCAAGTGTCTTGCTCAACAAGAGTTATCTTTTTGAGGAGATATTGAAGTTTCCATGTCCCACATGGAAATTAATTAAAAAATAAACATTTTTTATACACAATAAATAAAATAATAATTATAAAATAATATTACAGTAAAGTTGGGATTCCTAAAATTGTCTCCTTATGAAACGTTAAGTGAGTTGATGATTATAAGTTTGGTTTACTTACAGAAGATTTTGGAATTTAGCTTGGTTCAATTATATTGAATAAGTGCCAAATTTTCACAATCTCTCAACAATATTCGATATTTAACTGCTGTCGAGAATATAAGATAGGCTTACTTTTTTGGTTGAACCTATTAATCCGTCGGTAAAGTTTGACATGACGTATACCTTCTCTAGTCATCTATAAACGCTCTTCAAAAACTCTCTTAAGTTATTTGTTGACATTATGAATTAAATTTATTTCACTATTTTGATGCAAATATTATATGGAATTCTCCCGTAAATTAATAAACAATTTTTATGACAGTTGGTAATTTTCTGAATGAAATGCATACATTCCAAAAATTGACTAAAAGCAATTAATCTTGTTATCAAATCAGATAACTCACTATAAAAGCTTATACCTATGTAATCTATAAGAGTGTAGTGGGTTGTTAGTTAAGAACAATAACTTCTGCAAACACTTCTTAGGAAATTCTGTTTATATATTGTTTTGATAGAGATTCAGATAACAGACATTGACCCAATTCTCAGAATTGTATTGTATTTATATATGAATATTTTGCTTTTTATATTATTTGCATTAAAATTAAAATATAACTGGAAGTACCCTAATCTACAAACCATTAAAATATTATTTATAGATTGCTTCCTACTTTATACAAAATCGTGGTTTCTCATTTGGTATTAGTGATGTCACGCCTAGTGCGAAACTATTGGAAGAAAAGCAAAACTTACTGGAAAAGGGTTATCGAAAATGTGATGAATATATTTTGGAGATGAAAAAAGGTACACTACAATGTCAACCAGGTTGTACACCCGAACAAACACTCGAGGCAGTCATGCTACGTGAGTTATCCAGTATACGTGAACAAGCGGCCAAAGCTTGTTTCCGTGAACTACATCCCACAAATAGTGCACTTATAATGGCACTTTCCGGTTCGAAAGGTTCAAATATTAATATATCACAAATGATAGCTTGTGTGGGTCAGCAAGCCATCAATGGTAAAAGAGTACCAAATGGTTTTGAAGATCGTGCTCTACCACATTTCGAGAAATTTTGTAAGTTAGAAATATAAATATTATATATGCCGGAATTATTTATTTTAAATATATATTATAAAATCAGCTGCAATTCCTGCTGCTCGTGGTTTCGTACAAAACAGTTTCTACTCTGGTCTAACGCCCACGGAGTTCTTTTTCCATACAATGGCTGGTCGTGAGGGTTTGGTCGATACTGCTGTAAAAACTGCTGAAACTGGTTACTTGCAACGCCGTTTAGTTAAGGTAAATCTATATTCTCATTATAATATTATATCTTAACCATGTATACAAAGACTGAATTACCACCTAAAAAGATAAGACAAATAAAAGATGATTCTTGAGACTCTGCAAGGAAACCTTTGAGCATGTGCTTTACATATGTTCCGTTGAGGTTAAACGCACAAACCTTCGACCCTGTCAGGAAACCTTTGAGCAAATTCTTTACATATGCCTCGTTGAGGTTGAACGCAGAACAAGTTATTTATAAGACTGGACTTTTGAGTTAGCTATTGTTATAAATGGTTTTATATATAGACTTATAAATAGTCTAGGACTGCTACAGTGCTATGTTGATTAATGGGTGTACAAAAGATTTTCTAAATCGCGGTGTACTCATACTGACAAAGAAGAATGACTCAAATAAGAAGAGAGTGACAAAGAGACATTGATAGAAAGAAGTAGAAAGTGGGAGACCAAAATAAATTCTTATGATCCATAAATCTATAAAAATTTTTTTAATTTTCTTTATAGTGTCTTGAAGATTTAGTTGTACATTACGATGGTTCCGTACGAAATGCTATTGGTGAAATTGTTGAACTAACTTATGGTGGTGATGGTTTAGATCCTGTACATATGGAAGTAAAAAATAAGCCAGTGGATATGGTACGTCAATATAATCATTTACAAGCTACTCATCCTTATCGTAATGAACCACCACTTCGAGCTGAGGATATAATGCAAACGACCAAAAAAATTTTAGAAGAAGAAGAATTTTCAAAGAGTCGTAAGGACTTTCAACACACTATTTTGTTAGTATTATTTGAGGGTATATACACTGTGCTGATATTCTTTAATTATTATTTTTTTTTTATTAATTACAGAACATTTATGCAAAAGGTTACTTTACAAATCTACAGTATTCATAAGAAATATCAGCATCATAAGTTAAGACATGAAATTGGAAGACTGACAGAAGGTCAAATACGTTCTTTCTTACGTATGGTTGATAATAAATACAATATGGCTGTGACCGAACCTGGAACTGCAGTGGGTGCTATAGCAGCACAAAGTATTGGTGAACCAGGCACCCAAATGACATTAAAAACTTTCCATTTTGCTGGTGTTGCATCTATGAACATTACACAGGTTGGTCAAATTATTATCTATAGGGTGTAACATTTTTATTGTCAATATTAATCATTGTCAATATTATTGAGGTATGATGACCAAGTATGCTTGCTTTCAATGACCAAGTATTACTTACAATTTCCATTGAGGGTTTATGTTGTTGTTATTGCTGTATCCTAAAGAAACCTGCTTTTCGGTTTCGGTTAGGTTGAATGAGTGCCACTGTTTTGTCTTTAATAGACAAGGTGTTTTGGGCCGCAGGACCTGCTCGTTCTTACGATTCGTATTTGTAAGAAATAATAACTAAGTAGGTTGAATGAGTGCCACTGTTTTGTCTTTAATAGACAAGGTGTTTTGGGCCGCAGGACCTGCTCGTTCTTACGATTCATATTTGTAAGAAATAATAACTAAGTAGGGTTATACAACAACAGAGGTTTCATCTAAGCTAAAATAACAACATTAATATATTTCTTTTATATAAGAAAACATTTTTCTGTCTGTTATTGTTGTTATAACTCACTGGGATCTGCTTATAAAATCCATTTTGGGGGATGGTGAATGGTACTTGATCGTCGTGGTTGACGAGTCGCTATAAGGCGTGGACCCCGTAAAACGGTCGTTATTGGAACCTTCCTCTTGCCTAAATTTATATATTAATAGAAACTTGGACAGATGAAAACTCCTGTTAGATGTAAAAATCGCCCTGATTTAAACTCTTTAAGAAACGTACAAGTTAGCTGCTTTAACTTAAGCGTGATCTGCTCGGCACTACGGTATCGATGCTGACGGTTTACTGCGCAGTAGAGGGACATACTATGAGACTTGGTGTACATCATGTCATTATCATTTTGTCAATATTGTGGCTCTGCGGATAAGCAGGAAACGGTACTCCACCATTTGTCTCAATGTCCTTTTCATACCGATCTGATAAAGCTGTCATTCTGCAAAATTAGGGATTTGTCCAAATAAATAGACTCGTCAAACTGGTTTACTTTCACTTGCATTTGATATCATGTTATTGTGAATGTAATACTGTTGTGATACCACGGAATGGACTTTAGGTATAAAGCCGGCTCTCCAACTCAACCTAACCTTCAACAGAGTTTCACATGTATTATAATTATAATTAATTTTTTAGGGTGTTCCTCGTATTGTTGAAATCATCAATGCAACAAAAACTATATCGACACCAGTGATTACAGCGGAAATAGAAAATAATACAAGCATGGAGCATGCACGTAAGGTGAAAGCACGTATTGAGAAAACCACATTAGGAGAAGTAAGAAATTCTTAAATAATTTTTAATTTTATTTAATATATTTGTTCTTTCCAAACTTAGGTTTCATCATATATAGAGGAAGTCTACAGACCAAATGATTGTTTCCTGGTTATTCGTTTAGATTTGAGTCGTATAAAGGTTCTGGGCTTGGAAATAAATGCAGAGACTATACGTTACTCGTAAGTAAATCCCTTACTATTTTTAAAGAAATATTAAAATTCCAAATTTTATAACATTTTTAGTATTTGTACTTCAAAACTGCGTGTGAAGCCGGCATTGGTTGATATTATAGGTGCCTCTGTGCTAACAGTACACATAGACTCCTCCAAACACGGTTCCGCACTTAATGCAGAAATGCAACGTTTAACAACTGCTATACCAAATGTTGTGGTTGCTGGTTTATCCAACATATCTCGCGCTGTCATTGCGATAGACGATACACGCACACCACCAACATACAAACTATGTATTGAGGGCGCAGGTTTGCGTGATGTTATGGCAACATATGGAGTTATAGGTTCGCGCACGAAAAGTAACAATATTTGGGAAGTCTATAATACGTTAGGTATAGAGGCTGCGCGCACCACAATTATGACTGAAATTACAGAGGTCATGGAAGGACATGGTATGAGTGTAGATCACCGACATATCATGTTATTAGCCAGTCAAATGACATCGCGTGGTGAAGTTTTAGGCATAACACGTCATGGTTTAGCTAAAATGCGTGAAAGTGTATTTAATTTAGCCTCTGTAAGTTTTATTAAATATTGAATATCGTTTATTTTATTATATTTTATGATTTTTTAGTTTGAAAAAACTTCGGATCACTTATTCGATGCAGCTTACTACGGTCAAACCGATGCCATCGATGGTGTGTCTGAGCGTATCATTCTCGGTATGCCTGCCTCAATTGGAACCGGTTTATTTAAACTTATACACAATCATGGTGAACTGAGTCTGCCTGACATCGAAACGCCACTCTTCAAGACATAAACGTTGATATTGAATAACATGCTAAATTGTTAAATACTTATAGAGTAAGTTATATGTTAAGAAAAACAAATAAAAAAACAAACAAATTTGTTTACATACTAAAAACTAAATTTATTTCTCGAAATTTTCAAAATAAATACAAAAGAAATTAAAATTTTCTTAATTCGTTGGTAAACCATTTCATAAAGTGCGAATGGCTTCTATAAAAACAAATACGTTTAACTTATTAAAATAACTTAAAATAAATTTCTGCGCTGTGTTGGCACACGTTTGTTGTGTAGATATTATAAATATAATATAATCACCCATTATATTTGCATTATAGGAGGCGCATTGAATTAGAATGTATATTTATTCCATACAACTTAAAAATAAATACGAACTGCTTCATCAGCGTTTTGTTCTACCGGGCAGTATGGACATTTTAGTATATGTGCATTGCTAAGTTTATGTAAAGCATCATTTGAAATCACATGCCCACAAGTTAATCTCTTTGGCGGATTATCTTCAGTGGTTTGCTGTCGTAATATGGGACAAGCAAATATTGAATGATAACGATTTTCAGGATCCAATTCAATTTCAATTGGCAGCTCATCACGTCCACTCCAAATGCTCAACACTTGGCGAGACTGCATAACCTATATATATATAAAAGAATAATATACAATTAAAAGAATGATATATAATTAATAGAATTATAATCTATATATAACAAATGTATTCTAGTACTATCAGGCAGGTTCCAAGTATGGCCTGATTTACGTCACGGCACCACTCGTCAAGTTTGACGACTAAGTATCGTTCTCTACACCCAAAATGGACTCCACAAACAGCTCTTAATAAAAAGGAATTAAATACTTGCAATGATATCAATGAATGCAAGGTATTCGAAATATTTCTCGAGACCTCGAGAATATATCTTTAGTTATTCCAAGTCTAGGTAGGTGGGTCAGGGAAAAGGTAGACCGAATTTTCTTCCTTCCACATTCCTTGTAAATTTCGCGTCTACTGCTTACAATTTTTTTTTCAAGTATATGACTTCTTAAATGATCTATATCTAACGTTGTTGTTGTTATTGTAACCTGCGAATATCTATCAAGCAGATAACATGAAAAAAATCACAAACACGTAATTAGGATGTGGGTTATTGTGGTGGTAATCCGCTGGGATTTAAAATCAGATTACATAAAAGGATTTACAATACGAATATATCAGTTAGGATATGGATGGGTGATGGTTGTGCGGGGAATTGGGGTAAAGGGATGGGTTGAGGAGAATATCCCTCCACTCTCCTCTAGTATTAGAGGAGAGTGGATTGTCACGGAGTAAGAGTGGATTAAGGATAGTTGGAAGGAAGGGTTCTACAAAACATTATTCTATTGATTTACCCATCTGAGTAACATACAGGATCGTATGGCCTGAACAGCAATTCATTATGCTCTTTTCCAAGAAGCATTTTTGGATTTTACGTACCCTAATGCCTTAATAATATCTTAATTAACTAATATACAATTCTATAATATTTTAATATCTCTTAAACAATTGTAAAATAAATTAAATATATTAAATAAATATGGGACGTGTGGGAGTTAGGCTAAGTTGATGCTAAACCAAATGGGAGCTTTTTTGGGATTTTTTGCACTGCACACATTTAGTCATTTATGAACACGTATCGACACATCACTACATTATCGGCACAACATAGAATTTTCCTCATTTAGAACGCAACTTAGCCTAACTCGCACACGTCTATGATATCTTACTTGTTTTATATTCAACAGTGCCGGTAAAGCAGTACATCCAGCGTTGATAACAACTGACAATGCAGAATTCTTGCTTATACCAAGCGTATTGCAAGCATCTTTCATAAATATATATGAAGCTTCAGTCCAAATTTCTGGAGAAATTAAATGTGCATATGGTGATTTCTCAATGCCCAATGGAAGATATATAAAACAACCCATTAAAGTTGGTATTTCAGTTTCGAAACGATCAATAAATTTTGAAAAATTATTTCTGGCATAAGCGATTGCCTCAGCTTGTGCATCCATGCCGCGCGATACAATCTGAAGAAATGCTAAACGATGTAATTTAAATTCCAACGATGAATTCTTTGCAATTAATTCATTGGAATAACGTGCAGCCCATTCTAATGCAGGTCCCAATTCCTGTTGTTGTATAGCTTTCCAAATGCTATAAACTTCAGCAAAACTGCTTTCTGAAGCAAAAACCTCTTGTGCCATTTCTTCTGGCATACCAGATTCTTTAATGAGTAGCTGTGCTACATCATCCATACCTTGACGACAATAATGCTTAGCCATAACTTTATTTAATAACATCATATTATGATCATCTTGTAGTGCATCAATACGTGTTATGGCTGTATAATCTGAAACAAAATTACGATCAATCACTTTTCCAACTTTCGATACGGTGCCATGTATATCTCTATGATTTATCGATAATTGTTGTACTCTCTCATTAGCTTTGCGTAATGTATCCAAAATATTATTTATTTGTGGCTCTGATAAACGAGCAGGAGCAGCTAAAATATAAATAATTATTGTGAATAGAATATTTTTATTTTTATATTTAATTAATTGTTTTAAGAAAACATAC
Source organism: Teleopsis dalmanni (assembly GCF_002237135.1). Classification (NCBI taxonomy): domain Eukaryota; kingdom Metazoa; phylum Arthropoda; class Insecta; order Diptera; family Diopsidae; genus Teleopsis; species Teleopsis dalmanni. Next base: position 168,017,170 of record NC_051846.1, on the reverse strand, counting down.
GTTCCATTTCCACTTGCATGTCCGATTCATCCGACATCTCAATATCACCTGGTCCATCCACTTGTGTACTTGTATTGTAAATGTTTACCATTTCTTGTTCGGCTTTATGCAATGTTTCCAACAAATCTTCATACAACGTTGCAACCTCAACAAAGCAAGCTCCGGTGGATTCTTGCAATTCATCAAACCTAGTCATAACGCGGTCAAGTTCCTTCTCAACTGCGAGGCATGCATCTTGATCCATTCTTACTTTTTTGCTGCTTAAAGTAATTCAAATTAAAAGTAATTCGCACAAAATATTAATATTTTAATATTTGATAGTGCAATGATATTTATTTTACAATTTTTATTGTGTTTTTGTTTTTTAATTTTGGAACTCTTTTAGATGATTTATTTCTTTTTTTGACTTGAAACCTGCGCAATTGAAAATTTCTTAGTTTTTCTTTATGGAAAATATGAAAACAAAAGCTGATTTTGATTTTCTTTTTGAAAGGCGTTGCCACTCGTAAAATTTCGATTTTAAAATTATTTCTAAGAAATAATCTTGGTTTAAATGGATCTGTTGAAGTCTGTTGGGAACATCGTTCTGACTTGGCCATTTACAGCAATTGGAGTTACTTTTTTTTTTTGGATAATACAATATATATTTATAATCTATTTAATATAATTTTTGTAATAATATATTGATATTATAAATATATTACACAGATTTTTAATATAAATATAATTATTTTAAGAAATTAAATTAAATTCATTTAAAATAATATAAATAAAGAATTTATATGCTTTCAAAAGTACAACAAAAAAATATAGAATATATATATATATATATATATCAAACAGAACTTTTACTAACAGAACTATTTAATATAATCGGATTAATATTTATATTAAAAACATTTAATGTAAAATATATATATAAAAATCTGTATAGTTAGAACTATTGCAATTATATTTGATAAAAATACGAATATACGTATTTGCCCATTAGTTCTCTTAACAAATAAAATACGTATAGCGCAAATAATATATCAAATTATAATAAAATAAAAAATTTTTATTAAACATATACACAGCTATAACTCTATAGAAATTATATATATAATTCACGATTTATAAGCGTTCTTATGATTACTTTTACTTTTTTTTATTACTTTTATTGGTTTATTACCGTGGTTGCTTTGTTACATTTGGTCTTTTTTCCCTTCTATCTCCAACGTTATTCCGTGAAGTGTTAGCACGAGGTGGACTATATATAATAATTATAATACCAATTTTAATAGACAAGAATAAATAAAAATTTTATATCTCAAATAATAAATACTTTTAACATAGAAAAACATTAACATTTTAATGATCCTCGCTACACTAGCGTGATTATGTGTCATGAAACTTTTGTATATTCTATATACAATAATTACATTTTTTTTATTAGAATATAATTTGGAATGTACAAAAATATATAATTTATAGTACTTTTACTTTTACTTTTAACAATATAAAAGCATACGCCATACTATATCAATTCCAATAAAAACGCATGACACTCACGTTATTGTGCTACGACACAGTAAAATACATATTGTTATCTGATTATCATAATATATAATAGGTAATAATTTTACCTATCCCTCCAAAATAAATGCATATTATTTTCACTTAGAATAATACTTCCACAATAGTTTAGTTTAACCGCTTTGAATTCACCGATTCTCACCGCCACAAGAAAACGATTCGTTTTCTGTTTTGTCGTGTCTTTTTCGGTGAAAAAACGTAAGCAGCCCATACAAAAGGAAAAAATTTTTTTTGGCTTTGTAAACTTACGTTGAAACCGCAATCAGGGAATATCTTTAATATTCTTTGGTCAGAAAAGTTTCGCAATAGAGAAAAATAAAATGATTTGATTTTGCTTTGATTTTCTTGCTTTGATTAATATGAATTATAACTGGAAAAAAATGTGTAACAAAAATAAAACAATTTTGACTTGAAAGCAAAAATTTTAATTAAAAATTTACAATATATGTGTAAATAATGTTTTTTCAATGGTAAACAGATTATAGGTATGTTCCACCACTCGTAGTAAAACTCAAGTAAAACATAAGTAGAGTACAAACTAAGAGCGTAACACGAATAAAGTGGTAAATTATGCTCTTTACACAGATTTTCATTGAACAGTTTAGTGTAAAAACTGGTGAGAACGCAAATAAACAATACAAAAATTTAAATTCAAACCAAAACAGCTGATTCACACATCACACAAATTTTAATTGAAATAAAATGTACGAATAAAGTCTTTGTAGCATTATCAAATTTCGACAGGGATGTTACGCTCTCTCAGATGATCTCATTTACTCGAAAATCTGCTGATGGAACGCACTTCGGTATACATAGTGTTAATCAAAGTTACTACGAGTAGCTCGTGGAACAGACCTAAAATATAAGTTGATGTAACGAAAAAGTAACATTTATTTTCAAAAACAGCTAAATTTAATAAAACCGTGGAAATATTTTAAAAGTAGCGCAATTTTTAAAATTTCGCAAATACAAATGGTGTTTTGAGCATATAATTTTATATATATGATTTCCCTTTCTTCGGGGGGCAGTATTAACACTTTCCAAATTAACTTGAATTCATTTTTACGAAATTAAGGAAATTTAGCTGTCTGAAAATAATGTTAAGCTTTTTAATTTGTAAGAATTCGCAAAAAATATTTTTATCGGTGATCCTAAATGAGACCGATAGAAAAAACATTTTATTAATTATAATTAATTAATTATTAATTATATCTATTTATGAACATGAAAACTGTTGGTAATTAGAATTGTAAGTCATAGAATATTTGAAAAGTATTGTCAATAATTCATTTAAATTTTATAAATTCATTTAAATTTTATAAAACTAAATTTATAAATGCCAATTATAAAAACATCGACCCACAGCTTGATAAATATTAATTTAAAAATGTTTTAATCGATACCGTGTATAGCCAAGCTTACCACACATATACACAGCTTGATTATTGATAAGACCTGTCCATGTACGTCATGTAGAGGATACTTCAAATTTATATTTGTGATTGAATTAAATTGATAATTTTACCTTCCGTTTTCAAATGTTTGCCTCTTCCTTATAATAAGTACTGAAATGATGTTTCAGTATTTGACCTATACCGTCCAAGGGCTGAAACTTTTCCGTTTTACATTTCTAAGAAGTGAATTTAGTAGGTTAAAGTCTTTCACTGCTTTCAAGGTAACTACACAACAAGCTTATAGAGATTAACCTGAAAATACGTTGAATACGATAATCTATACATACTTTTATCTGCATAAAAACTCTTAAAATGGATATTAAAATCGGTTTTAAAATGGAACATAACAAAACATAGATAAAAAATTAGATTTTTATTACAACTTAAATTTTTTAAATATGCATATTTAAATAATATATATAAAAATAATAATTAAATATCAATATATTAGTTAATTTTATTTTTTAAGTTATTCTGTATTTTCATATTTAGTATATAATATACATGTTCTATATTTGAGAGAAAATAATAATAATTCAACATAAAATTAAAACTACCAGTGTGCTAAGAAATAATTTGAAATTTTGAAAAATAGGTTTTGACATATTATTTTTTTGAAAAATAATTAATTCACAAATATTTAACAAAGAGCAAATTTTGAATATAAAATATTTTTTCAAAACCAACGCACAACTACGAGTATAACGGGAATTTTTAATTTAGTAGGAATATAATTTCAGAAAGTATTATCAGACATCAGACATAAAAAGTCTACAGTAATCGTAAAAAATTTTAAAGAGAATTTGAGACTTGATTAAGTTAATCAATAATTACAGAAAATGAGGACGCGAAGCAGTACTAAGGGAGACAGCATAATATGTAATAGACGCTTGCGGAACATCGTAAATATGAAAAATTGGGATGAAATCTTTGATGCGCTGCAGTCTTCATCAGGTAAATTTAATTTTTTTTGTTATTCAAATATTTTTAAAAAATATATTTATATTTATATATTTATTATATAATTTTGTTTCTTTTTTTGATTGACAATTTTTCTCTCTGCTAAATTGTCATTAGACTGAAAACGCAATGAGCGCGAGATAATAAATACATAAAATTCACGCTTGTAGTTGGCTTGAATACTTTATATTATATATTATTGATATATAGAAATTTCATAAAACAGTAATTAATTCGATAAATGTTTTTTAGAGATATCTTATTTCTCTACTTCTTCAATTGCCTCTTCAGTACTTGATGTTGACGGTCACATTTATTAATATTTTTTTTTATCCGTAAGAGAAATGTTTCTAGCGATCATATATTTTTTCATACAGTGGCATAGCCCAAATTGTACCAAGGTAATATATAGTAGAAAATAGTTTTATACAGATTTTATTTATTGTATAATTATAAATATGTATATGTAAAAAATTTTAAACTTGACTATGGTTATTTTAAAATCCCCCCATCATAAATACATTATTTGCTCAATAATAAAATTAATACGATATTTGAACTAATAAATGTAGTACTAAAAAATAAAAATACAAATATGAAAATGAAATATGCAATTATAATGTGTGATTGATTATATAAAAAATGTATGCTGAAAAAATAATATAATTATGGTTAATAAATGTTATTTATTTTATTAATTTTTTAATAATATTTGCGGCAAAAAACTCGGGTAAATGCTCCATGTGTGCTAGCTAATGTGACTGATCGATAGGGGTTTCAGGATGTCTGTGCATCATTACATATGTTAAATTATTTGATTTTACAAAAACAATTCTCTTTTTTATAATTCTGCACTTGATTTGTAAAACAATGTTCAGTGTAAATAATAAAATGCAATGGTTTCCATAAGATAGAACTGTCAGCAGATTTCCTACAGAATAATTGATTTAGCCTTTAATATTTCTATAATTAATTTTTTTATAAATATTAAGTTTATATATATGATATAGTTTTTATTATCTGAAGATTGTATTCTCAGGGAGTCTTATTCCAGACAACATCTTCTTTGCTTATACCTTTATCTCCTTTGACTACATTATGGCCGTGTGCAAGTTCGAGTAAATTGAGGTAAAGTAAATTGAAATTTCCTAGGAATTTTTTGCACTGCGCTTATATAAATCTTTATTTATTTATTGCACTCATTTATTATTTTTGTTTAAAAGTTTTCAAATTTATATATTTATTTATTAAAAGTCTTGTAAAATTTTTATTATGGTAACACCTAATTTATCTAATTTTTATCTAATTTACTCTACTCGAAATTCTGGTAAATACTAACATTCGCTGCCATACAGACATAATTTACTATTTCCCTCAATTTACCATTAATTTACTCGAACTCACACACGGCCTATATTGTATTACAATAAATTAATAATATTTTAAGTTAATATAATAACTTATTTTATTCATTTTCTAAAAAAATCCCATTCAGGATTTACTGAAAAAACCCCATTCAGGATTTTCTGAAAAAACCCCATTCAGGATTTTCTGAAAAAATCCCATTCAGGATTTTTTTTGCACTCGCGGCAAAAAACGCGAATGCGCATTACGCGCACGCTGGCTAGTGTGCACTGCTCCATATGAACCAATGTATCTTACAACTAGCTACCAAGCACATATAATGCACGTGCAGTTTTTTTGCCGAAACTGTGCACCGAATTTTAGCGTATACAGATATATATATATATAACCATTGATTTATGCACGTGTATACGCAATTTAAAACATTTTAGCTGAAATTGTTCTGAAATGCAACTCTGTCATTTTTATTTACTCAGCTGTCAAAAATTTTATTGAGATATTGATGGGAGCTTTCTCCCTACGATTGCAGATAGCGTTCTGCTGCAACATTATTTATATTTTGTAACTTTTTATAATTGAATTAATATAATATATTAAACATGTCTGAAAAAACAGAAAAGATGAAAAAGTATAAAAGGTCGAAGGAAGAGATTGCCCGTGAATTCGACCTTCCGGAGCGCCAATCTAAAATTGCCACTATCATGAAGCAAGATGGTCAAGTGTATTGCATTTGTCGTTCATCTGATTGCTCTCGTTTTATGATGTAAGTCAAAAACTGTGTACTTTGTTTTTTTATCAATAACTTTAACATCACTGTCATTTAAAAATATGAAAAAATACATAATAAACTTTGTAAATATCACATACACTTGTTATTTTAGTGGCTGTGATTGTTGCGAAGGTTGGTATCACGGAGATTGTATTAATATAACAGAAAAGGAATCTAAGCATATAAAGCACTACTATTGTCAAAAGTGTAGGGAGGAAGATCCTAGTCTCCAGATTATTTTCCGTGTTATACCAATGAGTACTTCTAATTCCGTCACTTCATCACAAAACAATGGCATCGATGTGTTCAAACAAAAAAAACCCAAAGTACCAGAAAATAATACAAGTAATCGTTGCGGTACTTGTGATGGTTGTCGTACACCAAATTGTGGTTCTTGCGATTCTTGCCTTGTACGTGTTGGTCACAAGCCTCGTTGTGAGCTACGTATATGTGTGAATCAGAATGGAATTAAAATGGAGAAACCAGTTAGGCGTAAACGTAAAGAAAAACTTTCAAAGGATCGTTCTAAAAAAAGCAAACGTTCACCTTCGCCTGAAATGTATAGAAATCCTGAATTGGAAGGTATTAGGCAATGTTATGGTCCACGTTGCCGCATGTCCGCGCGACCACAATCGAAATATTGTAGTGATGAATGCGGAATTGCCTTAGCATCCAATCGCATTTTTCAGGTAAAAAGTTTTTTTAATTAATTAATTCAAATTTATTGTTATTAAATATGTTTAAACAATAGGTATTACCATCTCGCTTACTGGAAGGACCATTCGGTAATTGCCGCGCTGACGAAGAGAGCAAGAAACAATTAGATCAAATACGTTATAAACTACAAAATGCAAATATTGCTTTGAAGGAATTAGAAAAACGTCATATGGAACTAGATTTGATTGTTGAACGTGCTAAACGTAGCACCGTTGATACTGAAGCAGGCGAAAACAATGATGTTGAAGATGAGCAATCTATGTATTGTATTACTTGTGGTCATGAAATACATTCCCGTACTGCCATTAAGCATATGGAGAAGTGCTTTAATAAGTACGAATCACAAGCATCCTTTGGTAGTACATGTAAAACTAAAATTGACGGCAATACCATGTTTTGTGATTTTTACAATCCTGCTAGTAAGACCTATTGCAAACGTTTGCGTGTATTGTGTCCAGAGCATTGTAAAGATCCCAAGATTAATGATAATGACGTTTGTGGTTGTCCAATTGTTATAAATATATTTACAATAACTGCTGAATTTTGTCGTGCTCCAAAGAAGTACTGCTACAAACACTATATGTGGGAGAAGATACGTCGTGCTGAGATAGATTTGGAACGCGTTCGTCAGTGGCTGAAGTTAGATGATCTGCTAGAGCAAGAACGTCAAATACGTCATCAGATGTCATCACGCTCCAGCTTATTAGGTCTAATGTTGCATTCAACTTATGATCACGATTTTTTGGATGAAATTTTACGCTTGCAAATGGTGGTTGAAAAGGCGCCACACTTTCGTGAGCACTATTTCCAACAATATCCACATCTTAAAGATTTCATGGCTAGACAAAAACAATTCGAACAGAGTTGTAATAAGTATTTTCTACAATCGCAAGAGACAATTCAACATGTGAATAATATGCAACAACAAGAAGTGGTACTGCAACAACAAGAAGCATTACGTTTTCAGCAGCAGGGAATGACAATGCAACAACAAGAAGCACTGCTAATGCAGCAACAAGAAATGAGACTACAACAACAAGAAGCTTTGCGACGACAACAGCAAGGAGTAATTAGACATCAGGAAGTATTGCCGTTGCAGCAACAAGCAGTACCGCTACAACAACAATATAGAGGGGCTATGTTATAACAATAACATAGAGGAAGACTTAATGAGTGGTTTTTGTTTATTAGTTAGAATTACCGATTTGATCTATAAATAAAGCATAAGATGTACCATTCATCACAGTTGAAACACAATAAAACAGGGGAGATATTAGAAATCTTAATAAAGCTTGTCAATATTTTACCAATATTTTTATTTCGTTATTTAGGAGTTCTGGTATAGTTCTGGTAGGAGTTCTGGTATATATAAAACAAAATTTTTTTAATAACATTAACATCAAAAGAATTCATTTAGTGTTATGTGTAATATGACTGAAATCAAAATCAACTATCACCTATCCACATCCTAACTCATGTATTCGTCTTGTAAATCCTTTCATGTTATCTGCTTTTTATATTCATTCCAACGGGTTACAACAATAACTAAAATCAGTATTAAGACTTAAGTTACGACTGTCAAATCAGTCTTAAAAATATACAGTGTAATACATTGTTAACTGAAATGATCCGCTTCGTGCAGCAAGAACTCTCCTAGCTCAATTGAGATCGAGATATAGCCACGTGCCAAACAGTTACTTGTCACGCATAAACACATCTATTCCTAATGTTTCCAAACTGCTGCTTTATTCGTATGACGTCGCCCATCTGTTCTCTTGCCTCACTGCACACACAAATATCCCTAAGTCAACTCTGGAATTGTTTGAGGTACCGATTGATTATTCAAAGATTTTTGAATCTCTACTTGTTAACTATCGCATCTAATTGATTTAGATAAAATGGTTGGTATTCTATTGAAAAAAAATTTAAGAGATTACTCCAAAAATTTTTGTGTTTAATGGGAATGTTCTTCGCAACTGTTCTTAGCATTGAACCGATTATCATAGATCAGTAATTTTTGAATATTACAGTAAATGACCGAATTAAATCTGTACAGATGACTAAGTGTCGCTTAATTTATTCACCAAGTATCAAAAAAGAAAGATCACCTATTTAAGGTACAAAAAACAATAATAACAAAATTTTTCTTATTGAGATGCCACGTAGAGATATCAGTCTTTTGGTAGGCTTAATTACAGGTCACTGCAAACTAAGGAACCATGCTAGAAGTTTGAGTCTACCTTTCAATCATACCTGTCGCAGCTGTGGGGAAGAGATGAAAGTTTCTCTCATCTACCCTGTCTTTGACCAGCTCATGCACTGCGGCGACTAATTATTAGTCTCTAGTCTGAGACTAATAATTTTTATATAAAAAAACTGATCAATTTTATACGTGCATTTCCGCAGAGGACATTAATTATCTTACTTTGCGCCTTCGATCACTTCTTTAAACGAATAAATTTTTAATATATAAAATTAAAATAATATATAAATAAAAATAAGAATTTAGTAGTTGCATATTAAATATTTATTTTTAATATATACATTTTTATTTTGTTTTACTATCCAAATTTTTGGTATTACTTTCGCATCATCGATCACTATAAAATTATTTCTTTCAATATATTATATATATATTTTTAATATATTAAAATAATATATTATATATGTATAAATAAATAAGAACTTAATAGTTGCATATTTAATGTTTGTTTTTAATATACAAATTTTCCTTTTTGTATATTTTTTATAACGATTGTTTCTCTAAATATATAAATTTTTAATATATAAAATTAAAATAATATATAAATAAAAATGAGAATTTAATAGTTAGGTGCATATTTAATATTTATTTTTAATATGTGTATCCTCTTTTTAGATCTATATTTATGCTTATGCCTTCGCACCATCGATCATTATAATGATCATTTCTTTAAACATATATATTTTTAATATATAAAATTAAAATAATATACAAATAAATATGAGAATTTAATAGTTGCATATTTAATATTTATTATGTATTTTTAATATATGTATTTTTATTTTTTTTTTAAATCTAAATTTTTGGTTACGCCAGCATCATCAAACATTTTTAATGTATAAAATTAAAAAAATATATAAATAAAAAAAGAATATCATAATTGAATATTTAAAATTTATTATGTATTTCTAATATATACGTTTTTTATTTTTTCAAATAAAATTTTTTGAATATACTTACGTGCTATCAATCATTACAAAAATATGTCTTTCAATTTGCTAAAAGTAATTATTTTGTACACCATGGACGTGGTATACTTTGTCAAATATATGCAATTATATTAACATACTTTAAAAATATAAAATAGAAATCCAAAACATGAAACTTATTGATAATTTTTGGTCAACTCCAATAAAAATCCATTTTCGTACTAAACCAAAAGCAAAATAATTTGCAGATATGAATTTGAATATGAAAAGGTGTTACTTACAACAACAGATAATAAAGAAATTCATAATTAACAACAACCAAATATAAACGGAAATAATTTGCTTTTCCGCAATAGCACCTTGAACTCTACCAATTCGGTCTTGCAGTTATCATACACACCGCAAGCCAAGCATATTAATAATTCTAAGCACAGCATATAATTTTCGTAAAAAAATATTTTCTGCTAAGTTGGCAACGCTAAAATTCACTTCCATTGCCTGTGGTTGACTTCAATTTTCTCAGTTTTTGTGCAACTTTTGTGGGGGCGGTACCAGCAGAAACTCGGTTCAACTCAGTATAATTAATTTATAATAAATTTTTTAATGTTTTAAAGAATAAACAAATATTAACATAAACTTAAAACAATCAATAGAAGTATTGTGCATTTGAATATTGTAAAAATAAGTGCATATATTGTTAATAATATAAAGAAATTTGCAATCGAAAAAATTCTTATTAGAAATAAAGTAAGAGAAGAAAGTGCGTGAAGAGGCGAGTGTGTAATAAAAATGGCTGAATTGTATGTGCAATGGTACACTGCTGAAGAAGAAGCAAAATATACAGGATTAATGTAATTATTGTGTAAAAAACGCAAGATAACACAGAAAGAAGTTAATAATAAAAAAATTAAACAGTTCAAAATACACACAACGACTACACCCAAAAAAGAGTAAAAAAGCAAAAAGGCAAAAACAAAAAGAGGCAACCGCACAACGTAAAATGCAAACGCAAACGTGCTTTTGTGTGTAGGAGTTTCGAGTTAAGAGTTGGAAACGAAGTTAATAGTGAAACAATGGAAGCGCTTGGACGGATAAATGTGGAAATTGAAAATTAATTGTAATTCATACACCGCCTACGCATTTCGTATGTTTTTTTTTCGTTAATATTTTTCGTTTTAATTTTTTTCGTTTTTGATAGTTGCAATACGAAAAGAAACTAGTGTATGTTAACGTTTGTTCGGTAAAGAATAAATGCATTTGAAGTGAAGTTTAAAGTTTGCTTTGCAAGTTGCTAGGGAATTACACACAAAAACGGTTTTACGGTCTAATCAAGTTTCAGTTGCCATACAAAAAAAATGCATTGTAAGCAAAATAAATTTATATAAAGCAAATACAAATTATTGTATTTAATATAAAATAGCACAAAACAACAAATCAAAGCTTAGTTGCTAGCAAATTTGTTGTTATTTTGTCATTTCGTTACTGTTTTTGCCAGTCTTCGTGTGGTCGTTGTTGTTTTTGTTGTAATATGGATTGCAGTCTTGCAGACCAAAATTCTTTGAATTGTCTTGACGAATCTGTAAGTATTTTGTATATACATATATATTTATTTAAAATAATTTTTTAATAACATAATATAATATAATATTAATAAATATTTTTTAAAATGTGATTTTAAGAAATTTATTAAAAAATATATGTTATGTATACGTTTTAGTTGTGCACGATTTTTGTTTTTGTATTTTTTTGTTTTCTTATTGGCTTTGTTTCGTTTCGTTTTTGTTGTGTGTACAAGTTTTTCGAAGTTTTCCTCCGTATTTGTGCATATTCCGTTATGTTTGTGTTGTGTTGTGTTAAATCACAGAGTTCGGAGGTGGGAAGACTGGAAATACTTCCTGATGTGTGAAAATGCATTGATGTGTACTAACCGAAATATCTAAGAGAAATCGAATAACGAATATGAATTCGGGACTCCTGAATAAGATTAGGTGTTGCTAAATAAATTTAACAATTGTTCAAAGAAAAGATTACTGTCAAAGAAATTTTTCATAATTAATACGAAATTAGTAAATAACCTGTTCACAGCTGTTCCGTGTTTCAATAGTAAAAAAAAAATTAATTATCAAATACAGAACCTGAGAAGATTCCAATCCGATATTAAGAAACATAGATATTACACAATTGTTTTAGGCTAGAATTATTACACCCATAAACATAAGTATGCGTCAAATCGGTATGCTTGTATGGATCGGAAAACTGATTTGTTAACTCCGAAATCGAAAGAAGATTCCAATCATTTATCAATCGATATTAGGCATATGGCGGTCTAGAACGATTTCAAATGAAGAGTTATGGAGAATAACGCAACGATAAGAAGAAAGAAGTATGGTTGGATTTTACACATACTGCGTAAGCCTTATAAAGATATCGCGCATGTTGCACTTACTTAGAACCCCCATGGGACTAGGCATATAAGCAGACCAGCAATGACCTGGAAAAAGTCAGTTCAGCAATCATTTATCCATGGAACCCCCATGGGACTAGGCACAGAGGCAGTCCAGCAATGACCTGGAAAAGGTCAGTTCAGCAGGAGACAGGGAAATCATTTAACGAGTTGAGAGCAATAGCATAGAAACCATTGGAAAACTTTTGTATACTGTATGAAAATAATAATAATAACAATAAATATAAAAGAAATCTACTTCTGGGTTTAGAGTAGGTCTCTAAGCACTGTTGGGTCAATAAATAGTAGTATAGAATCTACTTTACTGAGTTTTATTGCCTCTTTCGTAAGAATATAAATTTCCAGGAGCCTATACCGTATGTACATTAGAGTAGAGCATTTTAACAGCACATGTGTGGCTGACTCTTTATTCTCTTCATCGAATCTACAGTTTGCATCCGTATGTTTACACAGTCTAGTTAGGTGGTATTTTAGTATACAGTGCACTGTTAGGATTTCTGTGATAATTCTAAGTTTTTCTTTTAATAGGTTCATACAATTCTGGTGTCTCTTGTTGTTATAGTTACCAATCAGTGATTTGGATTGTGTTAATCCTGGTATATTATCCCAGTAATCCTTTTTATTCTGATACTCCTTTATATTTATGAGAGAAAGAAGCGTACCTTGTCCTAGTCCACAAAAAGATTCTGGCTAGTTTATCCGCGTATTTATTGGTTAAACTGGATATAATCAAGATTTACCCTCGATCTGTCAAATTTTATTGCCCAATAGAACATTTTTAGAGTAATCTGACATTTTTGTAGTTATATTAATTGTCTTTTATAATTTTTATACTACATATGTATGTCGAATCAAATCACATTCCATCTGTCAAGTGATATGAAACAGCTGTTTATTTCAGGCTTATCTTATGACGTTTTCGATTAATAAATCTGGATTCAATATAGATTTACTCTAGATCTACTAAATTTTGTTGTTCAATCGAACATTTTTAAAGTAATCTAAAATTTTTGTGTTTGTGTTAGTAAATAAACCAAATAAAATATAATCCTAAAACTGACTTATTTTTTTGCTACATAAGGTCTGTAAAGTTTGCTTCTTCTGTAAAGTTTGGGCATCAGTTTCGAATTCGTAATTATACTAAAATATATTGGAATATTTACTACATTCTTAAATTTCTTTTATGTCTTATGCTATTCTGTAGAGATCTATATGATAGATAATATGAAATGATTTACAAATACGAATTCATGAGTTGAGTAGGTTTGGATAGTTGGGTAAAGGAAATTTAAAAGTGAATATGATTGTTTGGGAAAAATAATGAATTATGGATGGTTGAAATTTTAGTTTAAGGTAAGACGGAATAACCTAGCCATTAATGTGGAACAGAGCCAAATTATATTCCCAAAAGGGGAATATACCACTAGGTTTGTTTGGCATATATAGTCTTTTGTCTGTCGGCTTTCTTAAGTTTTAAGTTTAAGTCTTAAGTTTTAAGTTTCTTAAGTTAAAGTTAGCATAACTTAATACTTAACGTATTATTTTTGAGTTTTCTCCAGAAACTCGAAATTATCTGTGTTGCCAAAAAATGTTTGTTTCTTTTGATGAAAGATCTATTTGCGAATAACAAATGGTTAATTGATTTTTAGAAAGTGACGGAGATTTTTTGTACTTGCTTTATCTTTAGTACATAAAAGTTGTGTTAGTAAAATATTCTTCACCGTTTTCTGATTGATTTTTGAATGAGATGTCCATTAAGATTACTAGAATGAAAATCAATAGTTTTATTCTTATAAGTTTTAATATTTATTTGGAAAGTAAGAGAGCATGAGTAATATATTCTCTAACTTTTTCTTCCTCTTCGTGGCTTCCATCCAGCCATTCTATATATATTTAAAGAGATGATATCGCTTATAAGCGAGAAGGTATTTTTTATGAAACTGGCTACTCTTAGAATCTTGTCATATACCATCCATGATGTCCAATTTAGTAGTTTATGATTTTTGCTCTTTCATGCTATACTTTATATATGTCATTCCCACAGAATTCTTTCTTGTTTGGCTCCTAATAAGCATTACATTTAGTTCCGTAAAATGCGTCTTTCTTCTTCATTTAAATATTTTTAATGGATTGTACTTAAACATGAGCAACTAAAAAGAAACTATGAAAATATTTCTTTGTTCCGTTCGAATCGAAACGTGCTTAATATTGCATTAAAAGTTCGTAAAAAATGAGAATGGCGAGTTTACGTGCTGTTTGCCGTTTAGTCGATTCCTGATACAAAGGAAACCCACAACTGCTTTCTTGAAATTTGCGCAGCAGATGCTGCACATTTGACTGCAATATTCTTCAAGGTTACGTCGAGTACTTTAATTGCAGGTATAAAGGAGTAGTAGATACATTTCATACGTGTACGTACAGAGGCGGTTTTCACAACCTACTTATAGTAAGTTAAGAGTTTAGTATAAAAATTTAAATAAATCCGCAACTGAACGGTGTGTTTATACGAGCACAGTAGTAGTCTTACACACTCAGTTCTCTAGAACAACCACACATTGTGAATACTACCATGAGAAATGTTCAAATTATTCGTATGATTGATATATTTCTCATAGTAGAAAGACTTGCATTTGTCGCAAGTAGTTGACTGCTCTGAAGAACTGACTGTGTGAGAAAAAATTTTAATATAGACAGAGTCCAAATAGAAAATTATAATTTATTAATGTTGTATATTATATACATATGTATCTGTACACGAATGTATTTGTTTATAAACCAATGAGTCATAAAATTATTTCGCTGTAATATATCTAGGCAACTACAAATATATTAACATTAATTATTTTTAGTTAAGTTTTGCAACATTTAGTAATTAACAAATTAATTAGCTTAACTGTATCTAATTTGTTTAAAATTATAAAATTGAAAAGTATTCAAATAGCGAAAGATCAGTAAAAATGATTCAGAATTTTTAATTATCTTAATAAATCTATTTATTATATTATTAATAATATATTAATATAGATCATATTATTTTGTTTAGCATATTTTTATAAAAGTATTTAGGTTTCTTTCTGAAAAAAAGATTATTATATTATTAAAACATTGGAAGCTTTCCATAAACCGTAAAAAAGTTTCAGTTTGCTGGTTAAGATCTATTTTATAATTATTTTGTTTTTAGTAAAACCCATGTTCTATATAGTAGACAATCATATGAATAGTCACGATAATTTTACGCTCTTTTTGGTCATGATCAAAAGTCATGTTATACAGAAAGTCAGACCAGAATTGTTAAATTTCTTACCTTTAATTCTATTTTGGTAGGATTTTTATACCTCAATTTCAAAGATAATTATTTTTGTGTAGAGGGAAATTATTTCAAGAAGAGGGAAATTATATACTAATTTATATATGTTTATAAATTAATTTGTTCTGATAGATTTCTTTCCAAAGAGGGGTGTTTATTGGAGAATTATCTTGATAATGCCTTCAAGAAAATTTACTACGTTAAATAACTACGGATCCATGGTCAATATGTCACTAGATATACGTTTACTAATATACAAGAGCCATATACAGATTTTTAGATTTAATATTTAGAGCAATACTGTTGCGAGCACTGTGATGAGGCACATAAGGCCTCGTCACCGGCACCAAAATTTTAAACAAAATTTTATAATTTTGATTTATAAAAATTATTCTATAATTTTTGATTTACATTAAAAACAACAACAATTTGACATTAGATAAGATAATGACTGTCTGTACAACATAGTCCTAAGTAGTAGTTTCTTTTATTTAAGTGTACTATGATTCTTTTACATTTTAAATATCATCATCATTATTAGCGTTACAGCTCGGGGTGACCTTTAGCTGCATCAACCAACCTTGCTCTATTCTGCTTTGCATGCTCTTTTAGACTCCCAATTTTGGATACCTATTTTTCTGATGCCGTCTATCACATTGTCGCGCCATCTACCTCTGAAATGGAGTATTCGTTCTATCTTCCGGCATTCTCATGACGTGCCCGATCCATCTCAAGCGTTGCGACTTTGCGAATTTTACTACATCTTAACCGTTGATATCATTGTCTTTTGACGAGCAGTTTTTTATTGTAACTATAATAATTTTTGACCTATTTTCATTTTCACCAATTCTATATAAATTCATTTACGTAAATATTATTATTTACGCAATATTATTTATCTATGTGATTTATTGCGGAGAACCTATGTGACGTTTTTTTTACTTTAATAATATTTAACATACATTGTAAGGACATATAGGAATAGGTGATTTCCGGTACATGAAAACTAACACATGTTGGCTGAAATAGTCTATTTGGCTACTATATGATCCAACACATGTTGGCTGAAATAGTCTGTTGGGTTACTATATGATCCAATTGGAATCCCTGATCGGAATGATTAGCTCTCGTTGAACCATTTTGTTTATGTTATTAATTACAATATGTTTTAAATAGAAATATTGGCAGTATCAGTCTCTTAACTGATAGTAAGCTATAAAATCCGTTGATGATTTTGGCTGCGCGGAGAAGCTTTTTATTTACTTACTTACTATTTCCCTTCTACTCTAGTAAAACATAGGGCCTCAGAGAAGCTTTTTGGTGGTTACTTTTTCGTCTTTATTGTATTTTCAATACTATATTATTAAATTTGTTTATAATATTCTTGCAATTCTATATTGTTGTTTTAACCCCCGAAAATGTATAAATAATTGACAGTTTGAAAAAAAATGAGTCTGCGGTACAGATGTCTTGTTCTGTAGAATATGATATTAAATATTTAGACTTACAGAACTCCCTTAGATTTTTTATAAAAGTTATTTTTGCTTTATGTGTATTAAAGTTATGTGCCAAGAATATTTAAAAATGGTTTATAATATTGATAAGCCCTTGTGTTATTCAGCATATTTGACGAATTTGCAATGTTCTCAAGAACAATGTCTATATACAAACAACAACATATCATGAAACAAATAGCGAGCTATTCCACTGATTTAACATTACAACATGATAATTCGTAAATTCTGAAAATATGCAGGTATATCTAATCAAGTATAACTTCAGTAGTGTTAATTCTAGACTAGATAGTGTTGTGGGTGATGTTTAAGTATTTATCACATCGGTTTTTATTCTACTGATTTTAAAGATCTAATCAAATGTTGATACTCTCGCATAAACTTCTTACTTACTCACATGATATTCTTTTAAGTAAATTTTTCATCCAATTAGCTAAATCGATCCTATTAGAAGATATATTTTTTTTACTTTAGTCGATAATGTCGATAATGCTATTTTTTTAATTTAAAATTTTTCGACGGCTGAGGATTGAAACCACCTGAAATAAATCAAAGGATTATATATTGGTTGATATAAAAGGTGTCTGCAATTTCTGATACATGTTTAAACAAAAAGTTTTATTTATAGCATCCTCACCTTAAGCGGCTTGAAATCACCTGGAATTTTACCTTTCAAATACATATTAATGAGATATATAGTTTGGGATATATAGTTTCAGTGTCGTAGCCAGGATTGCGCCATTATACTAGAAAGTATATTCTCTCCAAGTCATCTTGCAATGTATTAAATTAATTATAATAAAGTTTAACAGTAGTTCAATTTATATATATATCGATATGCATATAAAAATATATATGTATGTGAAAATAAAGTATTCTTTTTGGTTTTATTTTAAGGTCACTATATAAATACCATATACTCTGCTCAAAAGCTAGAACTAACTTTTATATCATTTTGGTTTTCCGTAGTTGATAAGTATTTTAAAATTTTATTCAATATTTGTAGTTTATATTGTAGTTTCTTGTTATAGGTCTGCCCGATATCGGATATAGTGTAATATTTTTCTATAGATAAATGTATAGTTTTTATTATCTGTCAAAGGGCGCTCTATCTCCTTATTTCCCCTTTTCGTAAATACTTCACTCACATATTTAATATTAATACATGTTTGTTTAAAAAGATAATTTCTTTTAATTGATTAAGTTATCTAGTACTATGTGTATACTTAGATTTATTAAACCTCTTTATCATATATTAATATGGATTTTGTATGAAAAATGGCACATTTTACTGCATATTAATCGAATTTTAACACGTTTACATTGTGTGATTAAGGAAATTAGATTAAGTGAATCTTTATTTTTAATCTACACTTACAATATATGTAGGTACATAGGAGATTAATTTTAAAATTTCTCTCGTTTTGTTTGGTTTTATGGGTTTTAATAAACTTTTAAGAATTTATAATTTTAAAATTATGTTTAGATATTAATTAAAATTATGTGTAATATTGTGATATAAATTTAACAAATTATAATTAAAATTATATTAAAAATATTACAAAATAAATTTAAAATATTTACATACTCCACCATATTTTGCTCTTCACTATATTTATAAATAATAAACAAACTCCTCTGTCATCTCTGGGGTGTAGCTCTGGCAATTAAAAAAATATACCTGAGTATAGCTAAGCAATACTGGGCTGATGAACCTTATTGTCAGACTTCTAGGATGACTTGGTCTAATTAAGACAAAAAAAGAACTAGTCAGCTACTTCAACTAAGACGGAACCTGCTCAGCACCATGGTAACTGTGCTGACAGGACACTGTGTAATAGAAAGGCATGCTATGAGACTGGGTCTTTCCTTTAATGATTTTTGTCAAGGTTGTGGCTCTGAGGATGAGGAGAAAACCGTGCTCCTTCTCATGTGTCAATGTCTTTCCTTAGCTAGAAGAAGATTAAAAATCTTATCGCCGATCTGACTGAGCTGTCATCCTGTAATGTTAGGGACCTAACCAAGTTTATAGAACTGTCAGGTTGATTTTTCTTTACCTAATGGGGGAGTCGTTACCTTCGTTCGGCGTTGAATGTATACTGATGTAAATCTATGTACATACCAATGTCATTCCTGTGGTACCACAATGGGCCATCATTTTAGCCCATTTTGGGATGCAAGGCCGCCACTTGTACGCCACTCATACTTACGTTTATGATCATTTTTAATAATTAATTAAATAAGATTATTTTTTATAAATATTTTATTTTTTTATTACCTTATAAATATTAATTATTTTATAAAAAAATGTGTTAATATTTTGTTTGTATTTGTAAAGTTGTTTAATTAAACTACCATTAACATCTTTTGTTAATTTTTCAAGGGAATATTTAAAATGAGTAACTATTTTTTCTAGCAATTTAGTGAATAAAACAGAAATTATAAATATAATATAATATTAGTTTTCTTCGAACATTTTCTGATTATATTTTATATACATATTATGTTATTACATTTTATTTAATTTACTATTACTATGTTCAGTCACAACTTAATTTCGTAAAAATCTTAATTTCATCTTCGTTTCAGCGAAATTGAGTTGTCTTTTCCATACAAAATTCAGTTTTATGGTTGGAACGAAATTAAGGAAACTTTCACAGTAAATTAACAAAAATTCCATAAAAATGTGTGAACATAAAAGTCAAGTACGGCTTTGGGTCAGTTTGTTAAGGTGTGCTGACTCTGAGCTTCAAAATTGGCAGGATACGAATACGATACCTGGTACTTGCAGTCTCAATAAATTATTTACGAATAATTAAATGCAGGAGTTATTTCCAAGACTACTGTTGATGGGTATTTGACATACAACTGTTTCAAGTATTAAAATAATATAAAATAAATTTTTGTTGTTCTATATATGTTGAGGCTAGTTGAGTTGAGTCGAGTCAGTGCACCTGAGCACTTTTACTATCTATTAACTGCGAGGTTTCTACAAAACCCCTCTTTGCGCCTTGACTGGATTATTGTTTATCACTTCATCAGACTAAGCAATAATTGATCTCAGATCTGCATATCTCCTCGAGGAGCCTGTAACGATTCTGATTTCACTACTGTTTTAAAAACTTTATATTATATTTATATATATATAAATATTATATTTATATATTATATTATATTTTTATATATATACATATTATATTATAATTATATTATGTATATATTTATCATATTATATTTATATGTATATATAATATTTTTATATATATATATTTATATTTTATATATGTTATATATATATATATATTATATTTATATATTTATATATATATATATTATATTTATATATGTTATATATATATATATATTATATTTCATTTTATTGAATTTGCTATGACTAAAATGAAAATAGAATAAATGACGCATAATAAACAATTTCTTTACTCACTCCGTCGCTCATCATCTTGTGTATTTTGTATATTTATGTACTATTTTGTGTATTTACATTTTAAAGCAGCAAACAGCTGCTGGCAACTCTAAACAAAAATTCTTATCATGTCTCCTTTGTATAGTTTGACGGTTTAACTGATTGAGAGAAGAGTGAGTTTTCTTATTTTCATGCGGTATTGTGTTCGCTCTTGTTCTCATTTTTTCCTTTTATTATCTTACCATATTTCTTGTGTAAAACAACAAAAACAAAAAACACCAAACAAGAAGCAAGTAATGCAGTTGTCTTGCCATGTAAAAGAAAAGCAATCCGCAGTAAGCGCGAGGCAACGAAAGAATTAAGTGTATTTTTATACTTGAACGAATATTTTAAGCGAACAACCAGAAATATTTATGTGCTTTTTTTTTTTTGTTTTGTCGTTTAGTATTTTATATTAAAATACATTTATTAATTGTTTTGTTTGTTGTTGTTTTGTTAAATTAAAATAATTCTTTAAAGCAATAAATTAAGTGCCTTTTTTTCTTACAAAATTTAAATAAGAACAAATAAAAAATAATAATAAAAGAACTAGAAAGTGTGTGGCGAATTTTATAGAAGAAAAAATATTTTATTTACGTTTTTGTCCTATTGGAAAAATCAATGAGAAAAACATATTGTTACTTACAATTGCCGTAAGTGGTGAAGTGGTGAGTGTGTAAATAATGCAAAATGAATTTAAATAAAAGGCAAAACGCATTTAAGTGCGATATTCAATTATGGATTCCAATTTATATGTGCACTCGAATGTGTATGGTGCGCACAACTATAAATGGGAAATGTGTCTTAAATTATTTCATTACTTCATTTATTTTTTATAATTTGTTTATTTTTACAGTGACAATGGAATTTTTAATTTTACCATATTTATTTTATATTTTCGTTCTGGCTTTTGCAATATTTTACATACGCACATATGCGCTTCGCTTTGCAGTGTAGCAGTTCAGTGCAGTATACTGCATTGGACACTAATGAATAAATGAATTTTTTTTCTTCTTCTTCTGTATTTTAAATTCTCATTTAATTGCACGCGCACGTACGTTCAATATTTGCCGAACTCTTTCTTTAATTTTATTTAATTACAAATATACACACACATGCACACATACATACGCAAAATGCTTCGCATACACCAAAGTGTAAGACATACATAAGTGCTTTAAAGCATAATTTTTGTCAGTTGCTGTTGTTGTTTGTTGTTCTTTTTGTTGTTGATTTTATTTCTGTTGTAACCGCCATCATACTTAATCGCCCCGCCAGAAATGTCTCGTCATGAGTTTTCTTTTCTACCTCCCCCAAGTCTTCAATTGAAATTCGCCCCTTTATCGCAACATATTGTGTGTTTTACATTTCGTTTGCTCGTAAATGCTTTATTGTCGCTCATTTCCGTTTAAAAATTTTTTAAATTCTTGAGTGCTCACATTTTCGTTTGCCCATCGTTTGTGTTTTTTTTCTTTTGTTTATTCGCTGTGTTATGCCGAACCGATTCAAACCGATCTGTTCCGATCTTAACGACGTTCGTTGCATTTCGAAATTGTAGAGTAAATATAATGGCAGCAGCCCGCTTTATGACCCTGTATATTTTTATAACAAGTACATTGAGCTTTAGTCAGATTTTGATGGATATGTTTTCGTTAGCTGGCCTCGCAGCGCCCGAACTCAATTCAAATACAAAAATGTAAACTAATTAAAAATTTTTGAGTGCTAGAACAGAGCTAAGGCAAGATAAGTCAAGCAAGCAACTGAGGAATTCAAATGAGTTCATTCAAGTAAACCTACAAGTAAAAATTAAAAATAGATCTTTTGATATTTATAAGGACCGGTAAGTGCATTTAATGGTGGGGAAATTATGTTGCTTGTTTATTTATTTATTTTTTTTTTTTTGCAGAATATAGTTCATTTTCCCCCCAAGTTAATTTTTTTATTTTTCTATTTTATGTTGTAATTAATATTACAAATCATATTATGAGCATAACCAAGAAAGATTGATATATACCATGTCAATCATCCAATCGGACAATGAATATCATTAATACATATATATATGTGTGTATGCAAATAGGTGCAGTACTCCATTAGTAAATTCCCTTTCAATGCATTGATTTATGGAGGAATATATTTTAATAGTTTTACTAGAAAATTCTAATTATAGTTATTAAATAATTATAGAGAAAAGTAATAATTATGTTGAAGCTGCTTTGAGCTAGTGCACTTAAGCACTTATACTCTTTTTTAAACTCGAGTTATTTTCAAAACCTCTCTTTACATCTAGATTATTGTTTATCACTTTATCAGATTAAGCAATAATTGACCTCAGATCTTCATACCTCCCCCAGGAACCTGTAACCATTTTGAGATTTGATAATAATAATTTTCATTTTATATAAAAAATACAGTCAATCAATAAAATATTTGCAATTTTATACATATAATATTATATAAATTTTTTGGGGCTACTGTTCGAAAATTTAAACACATAAGTATTAGAGTCGACACTAATATAAACATATAATATTATAAAAATACATAATAAAATTAAATTTTATAAAATGAATATTACATTAAATTATAATATTTATATCTCATATAAATATCTCATTGAAAAAGAATTCCAAAAAACCTTCATATTAAATCTTCCGGTAGTATACCAAGAATATATACTGTAGATATTAGCTGATATAAATGGTATTTACAGTTTTTTTGGTACATTTCCAAACAAACATTTTCTTTATTGAAAATCAATTTCAAACAAGTGTATATTGGCCTTTATTATTTATATTTTTTTTTGCCACATTTCAGAGGTAATACCTTTCTGTGGACTAAAGGTTAACCAACCAGGTAAAAATTTTCTTAAAAAAAGTTTGACTTTAAATTTAAATTTCTCATTTTCATTCAATTAGTTCCTGACTATACGATAGATGCGTCAAAATTTCAAACAAAGATCTATCATTATGTTCCGAATTAGCAAAGATGTGTGTGAACTGGTTTTGTCATATTGAAACACAATTCCTTTTATGATGCATAATTCTAATGACTTTTCTTTAATTCTTTCTTTCAAGCGATTGAGTTGAGATTATGCAACAGACTGGGGCAGCTCGTAATAGACAATTACTTTTCCCACAAAGCACTCAACATAAACTTTTTCTCATCATTCCAATCTTTGAAATGGTTTGGGGGGTATCCGGCGTTTGGCCATGATCGTTTGCATTGGATTTTTTGTGTGTAAACTGTTAAATATCGTCCGTAATGATTTGCTTCAAAAATGGGTCGATTTTGCTCCGTATCTGCAGTGTTTCACTGAAGAAACTTAATCAGAATAGATAATATTAACTAAATTCGTCTGGATTCAAATACTTGAAGATTCTTTAAACAATCTCAAAAATGCTTGAATAGAGCTTCATATACTCCTTACATTCAGAAAAATGTCTGTTAAAAAGGACAACATAAAAAATTGCTTTTATCTGGTATCGCTATAAATAAAAAGATATATGCGTTGTTAACAGACAGATAGCTTAACCTAAGCCAAACTCTAGAATAAGTGGTGTATCCTTCTTTTACTTCTGATTAAAAATCATGCTAATATTAATTGAAAAAATTGATTACGGACTACAGCAGGTGATAGATATTTTTTATTAAAAGCTAGACGCTTACGGTGTTGCTATGTCATTTCGCCTAAATTTATTTACTTTTTAACCTTATTTCGATGGTGTGGGTTTATTTGACCTAATTTTTACTTACACTTTTCTTTTAAACTCATATTTATATATATAATCAATTGATAACACAGTTAATTTATTTATATTTCTTGTTTTTCGGTTTGCAACAATTTCGATATCGCAACAATTTTATTTAATCCCATTAATAATTCTTAAGTGGTGTTAATTACACGACAGTACTAACCTATTTTACGCATGCATTTTTATGATTGATTGATTGATTCTTCAGCCTTAAGACATCTGGATTTTGTTACAATAAATGCGGCTGTGTTTTTATCCTCTTTTTATTTCTTGTATTTTTAATTGAATTTGTCTCTTATTGGGTCAGTAGGCCAAATTGTTCATATAAAGCATTTGTTATGGATATTTTTAATTGTTTTAATAAAAAATTTTATCACCAATTTTTTATAGTTAAGTTACTAATTGCAATTGATTTGACACTTAAAAGTATTTATAATGTTAGGGATTTGAAAACATCTTTAATGATAATGAACTATAATGAACAATTATTGCTGTTGAAGTCCTCAAATTTGTTATATTATACCTTGTGTCTTCCACTTGACATTTTTATTACGAAGAAGTGAGGACTGATAAGTCGTTGCTGAAGACTACTACTAAACTAGCTACTTCAGCTACTAAACTGCTAAAGAGTATAACTTTTTTGTAGAAATCTTACCGTTAAATTCTTTAGTTCGCTGGTAAGATGGAAGAAGTATATTTCTCCAGAACTCGTATATCTATTCTGAAATATTATGTAAACATATATAGAAAATACAAAATACATGAAAAGATTATGTAAGCTTATTGTTTGTAAAGTCTTTAAATTTATTCTAATTGTTATTCTTTAATTTTTCTAATGGTATCAATTGTTTTTAGAGTTAGAGAGGTTCAAATATTCCATATCAGATATAAAAATATAGCGATCAATATTCGTATCCAATGCCAATGTGTGTATGATTACTAGTCACGTTCCTTATCTTTGTTGTCCCAACTTATTGATTTGTTTATAGAAAGGATATTCAAACGTAATGAAATCCCGGTGATCTGCATAATAGGTTGTATGAAATCCGAGTGTCCCAGTTGTATAGTATGAAATCGTATTTTTGTGGATATGAAGTATTTATATTGGTTTGACCTCACTTCTTTACAAATGTTTGGTATCTTTCGAATCTAATCTAATTTAGTATATATTACGCTAAGGCCTAATATTTTAAAAATTATATTAAAATTAAAATAATATTCTGCGCTATATATTGGTTTGATCCAACTTCTTTACAAATATTTGGTATCTTTCTAATCTAATTTAATTTGGTATCTATTAGGCTAAGGCTTAATATTTGGCCACGATTATTTGATTTTAGTAAAAATAACTATTTTAAACACCGTTTTCCTACTATGCTATATGTCAGTATAGTTTAGTTTTCGGAATATGGCGCTCTATTTGTTGAAAGTTTTTTCATAAACCACAAACAATAAGTGTAGTTTTTTTTATTACTAGTCTTTTGTGCAATGTGTTGATCTAAATGGTGTGTGTAGTGTAATCAATGTAAGATGTTTTTAAATTTAAACTCCTATATATCGAGTAGTAAGCAATATCGGTGTATAATAGCGTCGTGGAAATGATTACTCAAAACAGCTGGCTATTAAGTAGGGCAAGTAAGGGAGACCAATGTTCACACTGGACTGTAGTGTCAAATAAGAACAAGAAGTAGGGTAAGTTATTAAGTCGACTTGCACAGGCAATCAGAGTTGCTTCGTATTGTTTTTTTGTAATAAATAACAATATGCGTACATTTTGTTATAGGCTTTAAAGAAGCTGATCATTTCTTATCTGCTATGAACATGTTTTTTTTTACAAACTTTATTCTATATACAATCCAATTAGATCTGACATAAACACGGATTAAGTTTGTTGATATTCAATATATTCATTGAAAAATTCAAATATAATCCTGCATTTTAATTGCAATAAATCTAGCATTGTGATTGACTACAGCAACAATTAAGTTAATTTCAATATAATTAATATTTAATAATAATATATTAATTATAATTAATAACTTATGTAAATATTGTTGCCAACGTTTTCAAGTTTATGTCTACACTGACAATTATTTTAAATAAATAAAGCTTGTATTTGAATATATACAAATTATAAAGAAAAGTGAACTACAAATAATTACAGACATAATAAATATTTAATATAATAACATGTATTTAGTATAATAAATATTAAATATAATAACATATATATATATATAATATATAATAAAGGCATGAGCTTTTGAAATTATTAATTTTAATACAAAAAAAATTCATTGTTGATGATATAAGTTTTGCTTTAAACGCCATTATTTATATAAGTTATTTGCTGATCTATATAAAACTAATTAAATATTTTTTTTCGTTGTCCCATATGACACGCAATTGGATGAAACAGTTCGTTTTTTAAGTACCATGACCTTATTTAATGTTATATATTTTATTGAACTACACTAGCGAACTAATCGGTTGTGCTTTTTATAATAATATAAGTCTTCTTAGAATCCATATTCATTGATCTATATTCATCGACTTTAAATAGAACATATTTATTTATGTTTTAAAAACTGATTTTATAATATGGACATTGATTTTTTTAATCACATTTTAACAAAGGATGTCTCTAAAATTTTAATATTAATTATCTCTTTGCGCTTATCTTTTAAAACATAAACCAGAAGTCATTAAAGAAATATATTCAAAAAAAGGTTATTTTAAGTATTTTAAGGATTATTCATATTCTACAATTGCCTATCGACAAAAATCTGAAGAGGTTTACCTAAATCTGTAAGAAATATTTTATTATCGCTACTGTCAATTATAAGTTTCCAATCATTTTCATTAGGAAAAACCTAAATAATCCATTAAAAAAATTTTCTTAACAACAATTACTTTATCTTTTAGTTTGTAGTTTCCTAAGCACAAAAAAATGTGTTCTTAGTAAAGTCATTACATATGTATTTAAAAACAAAATAATAATAATTATAATAATAAATAAATAATATTACTGCAATCATTAAAGCATATGAACGATGACTAAAACTGCTTCGCAAACCCTTGCCATTGCAATTATTTTCTAGACATACAAATTCTTGATGACTCATGCATTACAACTTCTTTACGAAATTTTTAATCTATAATAGCAAAATAAAAACAGTAGAAAGAAATGAACAGTAGTCGTATAAATATGTACCGCCTGTCTCGAGGTTTAATAATAGCTATTAACGCCGGATATTAAATATCCATTCTACAGATATATACGAACCCACCATCTGGGATTACTTTGCAATAGTTATCTTTTCAAATCTGGGCACTCTATTAATCACACTTTTCGAAATATATTTTTAATTAAATTTTTACTTGCGAACCTTAAACATTTGAAAACATCTGTTTACTCCTACAAATCAACAAGTATCCTTGCATTTCTCTCTCCAATAAAAAACCATCTGTTCGATTTTCATCCCTTCAATAAGAAGAAACAGAAACTCGGGCTTGCGCATGGTTCCTCTACACCAAAGAAGAAATATAAAAAAAAGGTTTTAAATTTCCAATTGTAATGTTGAGCTGACGTTGGTTGGTTGTTGTTGTTGTTATTATTTTTGTTCCAATGCTTCTTCTGTTGTTGTGTCAGTCATTGTGCTTATCTTCATCCCATCATTATCCACTTTAGCAATGGTTATGCACTATTTGAACGCAGGCAGGTGCAACATTTTTAAAATTCAATTTTTTTTTTGTGTTTTTTGATTTTTATTTAAAAAATATTTTTTTTTTGTTTTTTTTTTCTGTCTTTACTTTATAAATATCTTCAGATTGGTTTTATTTGAATTTCGACACGAGCCTTGAGTAAGTTGCACGCGCTGTCGTATAAGATGCTGCTGGCACACGCATCCATCCCCTATTCATTTCGGTTTCTTCTGGCTTTTGTTGACTCAGTAAACGCTGAGTCCAATGTGTACTTTTGCATGTGAGTCCCAAAACTTAAACCGCTGACATCATTTAAACTTTAAAAGGTTGAGATTGAGATTTTCGGAACAGATGTTTTCATACAATTTATTTTCTTTGTTAAAAATTTTAATTTATTCAGGATTTAAATTACATACTAAAAATTGACATGTGTCCTTTTTTGCAGTCCAAAGCTAGCACAGCTTTTCACAACTTGTTTGTTGTAGTTCATTTGCGTGACTGTACAACAAATTACAGGTTTATTTTAATGATATCACAAATATATTATCATTTATATAATATAATTGCTTTAAAAAGATCATAACGTAGTTAAGAAGTTGGAAACTTGCAATTATTAAAAAATATCTGAGATATAGTAAGGCAATAAAAATTAATTGGGGGAATAATTCAGTTCGCAAGTATAGTAGATGTTAATATAGAATGCTATTTTATAAATTATTATATTACATTATAATAATTATATTTATATTTAATATATTTATATATAATAAATTTATTTATGTAGTTATTAATGGTATTAAGAAGTATTTGATTGTTTATACTAACATTATTAAAATTTAAAAACTTGTCTTGTTATTAATAGTATTTACGTAGGTATGTTAGGTATAGTATTACGTAGGTAGATAGGTTATACCGACGATCCTAAGTGGGTGGGTGTTACAACCGTATGTAGAAAAACTCCGAGATTTAGAACATTTTAAAACTTTGTCAAAGTTTATTATGCTCTTCAAAGAGAGGTCCTGCAGTTGACCAGGACCCTTAACAAGTTGAAGACCGCCTTGAAAAATGTTATTTCACACATAGAGTCCGGCATTTTTTTTGATTGTTAATTACGTATATCCATTTAATAAAAGAAAACGTTTTAAAATGAGGCTATGACAAATTAACTAAGTCCGCTATATGCAGTATCTCACCGAGGAACCGGCGAATGGAGTACTATACATAAATTGAATTTAAATTATGTGCACAGGTGTACAAGCGGTCCACAGGTGAAACAGTCGTGTGCCCACCTGTGAGCACGAAGAGAGGGAAAAGAATACTCCCGCGGTTAGGATGGCCTGTCGTAAGACGCGACTAATATCCCCCAGTGCCAGTCTGGCACTTATGCAAGAAGTGCGAATGGTAGTAAGTTGTGGGCGGCAACTTGCAACATCTGAACAGAGATGATACTATCTGGTACTTCGGGGGTCAGTGGCCCGACAGCTTTGGCTGTGCTGACCATTGGTGTTGGACTCGAAGTGGTTGTGGTTAATACCCAAAATTACGCGGGAAGAATGTTTTGCTTGTCATTCATTCGCCGTGGTGTGCGTTTCAAACCAGGTGCTGCAGCCCAAATTGTAGCAGAGGTCAGTAGGTAGGCCTCGCATCTTACCAAGGTGGAAGTTATAACTTGCATGAATTTCGTCATTGGTACCGGCGGAATAGAACCAGCCTATTCTAATGGGGCGTTGATTGACGCTTAAATTAATACGAGTGTTATTATACGCGGCTTTGTCCAGCTAGAGGGACTTTCATCGTCCTCTCCACAACTGCGGTATGCAGGTATGATTGAAAGGCACATTCAATCTTCTAGTATTATTACCTAAAATGAAGTAACCTGTGAGTAAACATGCATGAACTGGGCAAAGACAAAACATATGAGAGACATTTTTATAGTCTTCTCCACAACTGCGGCTGGTTACCTAATCAACTTACCACAGGACTGATATCTCTCAAGGCATCTCAATGAGATAATTGAATTTCCTTTTACTGAAACGTGGCCAAATTGTATACAGTTGCCTACATATTGTTGAGTCTTACCATCTTTTAATAAAAAGTTCAGCACAGGAAGAACGCAGTGACAGTTCGCATGTTGTCAATGATATGCTCAGATTGTTTAGGTGTTCCAAGTGATTTTCTGAAGCACAATTCTTTAATGTTTTATTTTTGAGAGATGAATTAATGAGTTCATTTTTATAATTATAATTCTAATATTTATGCTCCATGTTACACATTATTGTAAAGCAAAAAAAATTGAAATTTCAAATTTAAATCGCAAGATCTGTGGGATGTGTTTTAAAGATAGTTCATTATAAATATTTGCTAGAAAATAGTCTGCTTGTTTTTGCTACCGAAGTTTTTATAGGAAAGATCCTCTTTCTTTTTGTTAACCTATCAAAAAAAAAAAGTCAAAAGCGGATATCGAAATAAATATATATATATACTTCCCTTTTGAGTATGTTTTGATTGAAGTAAGCGGTATTTTATCCTCTGTATAAACGAATGATAACGGAACGATTTGTAAAGTATATTCGAAAGATTGTCCATCATAAACGTTTGTGAGAAAATTGTGTGCTTCTTTTTGTTCCAGAAATTTTTACGAAAGATACTTTTTCCCCTTGCTAATCTATCACGACAAAATTAATAAAATTATAGATATTGAAACAAATATATACTTTCCTTTTGAGTATCTTTAGTATTTTGTCCTCTGTAAAAATGAATGGCTTTGGGATGGAGATCCATATATTTTTGAGACGTGCGTGCAGGTGTTTTTACTTTTTGTCATTCCAGTACGACCTGCAAATATTAGTATAGTAGCAACATAATGCAAATCTAAAAATAAATTTTTTTATTTTTGTTATATTGTTTCTTTTAAACAATTCTGAAAATATCATTTATATCAAATTGTTTTTACAGTTTTAAAAACACTAGTAAAAAAAATAAACGGAATAGAATAGTAATATGGGAGTGTAAAAAATAATTATAATTAAGAATAAGAAAATTAAGAGTTAATGATAGAAAGTGAGGGTTGTTTGAAGAAATAAAGAAAAGGAAACAGAAGAAAATAAAGATAAATAACTTCCTCAGATACCTGGTCATGTAGGTTTCAATTGTAGCGAAACAGATTACAAACATTCAAAAGAATGTAGTCTTAGTGCCATTATAAGATTAGAGTCCAAATGTCTAATAGCTAAATTAGAAAAAAGGAGTTTGATTTCTAAATTTAAATAAATCTGAACTCTGGTTTCTTAACTGACATGTTCCCTATAACTTCAACTCTTCTAATATGGGGTTTACTAGCCGCTGATACCTTTAAAGCCTGTGATATGTAGAGTGATATATTCATTCATGTCATCTGTTTGCGACCTCTGATTTTTAGAAGGTAAATCCACTCTCTGTAGAGAACTGGAAACTTGTCCCTACAGCTTTTATTAAGTATATCAATAACTTTGGCTGTATGGTCAGCCAACAATTTAATAATATAATATAAACAAATTTTTTGTTGTTGTTGTTCACTACTTTTCGAGATCTCTCTAAATAATATTGCTGCAATGATAAAAATTAGTTACAGTGCTAAAAATTAATTACATATTCTGCGTTTCTAATATGTACTTTATTGGATTTTTTCTGGTCCTAGACCAATATTTACCAAGCATCCGACATTCTAATTAGTTTTTCGAGTTAAGTGTATTTTTCTTTATAATCATTTGCTTTATGGTTCTGGCCAGTTTCCAATTTGGTTTTCTGGATACCCTGTTGTAGGTTCGGTTACTGTGAGTGCTTATGAGTATAAGTTACATCAAAAACACTTAGATCAAAAGCAAGCCCATTGTGAAACTACAGTATTTGAATTTAATATCTAATCTAATTTAATATTATTAACGTATAATAGTTGTTAATATTTCTTTGCTTAGCTTAGATTGCTGTAGTTATGTACATAGGTTTGAACCTAAATTCTCTTAATTATAAAAACACTCATTGTGACATCGTATAATACCAAGTTAAGACATTAATCCTACCCATTGTGGGAGGTAACCTATTTGTATATAGAGAGGCATTCTTTAATTTCATATTTCAAACTTTTCCTGCTTGAATTCATATTTTTTCTCTCATAATTTTATTCAAACCTTCATGGTCCTGGTTCTTTATCCCAATAGTGAATTAAAATAATCTTTTAAAATTGTCACATTTATTAAATTTTAATACTAATAACAATACGACGAGTTTCAGAATATTTTAATTTATTAGCATATCTATTTATCATAGATATTTTAGTGCTTCCGAAAAAAGTATCTCAATTTAATTTCGCAAACACACCAGACCAGACCACCTACTATTTTACTATTTTATTTTTATATTCCAAATTTAAAATTTTTGTAATAAAATGTACGCGTGAATCCGTCGTATATATAATAAAATGAACTATGCCTTTCCACATATTGCGGTTGCCATTGCCATATAGGAGAGGTATTGTCTCTACCATTAACTGGTTGCTTGCTTGCCTGCCTGCCTGCCTGCCTTACTTACTTTATCGCTGAATATGATCACATCGTAGCTTAAACGTGACATCTTTTCCGCTCCAAATCAGCGAGAATTTTATTTGCGTGATTTCTTTTTGCATTTAAACTGTGGAAACGATTTCCATCAATTTTAATCTTCACTAAAAACGCTATCGTGCGTGCAAAATTTTTACCACAAAACGTACCACAAACGACTAAAGACAATAAAAAAATTGAAATGCAAATGAATTAAAACTATTAAATTAACTGACGTCACTCTTTGGCTTTATTGTAACACTTTTATTGTCTATTGTCGCACATTAGCGCATTAAAACTTCATATATTTAAATAAAGTTAATTATTCTTAATAAACATATGCGGCAATATATATACATATATGTTTGTATGTATATACTCAATATGCAATTATTATATTAATATGTATAAATTAAAATTAGGTCATTTTTTTATAGATTGTTTCTATTTATAAACAAAGTTAGAAGCTAGATTCAAGTATATATTTATTTATTTGATACATATCAATAAAATATATTATTAAAAAAAACTTAATGAAACATTAAATAGTAAAACATGATAACTACACCGATTTAAAAAAGTCGCCTTTAGATTAGTCTGTCTTCACTGTGCATTAGGCTGGAGAAAAAGTATTCGGCGTTTTTTGCTCTCTTCAATTTAATGTGCAATAACTTTGAAACGGTCAATTGCATTTTACAATTGCTTGTGAGATTACAGATTTGCGAATTATTAGCGAATATTTTATTAAGTTTAATGTTTTTTTTGTTAAAACTTATTTCGAAGCCGAGAGAGTTCTATGAAATTTTGAAAAATATTTTAGTATGCATTATATTTCTACTACAGCGAATAGAAGAATGTTTATAATAATATTTGACCTATATTAAAGATTATTGATTGCAATCAACTAACAGGAAATGATTTGCTCTATTTGTTATCGAATAATCGATTAAATTATTACAAATAAGGATCAGGAAGACCTATATATTAACAGCCACATAAAAATGTGATCTGCCAATCAATATTCAGTGTACAACTAACTGAATTTAAAGGAACTTTGAGTAGCACATATAGTTTATTTTGTATAAATATGATTTTTTGAAAATTAATAACAATATGTGTGAAAATCCATCCTACATAACAAAAAACTCGCTGTTCAAGCAAATTATGTACGGACTTTAAACAATTAAATTCGATTATTTTCTAAGACCACTGATCATGAGTACTTGACAATACTCGAAATAGCGTTGTATGGTCAGCTAAATTTCAATAGATTAAATAAATTTATGTTCTTATCTTCTTTGCTATTCGAATCCCTCTAATTTTTAAATTGTTTCTATCAGCAACCAAAAATTAAGTTTTGTAAGAGTTTTTGGCAAAAAAAATAATTAATGTGATTGACTAAGTAAGTACCACATGTACCGGTCATAGCATGGTGTGTCTTTTTTCTGTTTCCGAAACTTAAATTACCATTTTGAAAGAGGTGTTTTCAAGTCGATTGTAGGTATAACAGAAATTATCCTATGAAAAATGTATAAAGATTTGTGTCAAGTATTAGCGTCATTATGCTATCCTCGACAGGAAGTAATTCAAAAGCGATAAAGGATTTTTTAATTGTTAATTTTTTTTTATGCGTTTCATTGTATTATTCTGGATATTTCACATATTGCACATAGGTTTGATAATATCAATAACATGGGTATCAATTTACCTCTGATTTGTTCGTTTAAAGGCCAATGTATTTTAAAAATTTTAAAAATGGAAGAAAGAAAGCAATTTTGATTTGAGTTCGGTAAATCGGAAGAATCTAAGATAATATCGGTGCTAGATTCCGCTTCATGACTCTAGGACGGCATGAAGCGAGATCCTGCTTATCCTGTTGTCTTTACTGTAGTACATGTCTACTAGTGCTTGAGTAGGTACACCTGTGATATTTATATCTAGGTTTAACCAGAACTAAGCTTAAGTTTTGGGTTGTGCAGGTCACTTCGGGATATTTTCGACATTGATATTGATTAGACACTTGCATTTATAAATGCGCCCGGCTGGGTTTTATATGACCAACTTTTTTATATGCCCACAATTATAAGCAATGCGGAATCAAAATGTTCTAAGCTAATTGAAAAGGATTCGATTCTGTTTTAACTTCATTTACCTATTTATTTTTGTTTACAGTGACGAGGCTTTCTATGTCAGTAATAAATGTGCGCATTTGGGGAGTTTTATTCTCTCTTTTAAATATAGCCAGAATCTTTCATGATCATAAATCAGAATAAACGAAAAGGTGTTTTAATTATTCGTCACAACAACTATATGGCTGTTAGCATTAGGTCACCCTAGTCGATATCTAGTACAATAAAAATATACGGGGTACTAGCTCCGAACCGAACAGAAGACATTCTTCCTTTCGATTGAAAGCCAGAATGTCGTCCGTTGAGGACCTCCTGATGTCAGAAGGAGAGAGCAGCTCTCCTCCCAGTGACCTCCTCCTTGCCCAGATCAAGGCTGAGCAGTCGATATGTAGTAATAATATAACCTTTTACCTTGAGTAAGTTGTTGCTTCTCTTCTATCCTGTTTATTAATAAATACAGTGATTAAATTCTTTATTCTTGCGTTTCTATACGTATGGGGTTTTGTTATTGCTCATTTTTAAGTTGAGAAATATATAGGACGTATTAGTGGTTTGAGCATAAGTAATAATATGAGTCCACACAGTTATTTTGTTATTTTATCTAAAAACTGTCATAAAATCTAAGACGCTTTATTTTGGATATATACCAAATATAACGAAAAAAAAGTAAAATAGACACAAAGTGTCTACAATTACAAAAGGAAAAAAAATTAAAGAAAAAAATTGTCGCATTGAAGTCCCAATTATTCGCTCTGCTAGAACGTAACTCATAGATACTGTCAATTTTAATTGAGCCCAGCAAGTGTGTTGTTTGTACAATTTTCGACGGTGGCGAGATAAGCCATAAGCCTCGAATCGTTATTATTATGTGTTTTCTTTAAGTTTTGTTTTGTCACATATGTAAACTGTAAAAATATTTATTACTGTACTTAACCGAAAGTACATTGACTGCTTATTTACAAAAATAAAAATACATTCAAAAGAAATTAAACTATATGAAAATGTTTTTCAACCTTAACCCACTAGAAACATATAATTTGATAATTGAATTCATAATCATACAACCTTGAACTAGAGGAAATCAAGCTTAAGATGATTAAAATTTTACATTTATTAAAAAATTAATTTTATTTATTCATTTAAATACTTGAATTCATTTGCTTTGCTTTGTTTCTTCCACCCACAGATTAAAAATTTAACAAATCTTGCTGGCAGCCCCCTGAAAAGTGAAAATCAAACGACAACGACGACTGCGGCGGCGGTAACGGCAGCGGTAAAATTGCGCAAATATAGCGATCGTTGCTTAACAACGCCTGAAGCAAAATCACACACTTATCGCATTTCCATGGCGAATCTGGAAGAGACACAAGAGTCCGAGCTAGATGTCATACTTGGCGAATTAAGTTTACTGGAAGCGCAAATAAATTGTGGTGATGCAGCATTTTTACCAGGTGTCACAGCTGGTAATGGTGTTATGTTGGGATCCTGTGCGCTGACAGGTACTAATGCACCATCAACACGCACACATTCACGCACAAATTCCACAATTTCAGGCGCAACAACAGTTTCCATATCAGGTTCATCAGAAAGTGGTTGTGGTACACATTCTTCAGCTTCGTCCAGCGTATCTGAAAATGGTGTAAGCAGTAGCAGTGTCAGTGGCCGTGAACCTCGCACTGAATCCCCTGATAATGACTCAGCATTTAGTGATACTGTTTCGCTTCTATCAAGTGAATCATCAGCTTCGAGTAGTGTAAGTTCTGCACACCACCATAAGCAGCTGCAATTGCAACAGCAACAACAACAATTGCAGTTGCAGTATTTGCAACAATTGAATAACAGTTCGCTGAATAGTAGCAGTAAAGCTGCGAAAATACAGCTAGCGTTGCACAAACTTGAACATGCTTCTATACGTCGTCTTTTTGTGAAGGCTTTTACATCAGATGGTGCTTCGAAATCCTTACTTGTGGATGAGCGCATGACATGTGGTCATGTTACCCGTTTACTCGCCGATAAGAATCATGTACAGATGCAACCTACTTGGGCGCTTGTCGAAAATTTGGGAGATTTACAAATGGGTATGTATTCAAAAATATATATATTAAGTGCGTTAATAAAATAAATTCTTTTTTAGAGCGTCTCTTCGAGGATCACGAAATGCTGGTGGATAATTTAATGACATGGAATTCGGATGCTGGGAATCGCGTTTTATTTCAGCAACGTTCGGATAAAATATCACTTTTTGCTAAACCAGAAATTTTTCTACCTGGTCCACAAATGGCGCCGGGTAGTTTACATGATGAACATACACGTGCCATGCTATTGGAAGAGTTTTTCGAATCAAATTCTCAGTTACAAGTTGATGGGCCCCTCTATATGAAAGCAGATTCTAAAAAAGGTTGGAAGCGTTATCATTTTGTGCTACGTTCGTCCGGTTTATATTACTTCCCTAAGGAGAAAACGAAAAATACAAGAGATTTGGCTTGTTTAACATTATTTAGTGGCTATAATGTATATCGTGGCCTGGGTTGGAAGAAAAAATGGAAAGCACCAACAGATTACACTTTTGGTTTTAAATCGGCTGTAGATTCTTCACTGGGCAAGTCTTGTCGTACACTGAAAATGCTTTGTGCAGAAGACTTGGAAACTATGGAAAAATGGGTGACTGCGATACGTATCTCGAAATATGGCAAACAGATTTGGGATAATCATAAAGCATTAATGGATGACTTAAGCTTAGGCGATGGTGTTTCAAATAGTAGTTTTGCAGTCTCTATGCGCAGTGAATCCATAAGTAGCATTTCCTCAGCAGTTCCTTCGCAATGCGGTAGTGTTTCCTCAGCTATCTCAAGTATGTCTAATTCAAGTGGACGTATTTCACGAGCTTCATCATCCAGTTCAAGTGGTTGTCTTTCTGATGACAATAATGGTTTTGATTCCGAATTCACAACGGGTACAATCAAGCGCAAACCATCAATGAAACCTAATTTGCCGCTAACTACGATGACTAGACAATTAAAGGAAGTAGGTGAAATTACAATTTGTGAAGCAGATGGTATTGGACAAGATGCAACATCACCTGAACGTAGCGGAACATTAACAAGACGTCATAGTAGGCGTAAATCACAAGAAAGCAATGGTAGTGGCACCTTAAAACGCCGTCAGCCCATTGCAGCAGTAGCAAAACGAGGCTCGGCAGAAAGCATGAATGCTGGTGCTGGTAATTCGTCAGGTTCTTCAAATTCCACTCCAACACCAACACCAAGTATTTGTGCTAAACCATTATTGGAATATGAAACAAGATCTCCTAATGAAACTACAAATTGTATGACATCTTCTACGCTATCATTAGATTCATTACCTCCACCACCACCACCACCTATAGTGGATGAACATGAAATTTATGGTTCTCAGTTATCACTTGCATCGCTACCACCACCGCCACCACCAGAAGAGGTTCATCCCTATGTTAGCATGCCACAACAGCAACAGCCATTACAACAAATACATTTTAATGTACCACGTACAAATGGTGGACCACCTGCAGTACCCGCTAAACCAATGAAACCAGCTGTCAAAGTAGCTCCACCATATAAAGCGCCTCCAGATTACGTTCCTCAAGCAGTAAATATTCCGAATACTCCAACTAATAATACAGGTACACAGAAAAAAGTGTCATTTGCCGATTCACCTGTATTGTTGCGACGTAAAATGTGCTCGCCTGAACCACGTTCGCCATCAACACCTACACAACAAGTCATGCCAACACATTTTTATACACATTCAACTGGTCCGATACCACCACCACGTGCAGATATAACTCGTCTCTCCAATACATCATCTAACAGTAGTATGCAAGATTTCGGTTCACCCAAACGTTTACAAGAGTCTTCATCTAATCCTCCACGTGACTTTTTAAAAGATCTCCAACGTGTCATGCGCAAAAAGTGGCAAGTTGCACAAAAGTGTAAACTTGAACCGGCTACTACGCCTCATGAAGTTTTAGGTTTTCGTGATTTTACAGACGAATTACATAATCTAGCAGCAGCCGGAGCTTCATCACATTATTATCGTGAAACAGCAAATGTAAGCAATTGGGTGCAAGAGCATTATGGTGCTGGTGCCATGATACCGCCAGCACCACTTAATGAGTATGCACTTTATGAAAATTTACATAGCAGCAACGGAGATACACTTACTGAGCCTCAATTTCCTGTTACTGCAGTGGCGCAGGCGTCACTTATATCAGCTGCACAACGTAAAAAGCGTCCACCACCACCGCCACCTAAACGCAGTGATTCCACCCAGCTAACACATCGTGCTTAGGGGTGTGGTATAACTTTAGTTAATGTGATTAGGTGACTATTTAAAAGATCTTCAACGACGAAATGACATCAAGATAAATAGGAATAAATTTAATTCATCGCATATATAAACAAAATATATTTGTATATAATTTTAAACATAAATATAGAGTTACTAATTGTTGATCTGTGTGAATCTTTAAGGTTATTAAGACAATTAGTCTCTGTGCTATAAGTTGCATACATATTAGTAAGGGCCATGTTATAGAGAGAGTCATTGTCATGTCAAATTTAATTTTGTTGTTGTTTTCAATGAAAATTATAAATTTTAAAATAAGAGAAAGAGAATTTCGATTTAAATTTGGTCATGGTGATGAGGTTTTATGTGCCTCGTCATATTGTTCAAAACAAAGTTGCTCAGTAATAAATGTTAAATGTTTGCGCGTATTAGAAAGAAATGAGTATCTTTTAAATTTAGGCACAAACAACGTTTAAAAATAGTACTAAATGTAGAAAATTGACAATTGTGATATGACTCTCTGTATAACTTGCCTTTTGGTCATGACCAAAAAGAGCATAAAATGGCCATAAGTAATGCATTCCTATTTATCCTGTCTTAATAGCATTTCGCAATTTTTATAACTTAAAAAATTTAATAAATTTTTAATTATTGAAATTTTATGTAATTAAAGCAGCTGGCGATTTAAAAAAGCCATATTTAGTTCTCTCGCGCTTAGTAAAATAATCGGAGATATATATTTGTGTATTATAAAATAAAAATATTTTAATTAAGGTATTGACCTCTAAACAAATGAACAAATTTTTGACTAAAAACTTTTAAATTAAAATAATATATATATATGATTAAGTAACATTTTACGTCCAGTATACGAGTGTAGTTTTACAATTTTGTGTAAAAGAAGTTTTTATATAAAAATTATGCCAATATTAAAATTTTTCAGTATTTTAAGAAAAAATATCAAAACCTATTAACACCTATTACTGTAATATCTTAAGTAAAGAAGTAGTGTTTGTCCTTATTTAAAGTTCTATGCGTAATAATGCAATAATGCTATATATAATGTTTCTTTTATATATACTATAATATATATAAGAGTTTAGATGGCTGTATTTTTTCATTTACCGATATTAGTGGTATTTTGACGTAGCTCGGTAACTCTGTAAAGTTATAAAATTTTAAATGTCTATTTATTTTATCTTTATAAATAAGTTATAAGTTATAAAACTTTACAGTCAAACGTGTCGGTAATTCGTGACTGAGTAACGTTATAATTTTATAAAAATAAATTTTCTATATAGTTAAAATTTTTATTACTTTATCATGTTACCAATTATGTCCCAATATACCCCTATTTTTGGGAAGTTATTGATTTCGGTCCTTGCAAAATAAACTGTATATTTTACTGATTTTTGTAAAACACATGGGTATTCGTGATCTCAAGTAACGAACTGGGCATTATGGTAACACTGTCAATGTCAATATACTCGCATTGTATTGTGATTATGTTACTCGGTTAGGTTTAGGAACTCGTTACGCGAGATTCTGAATATTTATATTGAATATTTTTTTTTGAATTTGCAGTATGTTTTGAGTTGAAAAACTCTGTATTTCTGTCCACATTTTTTTTTCTCAATGTATAATTATTATATCAAACTAAAAGAAATAGTGTTTATATAAAAATGCTTTAAATACTTTTGTGAAGTGTATTATACGTTAATGTTGCTTAAGCCAATCTTATTCAATATAATATTTTGTTTGCTGGGCGTATAAATGTTATTATTTTATTATTATTACTAAATGCATATGAAAAATGAAAATTTTAACCTATGACTTTTTACGAATTTCATTACTGATGATTTGCAATATTTTTTTACTCAAGAACATTTTGTATTTTAGCAAAATATTTAAGCTAAATTTTATTATGCTTATACGATCTATTTTATTAAGATATAACTCGAAAAATTTAATTATAAACATGCAAGGCATTAAAATTTATAATATAATATAATATATATATATTTATTTTAGATATGTTAAAACTGAACGCAAAGAAAAATGATAATGAACATCAAAAACTGTAAAAACTTGGAAAATACTTTTTAAAATATCAAACAAATGTTTACAAACAATGTACTTTACTTTTAAATAAATTTAAAAAAACCCCTTTCTAAATCAAACGCCTTAAAATTAAAATAAAAAAAAAAATAAAATAAAAAAATAAACATATATATAAACAAATATTTGCTATATTTAAATTGCTATATGTTATAAATAAAATATACCTACAAACACTTAATGTCTAATTCGAATAATATCGTTAATTATTTGTACTTATAATAAATAAATATAAAATATAATTATTATCTATCTAGGTGTCTGTATATTTTATAAGCTAAAACAAAAAAATACTAAATATAAAAATCGCTAAGTACTGACTCAATAGAAAATGCAATTTTAACTATATTTTTAAAAGTAATTATTTTTTTTAATAGAATATAAAATTGTAATAGTAAACGTTATATCCATATTATGTTTAATTGTGCTTGTAAAGTTAAATACTAATGCTATAGTTCAATTTGCATGATTTCATAAGATATATCGATATATGATATATGATATGATAAGCTTATATAAAAAAAAACTCGAATTTAACTCTCAAAATATATTTTATTTTATGAAATTGTGCATATATAAAGGAAATAGTAAAGTTTGTCTTTATTTTTTTGTTTTTAGTTAACAATTTATTGTAGCAATTGACTTGTTCCTAAATGTATACAATTTCTGTTTAATTTGCTTTTTATGAATTTATTATATAAAATTCAAACAAATATGTATATGTATATATGATAAATGTAAAATTTTTATATTACAAATTAAAAAAAAAATTATGTAAATTTATATTTTAAAAATAATTGATTATTTTTTTAGTCTTATAAAGAAATATAAGCAAATCCAAATTGTTTATTTTTAGTATTTTAAAAAAAAATATTTTTTTTTTCTATGAAGTAAAAAAGCAATTCCATTGGTTGTAAATAATATTCATTGTTACAAATTGCGAATGCATATAATATAAAATATAATGTATGCACCAAAGCTAGGGGTTTTTTTTTTTGTTAGGATTATTGGTCAGGTTATTGCACCACAATTCAGACTAGTTTTATTTAAGACTCAATCATGCACTCATCCCTCCTTTAAACCAAACAAACTTTATCTTATCTGATTCTAACATATATACCCCTATATATAATGAATTCTTATAATACCTATATATTTCAATTACAAGATTTTCCGGGATACAATTACAATATGTTAGGATTATTGGTTTCGTGCTTATTTTTTATAATTAGTACGATCCAATTTGTATTGGACTATTAGAAAAAGATTATCCATAACTGTTTGAATAAATTTAATTAGAAGCGATGAATTCGTACACACAAAAAATTTAATTATAAAGTAATTATTTAAAATTGTAATACCTATATTATCCAACCTTGCTTTGTGGATTTTTCGCAGCTTTAATATTTAATATTTTAAATTGTAATAGGTACCTATATTATCCAACATCTTTCGGAATTTATTTTATATGGAGGTTTCAAAATATAATTACCCAAATTCATCCATTTGTCGAATTGATCAACGCCTATTCATAAAATGTTCTCTATCCGTCTTGATTCGTCTTATGTTGAATAAAGATATAAACCATACATACACATTTAAAAATATGTAACCCGTTTTGACATTTATTTGATTTGGAAGCTTCAGGATATAATGGATCCGTTTGTTGAATGGATCTTCTGGAACTTTCAAAAATTATCCATACCAAATTTCATACGATTGGCTGAATAAGTGAAAGACCAATTTAGTATTACTAAAATGATTGATAACATAAAATCAAAGAGTCTTATTTTGTTGAGCAAGAAAGTATATATATATGTTTTCTGTTGTGATTACATTTATATAAAAATAGCCATATTTTTGAAAGAAATATATTTAATATAAAGTTTTCATTAATTTAGACTTTCTTGTCTAAGATCTTTACTCATCAAAATATTGATGACAGAATTTTTACCATTCATATGGTATTCTCTAAAGCATTGTTTCTTAATCTGCAGGTAACGAATCTTGACAGAAAACGGGTATTACGGATCATAGAAGATGAATTTTATTTATTTTTTACTGTTTGGTGGGTCGTGAAATTAATTAAGTTGAGAATTGCTTTACTAAAGCAAGTATACATAAATTGACCATAGATAACAATTTTCTATAAGTAAAAATTCCCCTGAATTGAATACGCAATAAGTAATATACTAGTATAAAATTACGTATATATTCTGTAGAGTAATTTATTTTATTAGCTTCCGATAAAATGTAATTGGAAAATTAAAATGATTTGAAATATGGAAAACAGAATATATATGTAGTAGAGTATTAAGTTGTTTATGTATTTTTTATATAAAAAAAAAGCATGAATAACCAGATATATATTAACTGCTATTGTATTTGAGAATATAAATTAATAGAAAATCATTTTGCTGATCTGATACATAACTACTGCTATAAATTTTGCTGAAAATAAATAATAGTCAAAAGTAAAAAAAAAAAATTCTACAATGCAATAAATCGTAAATTATGATACAAATCTTTATAAATATTAAATTAATATTTTTATAAATATTTGTATTGTATTAGCTTTTTTTTTGCTAGGCTTGAGGTGGTTTCTTAATTTGTAAATAATATTAAAATACA
>NC_051846.1:167930126-167973055 GCF_002237135.1 Teleopsis dalmanni | reverse complement strand
TTGATTCGTCTTATGTTGAATAAAGGTATATAACATACATACACATTTAAAAATATGAAACCCGTTTTGCATTTATTTGATTTTGAGGCTTCAGGATATAATTAACTTTTTTTAACCGTTTGTTGAATGGATCTTCTGGAACTTTCAAAAATTATCCATACCAAATTTCATACGATTGGCTGAATAAGTGAAAGACCAATTTAGTATTACTAAAATGATTGATAACATAAAATCAAAGAGTCTTATTTTGTTGAGCAAGAAAGTATATATATATGTTTTCTGTTGTGATTACATTTATATAAAAATAGCCATAGTTTTGAAAGAAATATATTTAATATAAAGTTTTCATTAATTTAGACTTTCTTGTCTAAGATCCTTACTCATCAAAATATTGATGACAGAATTTTTACCATTCATATGGTATTCTCTAAAGCATTGTTTCTTAATCTGCAGGTAACGAATCTTGACAGAAAACGGGTATTACGGATCATAGAAGATGAATTTTATTTATTTTTTACTTTTTGGTGGGTCGTGAAATTAATTAAGTTGAGAATTGCTTTACTAAAGCAAGTATACATCAATAGACCATAGAAATATAATAATTTTCTATAAGTAAAATATGCCCTGAATTGAATACGCAACAAGTAATATAGTAGTATAATATTACATATATATTCTGTAGAATAATTTGTTTCATTCGGTTCCCATAAAATGTAATTGGAAAATTAAAATGATTTGAGATATGGAAAACAGAATATATATGTAGTAA
Organism: Teleopsis dalmanni; assembly: GCF_002237135.1. Lineage (NCBI taxonomy): Eukaryota > Metazoa > Arthropoda > Insecta > Diptera > Diopsidae > Teleopsis > Teleopsis dalmanni. Next base: position 167,972,286 of record NC_051846.1, on the reverse strand, counting down.
TCAGAGTATTGAATTGTTTATGTATTTTTTTTATAAAAAAAAAGCTGCATGAGTAACCAATATATATTAACTGCTATTGTATTTGAGAATATAAATTAATAGAAAATCATTTTGCTGATCTGATACATAACTACTGCTATAAATTTTGCTGCCAACAACTAACAGTCAAAAGTAAAAAAAAAAAAATTCTACAATGCAATAAATCATAGAAAATTTGTTATAATAAATTATTTTACAAATCTTTATAAATATTAAATTAATATTTTTATAAATATTTGTATTGTATTAGTTTTTTTTTTTGCTAGGCTTTAGGTGGTTCCTTAATTTGTAAATAATATTAAAATACATAAACAATTACTTTAATATAATAAATTTAAAACATAATTATTTTAATATTATTAAAATAAATAAACAATTGCTTTAATATTACTAAAATAATTAAATTATTTTAATATTATTAAAATAAACAAGTACTTATTTGAATATTTTTAAAATAATTAACAATTATTTTAATATTATTGAAATAAATAAAAAATTATTTTAATATTATTGAAATAAATAAACAATTATTTTAATATTATTAAAATAAATAAACAATTGTTTTAATATTATAATAATTAAAAAAAATAAAAATAAAAATAATATAAATATTAAAATAAAAACAATAATCTTAATATTATTTTAAAATTATAAAAACTGCAAAGCTACGCAAAAAAAAACAAATATATATAATTATTTAATATTTATTATTAAGTAACTTTTCTATTCATTGGTAATTTATATTCCTTTATAATACAATGGAATTTTCAGATCATTCATTTTTAATATATTAATGGAAGCTTTTTTAGAATAATTTATTTTTTCTTATATTTACTAAATAACTATAATGAATAATTTTTAAAACATATTAGTTTTGTTTATGGAATATTTAATTTAATTATTTTTATTATTTGTTTATTATTTTCATCATTATAGTATTGTTAAGATAAATATTATTTTAGTATATTAAATATTAAGTGATTTCTTGTTTTTCTTCTCATTTTAAACTTGTAATATAAATATATTTGCATTTATATTTATTATTATAAAATATCAGTTTTTATTAATATTATATATTATTTGTATATATATGTTAACCTACTGATTCCCTTTCTGTTTTTTATTTTTTCACATGTGCATAAATAATATATAATTAAAAAAATGAAAACATAAATAATTTAGACAGCTTTATTTATTTTAAAATATTATATATACATAAAATAATATAAAAAACCAAAATTAAACTAAATAAAAATTAAATAGTTGAAAACAAAGTTTGCTATTAAATTCATAAAAATGATATCTATAAAAAAAGCATAATTAAATAAATTGTATACAAGATAAGCATGTGCCATAGGCCAAAATATGCAATACTCCATTGCATTAACTAAAATTTTTTATACATAAAATTAAGTAAATATATCAATTATTGTGTTAAATATATATTTATAAACAAAACCATATATAAATTTTAAACTAAATGTACTTTAAGTATGTCTAGAACGTATAATTAATTGCTAAAATATTAACAAAAAAAAAAAAATAAATAATTTTATTAATGAAATAATTATAATGCATAAAAACATTAAAATAAGTTTTTATATGAACAAAAAAAAATTTTTTAAATTAAAATTAATTTGCAAAAATTAAATACGTAGCATTTAAGCTTTATATATATAAATTAAAATATAATATATTTACGGTATATATTATATTTAATTATATTAATAAAAAACTTTTTACCATTAATGTAATAAAGTAAATGTTCTAAAGCAAGCTTAAGTAAAATAAGTAAAATTGCTGTCCCATAAGCGAAAAATTGGAGTACAATAGTAAGAAATAATCTCACAGTGGCACAGAAAAGTAAAGGTAAAGACTTGAATTTTTTGTAATAAAAAAAGGTAAATAAACTTAAAACTAAAAAAAATAATGATAATAAATAAACGATTTTTATTTTTGGCTACCAAATGAATAATAAAAAAATAATTACTACTATTTTATATTAAAATATATAAATATGCAATAATATTGTAAGAAAAAAAAATAAATTATTTGAAAATAGCTATATGAGAACTGAAGCCTAAAGACATGTAATAAGAACGCAATATATTATCCTAATACAAGTACATACATCAAATAACAGACAGAGACTAAAATTAAAGTAATGAAATACAAATTTACAAATACATCAATACTATCTATATTCCCTAACTATAATAAATATTATTATTATTATCATTATTATTAAATAATTATACAAAATAAGTATGGATTTAGATATGAGAAAAATGAAAATGTTGCCATTTGATAAAAATTTTTTTTTATACATATAACAATTTGAGAAGCGAATATATTCCAATACCAAGGATGTTGTCTTTTTTTCTTTTGTAATTTTGATATATAAACCGAAAATAAAACAAAAATTTATTCCAATAAACCAAATTAATGAATTTAAAACCATAAACAATTTGTTTTATATATAATTTTTAAAAATGTTCGATTTTCCGGACATGTTCATTTGTGAAGGATCTTAGTAAAGACAGAAACAGCTTTTGTCTGCTCATGATCTAAGAGCAACATATGCAGAAATTATAAATTCAAGCTTAAAAAATAAGTATTTGGTAAGTAGAAGAGCGGTTCTATAAGTAATCTTCGATGACAAACTGTATCAAATGCCTTCGAAACGTATAAAAATACCTAGTTGCTCAAAGTCAGGCTCACCGAAGACTCTTCAAAGTACATTGGTACATCCGCACAAACCAAATGCTAAGAGACCTTAGAATAGACCCGTTCAAAAAATACATAAGGGACAGAGCCCTGAAGTTATATGGGAAAACTGACAGGCTATCCTACTTAGCACTATCTAATCTTAGAGTAATCACTCTCCGCACGGGGAGGTACGCAAATCTTAGATCAATCACTGAATAATCATGAAGCTTATAGGGAATACATAAATTAGTCAATGAGATGGGTGTGACCCTGTAGTACCCCCAGCTATCAAAGAGTAAAAGTGCCCAGTTGGGCTGACTCGAAAAAAGGATTAACATATACATATACATATACCTAGGAACATAACTTTCTTTCTTGTAATATTTTTTAAATTGTATCTCTTGTCAAGTGGATTTTGTCAAGAGTTGAATGGCAGTAAGATTAACACTTTCAATGTGCTGTATATGCTATGTATGCTGTATGCTGGAGTTATCACAAACAAGCAAAGGTTAAAGTAGGATAATCCCTCTTACGAATTAAAGGTGTTTAAGGTCTTTATAGATTTTGTCTAATAGCAGAGATCACAGTTATTTTCAAACATGGAAAATCACTAAAATACACTTCAGCAAACAAGTTAATTAGTCTGTACCCCAGTCTATCTAAAATTTTTGAAATAAAAGTTTATTAGTCAAGCTCAAAACAATTAACACCAATTACTTGGTTCCTGATTTCAATTTCGTGCCAAACATGACCCATGTAATGGTTACAACGATTACGCTATTCTTTGATGTATAAGGTTTGGAAACATGCTTACTATATAAATTAAAACGAATGTAGTCGCATACATTTATTGAAATTCTAAGAACTTATCTATTTGATAGATTCTTTTGAATTAAAGTGAAACAAAAATTAATTTTCTTTAAGGTAACGTACTAGTCCCTATACGATACAATTGCCGATTTCAACTTGAAGAGAACAGTGACAAGGTCCGCACTGGCATTAACCAAGTTAAATGCAATCAGACACTTGACCTTATATGTTCAATCCCTCCCCTCCAAGTTCTTGAGTAGAAAATTATTAACACACCAATATGGCCCCTACGGCATTTAAATTTTGGAGTTTCGCAGCTAAACCAAACACGTTACGTGCCATTACTGTTGCACCCTACTATATCAGCAATGAAATTATAAAGCTTAAATAATTGAAACATCCCAATAGTACACAGATTTAAAGATAGTACGAGTACACAACAGAGATTTAAACATCTCCATGGTGATCAATTGCGAAATCATTTATATCCATTACCTATTGTATCTTGTCTTTGGACATATTAATAATAGGGGACTTTTTCAGTTTTTTGATTTTATGTGATTAATCTTAGAATTCACAATAAGCAATCTGTTGACATTAGTATAAATTCTCCGTAATAATAATGACTTAAACAAAGAGGTATACACAAGAAAAGTAAATATATAGGTTAAAATAATGTCTACAGAAAACAAATAGTACTTAAATCGGCAAGCAAGAAACATAATTAGTTTAAATAAAAAATTATTCCACGCCTCTGGTTTTAATATAAGACAACTATTAAATTTGTTGGTAGTTTCAAATCTTGGTAATTATAAATTACTTATAAATAATCCGTATTCAAGAAATATTTTTAATGATCATTGATGATGGGTATATGACAACAATCGAAACATCTGTGTTGCTCGCCAAAAATTAAATTATTAAAATTATTTAAATATATTGTTGTTATAATTCACTATTGTTCAAAAGCCTTTCTATTTAAAAAGTAGTTTCTTTTGTCATAATTAAATAAATTTAAATCAAAAATATTTATTCCTATTATATATAGATATTGTTAAAAATATATATTCTCTCGATCAAGCTGTTTACATTGTAAAAACCTGTCATATAGTATTAGTTAATTTATTTGCCAACCGAAAGCTAAAGTCATGTCGTACATTTCTTATTAAACTGTATTTTTTAATCTAACATATATGAATATTTACATACATTATTATTAAAACAAATACTTTTAATTAACACACTTTAAACTATTCTAAATAATGCTAAGTTTGTTTAAATATTCGTAATTCAATGGAGTAGATTAGTGGATTTGACCTTACAGATTGATATAGTCAAATCCATCTGTCTATTTGTTGTTTGTTTACATTTACTTCCTTACTAGTTGAACTAATGGAATAAAACTTTCTACAAAGTGAGACATTTATATTCTAGATAGAATATAATGAATAAAATTAGTTGTCTAAATTATTAAGCAGCTCTTTATCGAATTGTCTAATAAGACATTTAGTACTATTCAACTATTTTTCTAACAGACAGTTGAAGTTATGCCGAAGGTATATATTAATATTTACATACATTATTATATAAACAAAAACTTTTATAAACTATATCAAAACACATATCAATCAATTTTCTAACAGATGGCTGAAGCAATGTCGTACATATTCTATTCAAAAATTCAATTGATTAAAATAATATAATAATAAAATTTTTTGTTGTTGTAGTTCACTATGTTTCGAAACCTCTCTATTAAATACGATAGTTTCTTTTAAAAGTCACGATAGTTTCTATTAAATACGATAGTAAAAAGTCACCACTGTCAGAACTGACGTTAAAATCCAATTTAATATAATATGTATAAATCCAATAATATGTATATGTAAAAATCTAATTTAATATAATATGTGTATTTTTTATTAAGTTGTATTCTTTAATCTAAGTTAATATAATATACTTCCAATTATTTATAATTTTAATGATAAAAACTTTTTTATTATTTTTATTTTTGAAACTTTTAAAAAAAAAGGCAATATGTTTCTGATTTATTAAATAAAGAAATAACTAGCTATTTAACTAACTACATATAGTATTTGGTTTAATCTTTGAATTTATTATAAATAAAAAAATATTTAATAAATATTAATTATAACAAATTTATTTGTGTGAAGATACTTTATTAAAGCTTATATTTTTTTGTTATATATTTAATCACAAAATTTTGCCGCATATATATGTATATATTATTTTTTACAAAAAAATCATTCTTTTTTTATCTATTTGATTCCCTTCATATACCTAATTATACGCTTTTAATTAAGTTCTACAATTTATTATTAAAAATAAATTAAGCAATTGTATAACCCGAAACATCTGCTTCGTAAAACGAGTAATTAATGAATGTTGTTTTGTCGTGACTGTACATTTTCCAAAATTTTTTTAATTACATTCTCTAGTATATAAAAAAAATTAACGATAATATATAACGAAATTTAAAAGCCATTAAAAAAAAACAGACTACAACAAAGAACAATAAGGAATAATTTCTAAAGAAGTGTACCGTTATTACCACCCACTATCTCCGGGAAATCTCACACTTTCAATTTCATCTCGGTGCGTACTTTTCGTTTATATCTAATGACCACACCACGTAATTATGGCTACAGAACGGGGTTGATGATGATAACAAACTTCTATTTTTTTTCATTCTTTCTTTTTACAAAACTTAGTTTTTCGCCCTTAATTTTCCACTTTTTTTTATTTCATGAAAATTTAGCTTATTTTCCTAAATTCAAAAAACAAAATAATATTAAAAAAACGTGTAACACAATATATAGATGTGAAAGGGGTAGCAGTGGTGGTAGTCTTGTAAAAACATAAGAAAATCCATTTACTTAGCAACTCTTTCGCAAAAGCTACGTCCATTCTGACAGGACAAAATATTTAAATTTAAAAAAAGAAGAAGAAGAGTAAGAGAAGATGCCTGCAAAGAAATAAGTAACGGACACGCCAAAGCAAAAAAGCGACGAAGAAGCAGAAGCAGAATCAGTGAAACACAAATATATATAGAGTCAAATGTATTATAGCTGTAATATTATATATGCATTTAAACAAATCACAGCAACAAAAATCATACCTACGCACTTTTAGGAATCCTTTCTGGTCCAGAAATAGCAAAAAAAAAAAGAACAAAAAAAAATATTTCAAAAAATAAGAGAAATAAAACATTAATACAACTAAAGTACAAAAAAAAAAGTAAAAAAGGGAAGTTTTTGACAGTTGAATTCAAATTCGTATAATGATGGTTGTGGGAGGGAGGTAGGGGTTAAATTTTTAACAAATGACACGCACATCACAGTGACAACTCAGCGAAGGCTGCAGGACCAAGAGTTAAACGTGAGATGAGAAGGACACTGCCGTCATTAACATTTTTCCAAAAAATTTTCTTATCTATGCGCGGCAAAATAATTATTATTTTTGTTTTATTTTTTTGCGGCGCAGCTTTCCGGGGACCGTTTTCCCCAACGTCCTGAACCATCCATTTGCGTGTTTAGTCAAGTGTATTGAAAAGTACTTAGAAAAAATTCATTAAGAATATTTCTTTCTTGCCGCTTAAAAACCAAAAAAAAAAAAATAAATAAAAAATAAAAAAAACACCAAATACACTTACAAAATTAATATTTTTTGTTTGCATTTTATTTTTTTGTAATTAGACAATTGCCACGAAAAAAGGGTTAAAAAGTTTCCACTACGCATTTTAAAAAAGGGTTAAATAAACTTTTTGCAATTTATGTAATTTTCAAAAGAATCTCAATAAATAATCTAAAACGAAAAAAAAAAAAAACTAAAATGAATTATATAACAAAAAATGGTTATAAATAATTCATATTGATAGCGAAAGCTTCACAAAAATCTGTGGACTTTCTTCCTCACATTTTGGGGTGAAGGACTTCAATTTTAGTACAAATCTGACAAAATTTATTATGACAAGCCTTATAAATTTGAATTTCTTAATTTTGAAAATAATTACTTATTAAGCCATCGCAGAATGGCAAGAGTTTTCAATGTAGTTCTCAGAAGGGATGTACATTTATTTATTTATAAGAGAGGACAAATACAAAATATATATTGTGCTATGTTATTACTGAAGAGAGTCTCCTAAGATAACTTGAACAATTTGAGATCACCTTATAATATTATTTTGTTTGGGATCCCAGATCTATTCAATTTAATGAAACCCATACGGAGGTGCTAGATTTATTTTTTTTGGCAATAACACAGAATGAACAGATAAGATAAACAAAAATTCCATTCTGTAGTTCACTTAATCTGCAGATTTTGGTATTCATTTGTTATATTTTCGAAAGGTGGTAGTTAATAGGAGAACGATCGTTTAAAAAACAGGGATTACTCTGACGACTTCAGATATTTTGAGTCTGATAAACCAGTTATTTCTGTTTAAGGTTGTGTAATAAGTTGATTTTAATGATTTTTAAAATAAATATAATCATTTGTTGAAATCGTGGATTGGTTTACATTCATAAAAATATACAATTTTTACTAAATATTTTTATAAGGAGGTCCTTCAAGGACGTACAATAGCCGCATAATGACTTAACGATTTTATTATTGCTAGTTTTTAATTACCTATGACTCCTTAAATTCTAGACATTATTTTGTATACATTTATCACATTTTAATGTATACGGTAGATTTCAAAGCTAATGATGATTATGATAATAAAAGATAATGATTTACATTAACATTTCAAATATTTAAAGCAATATAAAGACTGGTTTTTACTCCATCAAGTTTGAGTATTAAAAATGGTATTACTCTTACAAATCCACTACGGCACTACAAATCTTTCGCTATCCGATAGTCTGTTGTTTTATTGTGGATTAAATTTTATTGATCCAAATCCTAATACCGTAACGGTCTATTATTATAAGAAATAAGAATGGTACATCGTTACTTATAAAATCAATTCTATCTATCTAAATTAACAAATCTATTCAGAGAGAGATTTTTCAATAATAATCTGGGAAGAAGTTATGGTTGCTGAAATACTGTAATGTCATTTGGTTAAAATTTTGGGATTGATTATACAAAAATAAAGGAGTTTTCTGATAAATATATGAGCTGAGCAGAAAAATGGGTGTAATATTTATTTTTCATTTCATTAAACGCACAGGTTTCTACCATTTAAGCATATCCTGTTGAGAAACCATTAAATAGAATTGTTTTAAATAAGAATACGAATACGGATGAAAAAGCATATCGTATATACTGTATTATTAAACTGGTTCTGAATTGTAGATGTACTCTTGCTAGCACTATCTGACTACTATTTTACAGTAGCATATTAAAGGTACCCTTGATTTGGTTTCTCTTTCATACTAATATTATGTGAAAAGAATATATATTAGTTTTTATTACCGGATCCTGTTCCTACCATTCTTAAATATTAATTTACAATCATTTTCTATGATAGACCAAAGTAAATTACCACTACAGTTAGTGTAGGGAATTTTGGTATATTCATCTATGAATTTTATTTAATATAATAATTAACCTATTTGTATTTTGTATTCCTTATGGTGAATCTTATATTTTCTAAAAATTTTTTTTAAAAAAATTTCACTTTTAATCTTTTTTGGCAAACATTTTACTCAAAAGCAATACAATGCTTTGGCTATAAAGTGGTTGGTATTGACTTTTGCTTCTCAATATGTCAGCACGTCTCTTACGAGTGTGTTGGAAAGTCCCTCTTTAATTGATGAGAATTGGTTGCTTAGTTCAATGCACCTGATCCGGATATTTACAACGCCTTTTCAAACATTTTCATACACTTTTGTACTAGTAACATGTATTATTGATAAGTTTATAATTGTATATCACTATTTAGTGATGATGTCAGGATAATGCTTTTATGAAGGGTGAATATAATAAAGGCAAGCAATTAAATATATATACAATATTTTCCTCATTTTTAAAAATTCATTTTTCTAACAAAAAGAAAGATGTTGTTTATGTACATTTTTTTGCTTCTATTTCTTTAAATTTGTTTTTAAGTTATGATACATGGACACTACGTGACATAAGCCAATATTTAACATTATCTGACCTTATAAACATTTGCTTTACGCAGATTTATTCCATTAGCTTAAACTAAATCAATTCTTTACACACTAATAAATAGATATAAGAACATCATTGTGTTTTTATGTCAACCAAGAATATACATCTATGTTGTTTTCGATGTTTCCTTCATCTTTCTTTCTTTCTTTCCTTCAAGTTTAATAAACAATACTTGAAGATACTTTTTCTGTCTTAACCAAATTTTAAATGTTTTGACCTTTTAAGCTGAAGGGAACCTGAATAGTAACGAGATCGAACTATCCAACGTAGTAGTTTTTCTTTTCTGTCTGTAAGTGACGAGACTTCTAGACTCATTCTTTGCAACTCTCCAGCTTTGTATTCTCCCCAGTATTCCTCTCCAGTATCCAGGGGAGGTTTCCTTAAGCTTTTCCTTAAGATTCAGAAATGTTCAATTAAAGGTATTTTGAGATTTATACAGAGTTTTAATTACTATTAGTTATAGGCCCATTTTGAATGCACCATAATCTTTAACATCTGTTGAACAACCATTTTCGCAGTTTTTTGTTGAATTCATTTTATTTTGTATAGTTGACTTTAATGTTTTATCTTCTAATTAAGTTGTTTTATGTATAGACCCTGAAAAAAAATCAGCATTTTGCCGAGTATGTATGGCGAAAAATTTGGTCAAGTGATTTTCAGTGGCTTTTTTATTAGTAATTTATTTATTATTAAAAAAGTTTAGTAAACACCGCAAAAATAGCAATCAGATAGTGCAAGTCAGATCCGTACTATACGCTCGATACATCAAAACTTCCAAACTAAGTTCTGTTAATTTCTTTGAACTCATCTACGCTGTGTATCCACCTTTATTTCGCAGAAAGTGGAAAGTATCCATAGTCACAGAGTGAGACTTTAACCCACTAAAACTACATCTTAGGAATAATTGGAGAAAATTTTCCCTACTGAACCGGGGGTAATGCGGGAAACTTCAATCCAGTTATTATGAGAAAGTTAAACTAAAAAGAGGCTAAGTGGTTATAGGTCTAGTTTTATTTAAGCCAGAAAGCATAGGCATGATATGAAGATATCTGTGGCATGGAATTCATATGATGAAACAACTACTCAATATAAAAGCGCTAACAAAAGGCACTAATAGAATATGTTACGATATAAAAACAATGATCGTAATGGGTATGTCATCACTGATATGATTAGCTGTTTATTGGGATAAGAGGATGCATGCAACTGGAGTGACAAGGTAGAGGGAGAAATATAGAAGAATGCGTGTGTGAGATATATACAGTCATACTTCCATAACTCGAAGTATCATTTTGCAAAGAAAAGGTTCGACTTATGGAGACTTCGATTTAGAGAATTTTTTTATTTTTGAACGAAACTGGAATCACATTTTAAGAAATTTATTTATTTGAAATTAAATAGAGCACAGAAGTGTAGTGAAGTGAAACATTCAAAAATTAGGGTTTGGAATTTTAATTTTTGTTTCTTATTTTTAGTGAAAAAAGATTCCAATTTTTTCGAAGTCTTACAGTGATCATCAGTTCGAATATCATTCGTTTGTAAATAAAAATTTTGAATTTTGAATGAGTCTTCATTCTTGCAAAGCTGATAAACAATTTCATTCATCGAATTGTCATCATCATTTTCCATTGCGCTAAAGAAAAGAAATTTTAAACATTTGATTTGGAAAAAAGAACTTCCCCTAACACCAATTATGAATTCATACTAAATACAAAAGTTCGACTTATAGAATGTATTTTCCCATATTCCTATTGGCTTATGACAATATTTTTAGTTATAGAGAAATTCAAGTTATAGAAGTTCGAGTTATGGAAGCAGAATTTTATTTAATTTGCTCTCTAAAACCTTTTTGCACTCTTTTCAGTTCGAGTTATAGAAAATTTGAGTTATAGAGGTTTGACTCCATATAAATTTTATATTTAATTAATTAATAATGTAATATATGATTTTTAATAAATAAATAAGAAAAAACAATGAAACATAATACAACATATAAAAATTAGAATATAAGAAAAAAAAAATAAAGAGATAGTTAAAATGCTTGTCAACTGCACTAAAAAAAACAATAAATAAACAAAAATAATTGCACGGAAACAGGAAAATGTAAAAATAAATTTTCGGAGGCAACGTTTTTATTAACATTTTTAGTGTAAAAATTGTAAATAAAAAACTCTGAGCTTTAATTTTTGCAGGGCACGAGTTCGATTTTTGGTATTTGCAGTCTTAATAAATTAGTTACGTAGAATTAAATACAAGAACTATTTCCAAGACCACTGATGATGGGTATTTGGGAAAATTCGAAACAGCTAAAAATTAAATGAATTAAAAATAATATAAAAAATATTTTTGTTGTTGTAGTTCACTACTGTTCGAAAAACAAAAAAGAAATAATAATAAAATATATAGTAATATAAGAAATAATAATAAAATAAATAATAATAAAATAAATAATAATAAAATAAATAATAATAAAAGAAATAATAATAAACTTTTTCAATATCAATCATACTTAGTTGCTTAAGTCTCTGATAAATTTAAAGTTTAATATTTTATTGCAAATAAATTGTTTCAGTCAAATAATGCGTAAGTAAACTTCGAAACTTCGAAAGAAGGGTATAAATTTGTATAAAAGGATCAAAAATTCATATATTAAAAATTAAAAATAAATACACACATGAGCTTTTCCAGACAAACATACACAAATTAAAACACAATGGCAAGTGTTCAGTGGTACAAATACATAAATAACACACTAATACTCATACATTAAAAGCATAGAAACGAAGCAGCATACGCGTAGCTTAACTTAACTTAACTCTGCACTTAGTCTTTCGAAGTCCAGCGCAGTAAAAAAGTAATGTAACGAACGAATGCTACGTCAAATTCGCAGAGTAGAAATATTTGCTCCTACAACACAAAGCAACAAAGCAACAAAGCAAACACGTAAGCAATGATGCTGGAGCAATGATTTGCATGGTGAGACTACGGACGAACGATTTTCTATAGGCAAGCAATGAGTGTGTGAGGCTAGCGAAGTTGGATGGGTGGTAAAGTGAATGGGCGGTTTGTTGTTTAGAGTTTGGACTTGTGGCATGTGTGAATGCGTAACAGTACATATACGTGAGTACACACATGCTCATATATATATTTATTAGTATGTGTTCGTAAGGTATGTAAGTCTGGCCATGTATGTATGTACGAGCAATTGTATGTGTGTTTTTTTTAAAATAAGAAACGAAACGTGTCTCATTCAAATGCTGGCTGGCTGGCAGTTCTCGGTGCACAGAGCATGTGAATATGTTGTTGTAACTACTATGCACTAACAGTGGTATGCCCCCCGTACGCTCGCCACTCATGCTACTCATACTACTCATGCCAATCGTAACTACTCTGACTTTCAATGCCATTTTACAATATTTAAAAGTAACAGCAAAAACGGACGTTCGAGATTGGCATGATATAGTGGCGGTAGTAAGTAGAAAGTGGGTGGGTGGAGTGTGGAGTATGTTATTGCTGTTGTTTGTGTTCATGTGTTCATGATTGTTGGAATGGGGAAATGAGAGATTGTAAAGTAGAATTTTAGTATTACAATGAAAGCAAACGACTTTGGTGTATTGTGCGTAGGTACGAAGTTGCTTAGACAGACTCGCTGGCTATATGCGGAGTAGTGCAGCCAGCCAGTACTACAACTACTTTTAACCAGAAACGCATGCTGGCGAAGTGTTTATTTGTTGGTGTGTTTGTGTGTTGTGTTTTGTCTTGTGTTTTGTTGTTTGTGTCTTTTTGTTTGTATATTTAGCTTTGACGGACGAACCAAATGATTTTATATTTGCAAGTCTTACTTTACACACATACGAGATGGAAATTTAAAATCGTTGTAACGAGCATTTGGTCGGTCGTTCTCTTTGCAAAGTAATAGCAGTGGCAAAAGTGAAACTGAAAGTTAAAGTGTTGGTGTTTGTCGTTGGAGGGAGGGTGGTCGGTAAGAGGTAAGTGAATTGGTGAGTTAGTGAGGATTTTAAACTTGTACACACGAGGAGCATATATTGTATATTTGTAGGAAATTCTTTATTCCTTGACTATGACTCTTACGTTGGCTAATATAGTATGTAATCTTGTAGGCATTGTTGTTGCTACTATTGTTGTTGTTGTTATTGCAAATATTACTTTAGGGTTGTTGTCGGAAAGTAAGTTGATTTGATATTTAGTGGAGTGGGTGAGAGATAAATGTTACGTACGTACAAGTATTTGCTTTAAAAGTGAAAGTCCATTCCATATGAAAAAACATACGCACTGGTTCACATGTGGTACTTTAGCCTATTTTGCATCGCCGGCAGCGGATTTTCTATTGTAAATTAGAAATGGTCCTTTCTACAAATAAATTCATGTAGGCATATATTTCGGTAGTGTGAGTAGAGATTTCACTTTCGTTATTTGTACGTACGTACGTACGTACTTGTAGGTGCACACATGCAAAAGAACACATGTAAATGAATGACATGTTTATATGTGTAGTAGTAGTTTGTTAGCCAACTCACGTAAATGTGCTTACTTCCGTAAATGCTTTTGTGTGTGTTTGTGATTTGCAAATACTGTTGGATTAAAATTTCCTTTGTGTAATTAACTTTAAGTTTATAATATTTATATATGATAGCATAAGCATACACACACACATATGTACTTATATCCTGCTTATATGCGTAAATGTGTGTAGGTGTCTCTTGAGTGCCCATATACATTGTATTTTACCCATTATTTTGCATTTTATGAGTAGAGACACACAAAGGCATTGCATAGTTTAAATCTCATAAGTTGGCCATTAGTGGGAACGGGGTAAGGTGAGCTTAAGCTGTAGTATGTAAAACTTTATATATGTAAAATTTATTGTTTTCAAATTTTACGCTCCAGAAAAAGTTTCAAAACTAAGTAGCAAAAAGTTTTGATCTATTTACATATAAGAAAGAGGTCGATTAAAAAAAATGATAAGTTTTGCATGTAGGTTAAGCTTATTTGAATAGAACTTCAAACAATTTAAAGAGCAATTTTTTGCATTATTGCTTAACTTTTTTTTTAAATAATTTAATAATATTTCAGATCTATATTTGAAGAAAATTTAATCTAACTGGATTTAAGGTCAGTTAATAAACACTCAAATTGTTAATAAGTAATAATAAAATGTAGTTGTTAATATTAAGTTTTTGTCAACATTGTTTTATATATTTAAAATTTATTAATTTATTTTTTTTTTCAATTTATAAATTATTTATTGAATCTTTCTAAAAACGAAACTAACAATAAATGAATCAAATTTTAAAACTATATAAATTTATTTTTTTCCCTAAACCATTGTTTTGAAAAAAACTATTGAGACATTGAATTATTTATAAGATAAGATTCAAAATTTAAAATTAAAATTGAAATTAGAATTAAAATTAAAAACTAAAATTAATTTATGGTAAAATTAAAATCAATTAAAAAAAAATCACATTCAATTCAATACAATAAAATTTATAATATTTTAAATCAAATAAAAATTTATTTATATTTAAAAAATTTATTTATTAACGATCTAATTGGTTAATTTAAATAGAACCAAAAAATCTATAATTTATTATTTATATAAAACCAGTTCATATTTTATTCAAATATTTTTCCAATAATTTGATTATCTTCGATAGTCATCTTCAGGGAAACTAAACAAAATATATAATGTTCAATTTTATAGCGGAAAATTACAAAGAAAAATTATACAATAAATACAATAATAATAATGGTAACAAGAAAAACAACAAAAGAAAAGAGAAAAAAAATTATAAAAATAACATATACAAACATACTGTGTCATTTGTTTATAATATTCCTATAAGCCTGAGCACAGTTGTCCGTATAATTTTATTATTTAATCTCTTACTATTTGGGATTTTAAGTATTGAAAGCATTTCCAGAAAGTACCTTTTATTTTGATTTTATTCTTCATATAAGATCCTTGCATTATCAAGATCAGGCTCATGTTTGCAATCAATACAATGCACAGCCAATGCTGTACTGGTTTCAGCATCACTTTTATTTTTCAAATAATTTTTTTTTATTTTTAGTCGTACCTATATATATTTTATTACATACTTTGTACCCATCACATTATTCACTACTTCGTATAAATAATTTCTACTTTTTTCGCTTTCCTTAATTTTAGGAACTTAATTTTAATTTATGATGTTTTGTTCACAACGCAAGGTATACATTTTAGTTGAGTTGCGATCATGCGTTGTTAAGAAAACAAGCTATCTTGAAGCAACAAGGCAAATGCAAACACCATATACAAAAGAACAACAATTTTGTAACAACGATGGTCTTGTGCTATTTGTAAAAAACCATTTGAAAACGCTCGACAAGTCTTTTATCATGTTTCGTCTTCTGTATGATGCAGAAGCTTGGGTAACTACCAACAAAGCTTATGTTATTAACAATCACCAAGTCCATAGTCAACCCAAGTGATTGTAATCTTTCAGGTTACTGATATATAGGAGCTTACGAAGAAATACTGACAACTATACGTTCGAAGTTCTGAAAGACTTTGTATATTTGGAAAACAGCGTAAATACTAGAAAAAATTCAAAAAAAAATCGAATCAATCTTGCCAACAGATGTTACTTTGGACTAAGTAATCAATTGAGTAATAAAATCCCCTCTCTACAAACAAAAATCACACTACAAATCCTTTATCATGTCTGTCCTACTGTATGACGCAGAATATTGGACAATTATCAACAGTGATGAGAAGGCGTTGGAAGAATTGGAGAGAAATTCTTTGATAAATCTTTGGATCTACTTTATGCATTGACAACGAGTAACAAATTAGTTGGAACGATGAGTTGTACGAGCTATACCGCAACAAAACATAGTTTAGCGCATTAAAATTCGGTTTTGCTGGCTTGTTTATGTCGTGTCAATGAAAGAAAATTTTCTGGCTGGAAAAATATTTAAATTGGTGGACATCCATCCACATCTTTGGTGGAAGGACCAGGTGACTAACTTTATAAAGGTACTCGTACTACCAAATGGCGACAGCCAACAAGTGTTTGGACTGTCTGGCAGAGGCTACACAGTTTTTCACCGTCATTCAATACTGTTTGATATACTTTTTTGAAGTTGCATTCAAATTTTCAAATATTCGGATATAATGAACCCAAAAAGTGACCGGATAGGATCAGATTACAATTTGTTCAATAGAGAAATTTTTCACATCAGAAAACAATACTTGGCAGAGTTCTTTTAATAATCTATTTGCTCCATCGATTTGTTTAATTTTAATCGGTGAAATGTAAATATTTGGAATTTGAAGCGTTATAAATTTGGTTATCTAACTAAATATTTCACGTTATTACACAAAAATATAATTTTATAGTAATTTTTAATTTTACAACCATAATATATTAAAATATTCTAACAATTGATTTCAGTCAATACTTGCATTTATAACATATAATTAATAAACTGAATGAGAATTATAAATTTTTTGTATATTAAAATAAATATATATTATTTGAGATTATTAAAATAAATTAATATTGAATGAAATTTTAAAATAAAGTTTTAAATTAAATTAAAATAAATAAACACAGATAAAAAGTGTGAAAAAATGTATTTCGTCTATTAAGATAGCAGATTTTACTTGAAGAATAGCCAGGATAAATTTATTGACCGTAAGTTTTGTCGATTGAAAGAGAGCTACACATCGTAATTATCTACTGAACCCATTTTTGCGTAATCCTTTTCGATGTTAATAAAGATAGCATTAATATTACGCTTGTTATTCCCATAACGCGGATATGTATATGTTATCAGCAGTCTTATGATTTAAGAAGTGGACGTAAAATATTCTGCCATACCGAAGTACTTCTGTGCAGTGTGTGATCAATCATATGATTGATGAAATAGAAATCGATGAAATTGAAAAGTTGTCATGATAATGGATCATCTTATTTGCACGGTATGAAAAGATTCAGATATTTTTTTGCGGATTATTGTAGTTAAAACACAGTCAAAAATACATTATAAAGAATTCTCGAAACATAAGACAAAAAGCAGGATCGAAAAAGTAGGATATAGTATAAAGCAAAGTACGGGCAATGCGAATTGAAAGAAGTAGGGTGTAATTGTGAAGTAGTATCACAAGCTGTTATACCTAACATAATATGATAATTTATTGTCGTAATGAACAAATTTGTTGGTTGAATTTTTTAGTTAATTCAAACCATCAATTTATTTAAGCCTTTTTAGATACAGGCGCATAGGTATATGCAATAAACATTTTATTATTGTTATCATCTTATTGTAATTAGTGTTCATTTAGGCACCTACACCGCAACAAATGTTTCATTATAGCTGTAAATTAGTGTTTATTTAGGATAGTATGCCGCAATAAAACACATAATATATATAAACCAGATATATATTTTGTCAATATCTAATAATAAACTCATCAAGTAGACTATATTTAAATATCTATAAAGATTTACTATCTGCAAATACCCATTATCATTAATTTGTGATTATATTTTAATGTATGTTAAAAGTCTTTTATGATTTTTTTATAACGAAGTTCGACTCGGTTTTCCTTTAAGGAGCAATCCTTTGATTGAAAGGAACATCAAAGAAAACCAAAAGAAATAAATTAATTGCTAATTTTTCTAAAATGCAGTGAAACGTATCGAAAAATACCAAAAAAGTATTAGAAAGCAATAGAATAAAATCAAAGAAAATTAATGTCAATTCGATCGATAATAGAAATACAAAATTTGTAGGAATTCAAAGGATACATAGATCGTAATTCAAACTGTCAGAGTGCGTAACTCAATTTAGAATTTCTTTTTTTTACATTTATTTTGCAAACATGCAAAAAATCTGTTAAAGAAAAAATGCGTTCACAATGGGAAATGGGAAAGAAATAAAAAATAACGCAAGGCTGGACATGAAGCCCTAATGATGAGGGTGGTGGTGGTGGTGGTAATGTTTGCCCAGTGAAAGTGAAAGTAAAAAAATTGTAAACATACATAGAGAGAAGCAAATATCTTTTATATTCCACAAAGAATATATGTAACGATTGCACAAATCCTTTGGCAAAAGCTTTGTTTTTTCATCTTTCCGAGAATGTTCACTGTCCATTCCGCAAAGACCCATCATAACAGCGCGTGCGGCTTCAAAGTCAGGTACAATGTAAAATCATAAAAAAATAAGAATAATGCAAAAGAAATAGAAAAAAAAACATTGACCAACAATACAATAAGAGAAAATACATACCTACATAAATACATATACTTATATAGATATATAAAAGTATATATATTAAAAGGGTTTTGAGAAATAAAGGCTTGAAAGCAGTAATACAAAATGTAAAGAAAATCTTTACAGCTTAACTCGTACGTACGCATACGCATGGTTGTGCTGGCATTCCCATTCCCACTCCCATCACGTCTCGGCCGTTTTAAATTGTTTGCACCTTCGGTATGAACCACGTTTTTGTGCGTTTGCACGCATAATAATGAAAATATAATAAAAATAAAAATGGGAATAAAAAAATACTCAAACACAATTTCAATGCCTGGGATTTGGCGAATTGATAGGACAGACCGCCAGGAATCATTCAGGCACAAGCAGGGCACAATTTTATTTCTTTGTATTCATCACATTGACTATTATTTTTGTTAATAATTTTTGTGATAGCTTTATTGTATTTGAAAGATATTTAGAATGTGATGTGATCGAAGGAATATACTTTGGAAGTAAATTATAAGTCTAAAATCTTTAAAAAAAAAAATCAAAACATAAAGTTTTGTGATTACATAGTTTTCGGGATACGCCACCACGATCTGTCAAGAGCAAAGGATTGAGAAAGAAGGAAGACTTCGGGAGCTATGCATTGATGGAATATGAACATGTGCAGTTCATATTACGTTTTTTAGGATCTATCTCTATAAGGGCAGAGAAATATGTATTTCAAGAGTTATTCTTTGCTGAAAAAGAACTACTATATATCTATAATCCACTTTACGTTTTATGGTCTCTACATGGATATAGAGATATATACTTCGAGAGCAATTTATTTGGCAGATAAAGAATTTTATAACTGTAGTCCATATCACGTTTAAAGGGATCTACAGAGATAGGGAGATATATATTAGCATAACATAGCATATAAGTGTTTAGTCTATATTACAAATTTTTTTATCTGCGTAAATTTTATGGAATCTACGGAGATATAGAGATATTTACTTTGGGAGCTAATTTTTCGTGCAATCAGAGTTTTATATGTGTACCATATTACGTTTTATGGTTTCTACAGAGAGCTATGAGTTTATATTTTGAAAGCTATATACTTTCGTGGATAAACACTTACATTGATATAGTCTATATTATGTTTTATGGGTTCTAGGTAGATACAGAGAAATAAACTTCGTGAATGATTCCTTTGCGTGAAAAGAATTTATTATTTATAGTCTATATTATGTTTTATGGGATTTTATTATTTGTTTTATACAATTAGAAAATTTATTTAAATTTATTTTAAATTTAAACTTTATTCTTTGAATGATTGGGGCAACGAAGGAATTATGGTTTAATTTGGGACAATATTTCCGTTTAATCTTTCTTAATCTTACTTTTAATATATTTGCTCTTAATCTTCCTTTTACTTCTGCACAAAGAGTTAATAGTATACCTAACTTGTCATTGAACTGAAAATGCAAGTCTTTTTTTTGACGTTGTTGATTCTGAAAAGACAGTAATTAAGAAATATCTTTCTTTATGACTTCTGCGAACTAATACATTAGTGAGCGAGCTGAATATAAAGATTGTTTATTGGAAAAATGATAGCTACATAGTTCGTGTTTCGTCATTCGAAAAGTGTTTAATATTCGACGGAGCTGCTCACCTTTCCGAGCGCTCTTTACGTATTTTATGTTAAGGGGATATTGAAATTTTTTTTGAACTTATTTTTATTTTTAATTATTATTTAATTTAATTTTATTATTATTTTTAATTAATTTATTTTGATTTAACTAGTCTTATCTGTACTATGTTTATCTTAATTTTATTTCATCTGCAATATAAAAAGTTTATTCATTCAATCTAGAAATGTTGTTTGTTTCTTTTTTGAAAATTGAAAAGATCTAATTTTTTTAGTTGTAATTCGGAAAATTTGTTTATATTATTGTACTGCCAGTGGCTTATTTTTAATATTTTTCATCATTTTAGGTTTAATTATTCTGATAAAACACTTATAAGCTTTTAAAACAAACAAAAATATAGACAGTATAAGTCATATTAAAACTACATCTAACTTAGAAGGTTTAAATATTTGCTTCTACAATTGATGTGAACGACATCTACGTTATTTATTCTGGGGTCTTTAATAAAGGCAATAGTAATTAATATATTACTTAAATTTATGTGAACATACTTGGAATCTTCTAAAATATCCCTTTTTTAGCTCTTCTCAAATAATAATAACTTAAAGAAGTCATAATATTTTATTTTTATTTCAAAAGTGTTTAGTTTAATGAACCCATTTTCAGAAATTATCCATTGCAAATAATGATGCGATGAATAGATTTTATTGCTTTTACCATATAATCTCTCTATTATACTTTATGGAGTTAACTATTTAAATTTTTTAGTCCTACATCAAAACTTTAAAAACTCTAAGGTTCACATTTTTAACAACTCTATTTAGAGCTACACAATAGGTCTTGACAGTAAAAATCATATATAAAAGCGAGAGCAAAGAAAAACACACAAAAATTAACGGAAATAAAAAGAAAATAAAATTTTTTAGCTTTTTTATATGTTTATTTTCTTTTTATTTTTTTTCAAAAAAGAAACCTTAAAATAAATTAAAATAACAAAACGAAAAAAAAGAAAAACAAAGGGGTGCAGGGTGCAAGTAGTACTGAAAATCGTAACCAAATGTCGAAATTTTCCAGTAGAAGGGTTGCATCGAGTATTGAAGGAATCTCTGATAAGATTTGTGTTTGGACATAATTTTGTACTTAAAAATCGTTATTTTCTACTTTTTTCCACTTTCTTTTCTTTTTAAATTGAAGCAATAGTAAAATGCGCTGTTTGTACTAAAAAAGTCCTGTTCAGCGTTTGTGTGTGTGTGTGTGCGTGTTATGTTTATATATACACACAAAGCCAGAAAAAAAGCGAGGATATATAAAAAATTAAGGGAAGATTTTACATAATTTTTTGTAGTATAATTTCTGGCGAAAGGAAAATTTCTGTTCTCTTGACCAGTGTTTGTGAAATTTGTGAAAATAAAGGATTTGAATATTTTATTTCTTGCTTACGAATGTGTACATTCCTGTACGTGTGCATTGAATTATGTATGCATGTGTGGCAACGTATGCGAGAGTACGAGTGATTCGATTTATGATCTCTGCTTGTGTTGGTGTAGCCTACAAAACGGTCTTCTGGTCAGTTTCGGAATTTTAAAATGAAAAGTTATTTCACCACATGCTGCCCCGCACAACTGCCGTACGTGCAAAACTTTCTACGGGGGTGTGGGAAAGCCAAGCTCGTGCTGCAGAGTACAATAACTTTGAAATTTTCACGTTTTTCATATAAAAAACAAATTTTGTTTGTTTGTATTTGAGACGAATTCAAATAAAAATTAATAATTGAAACTTAAATTAAAATGTGGAACATGTGAAGGAGAAGAAATAAATAAAAGAAGAGAGATAAATGTTTTAAAAAATAAATAAACAAATGAAATATAAGAAAACCTAAGATATTCCATTCATTACAATTGATTTGTGACCACTTAAATACGACGGCACATCAAAAGGGGAGTAAATTTTTGAATAAAAAGAAGTTCCTTCTATAACTGAATGTTTTACTCTTGATATGACGATGTTTTTGTGTTTAAATATTGATAAGTTTCAAAGCTTGGATCCAAACGAATCTCAATGCAAATTAATACAAGATTTTTCACTGGATAAAGTCATGTCAACTATTGACTATAAACTATAAGACTAAAGGTTGTTGACTACTACCGACTTACTTAACGCAACCTAACCTAACTTTTTTCTTGTGTTTCAATTTACCAGAAAATCAGTTATATATTTTTATGATTCGAACATAAAATAACTTGAGAAAGGATCGGATAATTAGTTTAGGTTAGGATAGGTAGGAGTGACGGCCAAGTGGTATGACAGATTAGCGTTATTCATACGCAGACTAGAGGTCATTCAAGTAAAAATGAACTAACCTGACAAGTTTATAAACTTGATTAAGTCTCAAATTTTGTAGGATAGCAGCTCTATCGAGCTCTGTTTTATCGGCAAGAAAAGGGATTCTAAAGACTATAAATCTTCTCTTACCCAACGATGATCACTGACACAGGAGCTGTACAGTTTCTTTCTCATTAGCAGAGCCACAACTGAGAAATTATAAAAGTCATTGTAGCGTACACCCGGTCTCATAGCATGTCTTCGTACTACGCAGCAACCCGTCATTACCGATATCATAGTATTGACCCGGTTATTCCTTAAATCTTGAGATTTCACAAAGGGATTAATGTGCCCAATTTTGAACATCGGATAATTGAAATATAGAATATAAATTACATAGATATATGTAATTTATAAAAAATTTAAAATTTTCCATGGCAAAATCGCATGCATACTGCAGTATTTTTTTAATAAACTACAATACTGCACTCTAGGCAAATAAGATATGGTGTTTCTTACCAAATAGCTAATTAATGGTTTCCAGATATTCAGTGTATAAAAACAATTTGTTGTTACAATAAAATGTACGAATAGGTACAATCATTTCAATGTTTGGGGAATTTGTACTGCGACCTAGAAATCGTATGTGTTCCCTTCATAAACTTAGAATATCTTTCCGAATTCAACTTTCTATAGAAATTGTAGTATTGAAATTAATTTTTTCATCCAATAGTAATTTGCCCACCTAGATAATTTTTATGCAATAGTGCCTGGAAAATTCGTTTCACGTATTTTGAGGATTTGATCTCTTCCTTTCAAGTGATAGGAAAGGAATATATTGAAAGTCCCTACAAGCGATTTCGATTACAATGCTCTGAAAAGTCATTGACAATCACGGTTTTTTTGACCATATAGCTGTTTTGAGTATTATCAAGTACTCATCTTCAGTGGTCTTGGAACTATTTCTTATATTTAATTATATTAGACTGTAAGTGCCAATGGTTGAAGTCATACCTTGGTAAATTTAAAGCTCAGAGCCAGTACTCGTTACTCAAATGACCCAAAGCCGTACTTGAGTTGTATATTCGAGCTTGGAGTTTTGTTATTTTGCTGTGAAAATTGATTAACAAATTTACTTGCTGTGTTATATTAGAACGAAATCATAAATCACCAGTAGATTAATTGAATTAATTCATTATATTTATATTTTTAATAGTTGAATTTCAATACTATTCTTAAGTATTAGTAGTCATAGTATTCTTTAGTAGAAAATGGATTATTTATTGCATATTTTTATTACCCTTTTTTGTGTATAGAACCTAATATAGTAACATAACACGGAGAAAGAACAATTAGACTAGCTAGACCGATCAGTAGCTTGCATTTGCTAATTGGTAGTACCGAGTGTCTTCATATCGTTGGTCACCTGGTCCTTCCACCGAGTTGCGATCGTCCTCTATTTCATTCTCTACCAGCGGATACCAACCCAAACACCTTTCTAGTCGGACTACTTTCTTCCTTACGCAGGACTGTTTTACTTAAAAATACTTTTAAGAGTTAATTGATTCTGTTAAGTGGTCACCTCTGCAAAAATCTAACCAGAGGCAAGTATTGCAAGTATATATTTTTTAACAAATAAATGTTATATATAAAAAAATGATGTATTATTTTATAAAAAAATGATGTATTATTTTATAAAATAAAGGAATTTTTTGTCTTTAGGCATATTTTAACTGCATTTATTTTAAGTTAAAATTTTAAATAATAAATACTAAATATGAAAAGAATTTGTTGTTTTTTTTTTTTTGAAAATAAAAATTTTCTGCCAGAGGCACATTTCAACTGCATTTTTTTGCAAGTAAATAATATATTAACTTATAATTTATACATATAAAAAAAAAATTTGATATATTCTTTTATAAAATAATACATTTTTCTTTCCATTAAAATTTTAATGCAAAAAAAGAAATTAAATTAAATTTTATTGTATTATTTTTTAATATACCAAAGAAATTAATGTTATTTTTCTGCACAAAAATTTCAATTAAAATTGTTTAACTTTGTAAAGAATAAACAAAACAAAAAAGAAATAAATAAATAAATGAATAAAAAACGACAACAAAAGAGAAAAAAAAGAAATTAAATTAAAAAATGAATAAAATAAAAATGTAAAACACAAAAGAATTGCATAATAGAATGAAAGTCCCCCTTAAAAAATAAAAGGATGCAAAAAAAAACAACATAAATTGATAAAAAAGAAACTGCTTAAATTAAACCCTTCCCTTGCAAGGAATAACAAAAACAAAAACAAAAATAATATAATACAAAGTATTAAGAAGAGTGGACATAACAGCTGAAGCGGCAGAAGTAGTAGGGCAGCAGCTGCGGCAGAACGAGTGGAGACAACAGCATCGCCAGCAGGAAACACGCATATTTGCGCAACTTCCACAGTACATTCAAAGGTCCAATGCCAATTTAAAAGTCCAAACATAACAGAAGTGTGCTCGCCCGTCGTCCGTTCACAACGCCCGTTCGTCCTAATGTCCGACTGACGTCCTTCAACCCTTTCTGTGTTAGTTGTTATTATTGTTTGTGTGTTTTTTATGTGTATTGTCCATCTCGCCTACAAAAACACAAACGGACATACACTCCATTCAAAAATTCATATGAAGGTGGGTGTGAGTGTGCAGTATTGTCCATCTCCAGTACCTCAACCCCACAAACTACCATCCATCGTACTCGCACAATCTCTTACTAGTTTTTCTTTGGCAATTTTTACATTCGTCTTGTGTAAATATCTTTTGGATGCTGGATGCTGGTCAGCGCACATTAATATGCGCACTGCGATGTGTGGGGTATAAAGGGGATCTATTTTACTTATATTTTATAGAATTTTCGGTTTTTATTTTTTATTTTTAATAAAAAACGAAAGAGTTGTGACTGAAGTGCGAGTACATTTTTCTTTCTCTCCCCATGGTTCCTGTTACTTTTGGTGTTGCAGCTTCAGATTCAGATACAGCTTCAGCTTCAGCTTCGGCTTCGGCTTCAGCGTCAGTTTCCTTTATAAAGATGTAGGGTGGAATTGTTGTTGTTACTGCCCTTGTTCCAGTATTTAATGTTTATTATTGTAGTTGTTGTTGTTATTGTTGTTGTAGCTGCTGTTGTCGTTGCTGTTGCCGTTGTCGCTGTTAAAAATCTTTATTTTTTTCAGTATTTTTATAAAAAATGAAAATAAATATAAAAGGGTGGCAAGCAAGCAAAAATAAAAACAAGAACAAAAATAAAATATAAAAAGTGAAAGTGAAAACGAGTTAAAAGCAAAAAAATTAAATAAAATAAAAGGAAACACAGAACAAAAAAAAATCAGCTCGTGTTAGATGGACGCGGCGGGGATTTATCGAGGTATGGACGGGTCGTCGTATGTCGTGTGCGGAATTGATGAGACAGTGGCGTTGGCATATAGAAGATAAAGGCAATCAAGTGTAATTGAATTTAATAAAACTAATAAAATTATTTCATAAAATATGAGAAATTTTAGTTCTGTGGTTATGGTATGTATACTTTTAATGAAGTTGAGATACAGTTTCCTGATCGATAATTGTCTACTGTCAAAATATATTTGAGATATAATGTTTGGGGATGAAAACGTTAGTAAAAATTGTGTCACGTAAAATTTTGATACAATATATTTTTGAATATGGCATTATGAAATAGATTTTTGCAAATCAACGACAATATATATTAAACAGGTATAGAGTAGCAGGTGAATAAAGTAGTTAAGTTTAATAGAAGTAAGATAGGCCCGTTGTGTTACCGTTGAAGATACTCAGAGGCTTGAAAACCAACTTGAACTTTTGGCAATGCTTAAATTGTCTTTAGAGCGAGATCCTGAAGTTGGCCAAGATCTTCAAAACAGGAAGCCACTAAAAAGTAAGTAAGGCAGTAACAAAGCAGATGCGAGACAATTACATCGTTCTCTCCACAACAACGATAGGTGTTATAAAAATCTTCTTGCATGGTTTCTTATCGGGTTTGACCCGTCAATAAATTTACTATAAGATAGGTTTGTGCAATATATATGAATTTGCAGCTGATTTTTAAGATCCTTAATAATTTTTTTAAGGCCTTCGTATCTGTTGGCAACTCCATATATAAGAAGAACAGAGGACAGAAGAGAGAACAACTGAAAGAAATGTGTAACGTGGTGGTACTGATTTGTAACATTTCTTGCAATGAAAGTTTCATAAATATATGTTAAAAATACTGACATAATAGTAACATTCAGTTTTTTATGATATGTAGGATATGTACATCCTCAATATCCTCAATAAATGTTCCTTTTTTCTGATGTCTTTGTTACTTTTATCCTGTTTCTGATTTATCTCATAAGTACCTCAATATTCTATAGTCTTTTCTCTAATCATTGTGTTGAAAAGATAAATTATTGTAAATAAATAATGTTATTGATCGGGGTCATTTATTGAGTTAAAGGTATACTTAAGGACTCTAATGAGTTACTTTGCAACTCATTGCAACTAGCAATGAGTTGCAAAAATAAATACCACTTGGGATTTTTCGATACCGATGTCTGAATTCTTCAAGTATCATGGCTGTGCACAATCAATCTGATCAGGTCGCGGTGTATTCTAGTTTCTAATCATAATAATAATGTGATTTCTATTAAAATTGATATTCAATTGATAAAAAGTAGAAAATTAGTTATAGACTATAGATAATAGGGATTACAGATAGAATTATTTTTTCTAAAAATCAAAGTGGAGTGTACTAAATTTTTAGATTTTCTTTAAGAATAATTAATTAATTTTAATTATTATAGGATAAAAATGTTTATAATCAACTCTTGTTTGATGTAATAACTACCAATCTTTAAGGGATGTTACCGCAGGGAGCTTTTATATATAGTGACAATTATTTTAGTGGCTGATCAGTTTAATACTAAGCTTCTTTTATCTTTCCCCCCGGATTAGTGGAATCTCAGCCAGATGATTTTCAAGTCTGACATCTGAGGTCTTCTCAACTCATTCCTAAAATATGGTTTTGGTGGGTTCAAGTCTCACACTATGGCTTTCGAAGCTTTCCACCTACTAAAAAAAATAAATAAACATAAAAATGACTGATCAGTTTTTTGTTCTGATTATCTTTATCTTCATTCGTATGTCAGTATATTTGCAACGAATGTGGAGGAAGTGTCAAGTAAGTTCTATTTCAAATATATACTCGAAAATGCTCAATACATGTTGCAACTAATTGAACAAGTGATATGAGATAGAAAGCAGATATCTATGATGACCTGACTAGTATTAATTGATTAATTAAAATAATTAATTAAGATTAATTCAACTATGACCTAAAAATATAAGTGTTGTGATATTACAAAAAGTTTTGATGTTCGATTATTTCTGTAATTAATTAAGCATGTAATATAGGTTAGATACCAGATCAGAGTCTTATTTTAGCAATTGTATGTGTTAATTAGGATGCCCGTGTTATTAGCGAATTTTATTAAGATTTTAACAGAAACCTCAGGTATGTGCTCTAATCCGTGCTCTAAAACGAACAACCCCCAAGTATTTTTGCCGAGCTTTTAAGAGCCGGGTAGTTACGCAGCAGATGCTCCAGGGTGCCCTTTGCATCCGGCTCGTTGCTTTTCGTTGAAGGTTTAGTTTGTGCCTGTCAATGCACCAATTAATGTTCTACAGTTTCTTTGGCTAGACGATTTAACATCCTCCGTGTACTTTTCCTCGTATATGCGACTACACATGGTCCAAGCTATTCTGCAGGTGGTTAGGTTTCGCCAACTTTCCTTTGTTCTCCATGTCTTGTGCTCATCCAGAAGTTTATGTATTTGTTTCAGAGATCTGAATATTTCGGTTGTTTGTTTTTCTGAAAGTTTTGCACCATTTTTAGCTGTCTCATATCCCTCTTTTTTCTTTTATGACCAGGAAGCTAGTACATGCGAGGCATGTAATATAAGATAGATGGTAGACTGCGTTGGCGTGTCCCAAGGAAGTAGTGAATCAAGGAAGTTACAAGAAATTTAAAAAAAATATTTCAGAGATGCAAAGTCCTATTTAAACCACTAATTAAAGTATTTTATATTTTTGCATTAATATTATTAATAAAATTATTTTTATATACATTTTCTCTACACGTTTATTATATATTTTTATTATTTATTTCAATTTAAACAAAATTTTTTTTATTTTAAAGTCTAAATCAATTACTTTCTTAACATTTTTGAAACCCCATATAGGTCTCAAAGGATCTATTAAATATCACTTTAAACATATCAATTTCAACCGGTAGCATTACGAATTTTTCTAGCATAAATTTCATAATTGAAAGTTATTGTTTATTTTCGAAATTATTACATTTTTAACTGGTAAAGTAGTTTTCCCTTTACGTGAAACCTAATACCACTGTGCCACTGCAGTTTGCTCTGGTTGAGTTGGCACAATGGAGTATTTAGAGTGGACCAAAACATTTGCAAAAGATGTCTTCTGTTTGACTACACTTTTTACGTATTTACTTTTCTTTATTTGGTAAGCACCAAACGAATATAAAAAATACTGGAAAAAAAATATATAAAAAAAATTTATAGAATTGAGCAAAAATGTGTGCTCTTTGCAAAATGGCAAAAGCGTTTTCCCCTTTTCGCATTTTTCACATTTAGAAAAATATTGCTTTGGATAGCGTTTGCTTATTTTTTACTTATCGAGCCTATGCTGCACAAGGACTAAGGACTACTACCATTACCACTACCACTACTCTGACCAAATTTACCAATGGCACATAATCAAAAATGTACGATAAAAAAGAGTAACAGGAAAAATTCA
Organism: Teleopsis dalmanni; assembly: GCF_002237135.1. Taxonomy (NCBI): domain Eukaryota; kingdom Metazoa; phylum Arthropoda; class Insecta; order Diptera; family Diopsidae; genus Teleopsis; species Teleopsis dalmanni. The sequence continues at coordinate 167,942,501 of NC_051846.1, read as the reverse complement.
TATAAAAAACTTAAGAAAGTAAAGAAAGTAAAGGAGCATAAGTATGAAAATACCCCCTTGAGTTTATTTCTTAAAAATTCAAAGCACGAAGAAAGTCCTAATTTAAACCCTAACAGGAAGAAAAAAAACTAAAATAAAAATATTAAGTAAAGGGTGGCTTATATGTATTAAAAAATGTACAAAAAATTTACGCAGTGTAAAAAAAGAACAAAGCAAAAGAAGCATTTTGCACTGGACCAAAGGACTACACAACGTCCAGAATTATAGTTTCATTTAGGGCTGCTTAGCAAAATATGAATTATTATGGCTCGTTTTATAGAAAAACGTATATCAAGCGAACCACAATATCAAGTTCAAAGAACTTAATATTAATAGTTTAGATTTAATTTTTTAATGTATTAAAATTTATAAGTCTAATGTATAAAATAAGGATAATGGATATTGGACACATGTCCAACATGTGCCTAGTTTTCAAGTTACGTGTTTTGTGAAAAAATAATAACAATAAATCGAATATAATTTATGACTGCATACTAATATATATCAAGCATTATTTTATTTATATTTATATTTTATTTATTTATATATTATTTGTTTGTATATTATTTATTTATATTTTATATATTATTATTATTATTGAAAAGAAAGGTTAGTACACTGCGACCTAAAAAAACTATTGTGGCCCTTAGTCGAATTAGAGTGTTACTCCAAGTCCGATTTATTTAATGAAAGACAGTATAGACCCTCCAAGGTGTATTTAACATAATTATTTATTAATTTTTAATTCAAATCGGCTCATTATACTTCCATTATTATTTTAATAAAATATGTATACCGACAATAATATTAAAACAATATAGATATATTACAATTAATATAATTAATAATATTTTAGAAATTTGTGCTATTATTCCTACACAATAAAAACATAAACAAATTTAAAATTTACATATCTTCCATTATAGTTTTCTAATTATTTTTAAAACCACTATATATATCTAATGAAATAAGAATTCAGGACGTATGTGAACTTGTCATTATATAGTTTTGGAATTATACCGATTATATGTCAACTACTGCAGACAACAGTTGATGCCCACACAATGCTCTCTTATAAAGGTGTGATAAGCGATTTTGATATCAAGATTCCTGATGCGATATTATGGTAAAATACATTAGTTCTTATATAATCTTGTGCTTATATAAGTCTTTGTTTCTTACTTTTCAATCATAATATTCTTATACGATAAATAAATACCAAAAAGATCAGCTATTAGGAAAAGAGGTCAAGATTAGATATAGACTGAAAATTCAGTGTACAACATTTATTATTATTTCGTTCATTATCTAAAAAGGACAGAGGTATTTAGATTTTATAACCAAATCTATACCGTTATCAGATTTTAAAAAGGTTATCGAAAACCTATAAAGTCCATTAGGTTAGATAAGGTTATATCGGCAGTTCTCTAACGATTGTGCTATCGTATAAGAACTCAGAGGATAAAAAAACCACATTAAAAAAAATATAATAATAACAACCCGTATGAGTTCAACGAATCACCATCTGCTACTTCATTGGCTTAGTCATATGTTATTGTGAAAATAGCTGATGATAGTCTAGCGAAAAATTATTTAAAGCAACAGGTGGATAATGAAGGCATAGAGGTAGATTGTGTCTCCAGTAGAGTGATTAAATAGTGGGAGTACTAATCGCACTTGATGTATGAGGCTGGAGGAGACGTGTACGTAGCAGAAGCGCCTAAAGAGGTGTGTAATGGGTTGTTATGGCCATTTAAGTAAGTAAGTAAGTAAGTAATATTTAATTAAGTGTTTTGAAATTTAAAAATTTCAGTTACACTTTTAAATCAATTTCGCCTTAGAAATGTCTACTATGTTGCAGAGAATACTTATATAGCCTTACAGAGTCTAATATAAAATTATATCCATTTATACTGAACCAGAAAATACTATGAATCAATTAGAGCACTTGTAATGTATATATAGATATATATAATGTGTATTTTAAATGTATAGTTGTTCATTTTGAACTAATTATTCAATATTATATTATATATAGATATATATGTTATATCATATTTATTATTACATTATATACATTTTTTGTTATATTATAAATTTATATATTGTTACATTGCACATATTTATTATAATATAAATAAAATATATTTTTGCTTAAATGTATATAACGATATATATTTCTTTGATCTAAAATATGTAATATAAACCCTTTAATTAGCTATTTTTAAACGTAAAAAGATTAAATATAGCTTACAAATCCCACTGGTAATACTACACAGGAGTAAGCTTTTACTACTGTGTAGTATTATTTATAGCCCTTAGATAACTTCCTGTAGCTAAAAGGACACGCACTTGCTGTTGGTCTTAACATTTTTTTTAATGTCAGCAAGCATTTTTCTGTATGTATTGCAGTTTATTTGATTGCCAAAGTGCAGAAAGGCTTACACATACAAACATTCAAAGACGCACGCATACAATATTGCGTTACTTTCACTTACAACACAACTACATACAAAAATATCCTTTGTAATTTTTTTTTTTTCTTGTACTTCTGTGCGTAATTCAATTCGCATCATTATTATTATTCGAATTGGCACATTATGCAAGTTTATTTTACTTGTATATACAATTTTTTTTTTGTTAGTATTTTTTTTCATTTATTTTCTATTCCAACTTTTGTATACTCGTACTTTAATGTATATAAATGTCAATTTTCATTTAAAAAACCCTTTTTCGGTTGGTCCCTATTTACTCTTTTTAAGCTTGCCGCTTTTTTTATTCTTTTGAATTCCCTCTTATCGTGTCGTTGTTATTGTAATTCCATTTTTTCTTTGAATTCTCTAATAATAATTAAAAAATTCCTTTGTATATTTCTTTATTCTTAATTTTTTTAACATGGAAATCTGTTGGCTAAGTTCGAACTTTCCTCCTCTCGTTAATATTCAGTTTCTTTGTTCAACTAAAAACTCATTAAAAATACTTCGTTTTTTAAGCAATTTCCATTGCATACTTTTCTGCAAAAATTTTAATGAAAAAATGTGATAGTATATATTATGTATAAGCTTATATATAATTAAAAATTCTCAATGTATATATATATAAAATTTATAGTACATGAAATACATTTTTAAATAAGTATAAAAATTTGTAAAGTAAAGTCTAAAACTTGTAAAGGATATTGTGTCCTAGATAACAAATATTATTTTAGTCAGGCTTTTGTGAAAAAAACAAAGCCTTTATTTATTTCTAGGTGAATTTAAAAAAAAATGTATTAATCCTTTCCTGTTTTTTATTTGTGTTTTTTTATTTATTATGTAATTGGTTCAAATTTTATTTTACAAATTTATTAACTAATTTTGTTGGAAGCAAAAAATATTTTTGTTTGTCAATTAAGTAAGTAATCGATATAGTTGTTCTGAATTATAGTCGAAATATCGATTAAAATGAAATTTTATAAAAACAAAAATTTTTTTAAAAAGTTTATAACTTAACTATTCCCAATTAGCACTTTAAAAAACAAAATTATTATTTATGTTAATATAAAATAAATTTGAGAAAATATTGCAAAAAACCAAATAATTAATAAATAATAGATATATATTATTTAAGTATTTTGTGAATAACTTAAAAAAAATATTATTAATTGTTTTTACAACTAATTTACAATAAGTTTTTTTAATTATAACCGGACTTTGGTCGTTTATATAACACATAAAATTATAAAATTTTTTTTTAAAAAAAATATTACTCTTATTAATTTGTATTAAAAATTTTAATTATATTTTAATTTAAAAAAAATATTATTTATATTATAGATATTTCGGTCTGCTTCTATATCTTTTGTGTACAGTAAATAGAAATACCTTTTACTCTTTTATAATTCCAAAAATTGTATTTTGTTTTATGCAATCTACATAAAAAAATTTAAATTATTTCTATAACTAAAATAACAGCTACATTGTGTAGTTTGTAGATTAGATACGATATTAGTGGTCGTTTTATTCACTTAAGCTCACAAATAATGATCCGTTGTGATACTACGGTTGAGACCCTGTCCACAAATTGTTGAACACAAATTGTCAATTGTTTTGGATCTCTTGTCAGTGGGATAGGAACTCCAGTCCAGTAATTCCCTCGGATAGTTACAAAGTATGTGAATAAAAGTTTCTTTCGCTCTAAGTAGATTCGACATTCTATTTCAAATCTTATATTAAGTGTAATAAGATGTTCATAGCCTAGCATTTGACATTTTTAATTTGAACTATAAGAGAACTTTAATATAGAACTAATTGCCATATGTCATACATAATATGTAGAAATAAAATAATTAGTAAATGCGGTGTTTATATATATTTTTTATACTTTCTTTTTTGTTATATGTATCATTATTTCATTTTACTTTAATTAAATATAATTTCATATTATTACCCTTTTATAATTTTAAGACATTTCTCTTTTATCAGAAAATTTCTGTGATAATATAAAAATTTATTTTATTGCTAGTCACATATGTAAGTAATTATTTTTGATAATAATACAAATTTTGGGGACATTTGTTATGGAATCATTTTGAATTTTAAACTGCCAAAAAGTTTTGCTATCATCATTAAAATTCTAGCAATGAACATCAACTTTTGCTTTGTCGAAACTAATTGCGCCACAATTGTACATTTAATTTGATAGTTTCTCTAATGCCCACGCATACATGACAACAGACCCCAAAACACCTCAGCCAACAACACATACAGAGGCAGGAACAGGACATAAAACAATAAAATGAAAAACGTTACACAAATGCTTAATTTACGTTATTTTGTATCTGTAGCTTGTCGTATAACTAAAATTAAGTTATTTTGTATTTTGTGTAATAAAACGGAGAAGCAAAACAAAACTAAAAAAAAAATACAAAAAATGCTGACATGAATCCATACTCAACACTTTCATTTTCAAAACATAGAAACTACTAAAGCCAACAACAAAAAGACAACAAAACAGAAACGGCCATACATGTTTCAGAATTTGTAGTTTACATTTTACAAATTCAGCAAATAAATAAGCGAATAGCTAACCGTATTTTCTCATCTACTCCCTATTCCCATTCTTATTCCTATTCCCACTCCTACTCCTACTCGTACTCTAACTCTAACTCCCACTACCACCGCACCATTAACGACAGAGACCAGAGACCATTATTACCATTACTAAAACAACTTCAGTAACATTACAAAATTTGGTTATGAAAATGTCTAACGAACTAACAAACGGTGAACGGAAGGAAGCACCGAGTGTACGCACATTGCTTTTGTGTTGCACGCTTTCAGGCGCTGTGTGTATTTTATTGTGTTGTCCACATATAATTCGTAGATGCTTTCGAGCAGTGCACAACGATTACCAAGCACATATGCAAATTGTGTGGACTTTGCAATTCACATACTCTCACACACATAGCGTTATGAACTTAAAATTCTTTCATCAGCTGAATTTTGTTTGAAATATTGGGGGATGAGGAAGGAGGAATGCACAGCTTTGCGTTCGTTCTCAGAACTTCAGAACGGATACGTTAGCACTGCTTCTGTCTGGTGGTGGACTTGTATGTCCTTACACAAATGATCACATACAAGTGTGGAGTTGAATGCAATAATACACAGACATATATGATATGAAATCAAATTTAGTCGTACAAATCGTCGTTATTTCCATTTCAGAGTTACCATACACTTGTAATTTGGATCATAATTTCATTTATATTGTTTTCGATTGACAAATCGAAGGAAACTTATTTACCCGAGATTTATATTTAGTACATTTTTATTTTTGAAAGATTAATCTCAGGCAACATATGAGATAAATTCATAATACTCTAAATAAAATTACCGTCTTCTATGTTATTTGACAATTGATCTGCATAACTGTATTAGATCTACATAATTGTATACATGCTCTATTTTTTGGCATGGCTACTTATTTAGTTACTTGATTAATTGGTCATAACAACCCGATGTCGGATTTTGGCCTGATACAGCACTCTTCTTTAGGTGCCATTGTGGTTACAATACGGTTACTATACCGGAGACATTTCTTCACGTCTCTTATTGGTTGTTGATTTTACGTTACTGGAGGTAAATTCTGTGCACAATCTAAGATAAAGGTCTAGGGGATAGGAATCGATGCAATCTTTAGTAGCTTATTGTCTAACGGGTAGCAGGTAATTATCTAGAGGTGCCATATAAAGGCTATGCTGCAGCTAGAATTGAGGACAACAAGGATTAAGCCGGCATTTTCTAAATAAAATGCGATTAGATATATTGCCTCATATACTCGCTCCCAAGAACTCGTGACCCCATGCCGCGGATAAAATAAATGATCAAATTTATAATGTGATATATTGTATTATATGGATTCATGTGAACTTAGGTCTTCTAATTATGCTCTGCTAATCTTCTAAAATAGTTTTTAATAATATGTATTTCAAACACAATTTAATAAGATCACCCTTCTTTCCATTACTTTCGCTGGCACACGTTGTATTAATTCTCATTTAACTAGATCAATCGCATAATTTTTACTTTATTTCGCTGTATTCCCTGGTGCCTCAAAGCTCAACAAAATCAAATTAGAAGCTATGGTTTAGTAATCTAATCTTCATTTCTACTGTATGAAACAATATGCAGATATCAATCTGCAGGTTTTGTAGAAGTGTTTTTGAAATTGGACAGCCTGTTTTCATGATAGTACAGAGTCCATACTTTTATATGCAACAATATATAAAACTCCACTCTGTTCTTCGGGCACAACACCCGGATGGAGAATTCCAACCCGGTAATTGCACATCGAATACAAGCAATTAATTCAGTCACTTCACCAATGTAACTTTGAATTTTAACTATAGCCACCACGACATATTCAATTAGTGAGAATAGCTGAAGCTGTGAGCTCAGATCCCCGTGGTACCAGCTGTACACCTCCGGTCGTGTAACGAAAGTGAAACTTATTCAATACTATTTATATTTCAAATAGTAACGGATGGTACCTACTAGATTTTGGTCGTCTTTTACGAGAGATATGCCATTTCCTCACGGTATACAACGTTATCCATATGTATATATACTAGATTATGGTCGCCTTTTACGAGAGGCATGTCTTTTCCTCATGGTATACAACGTTATACATATATAAAATTATAACTCTGAACTTTTGTCCCTGTCTACTATCATAGCGGCTTATGGGTTAGAGTTAATAACTATATTATCACACCATTAAGGACAGAGTTACGTTAGAGACTGAATGCGTCAATTATAAAATTATAAGATTAATAATTACTATTCAAGTTATAAGAATAGGAATTATTAACAACATCAACTTTCATATTATTATAACAACAATAAATGAAAATGGCAACTCTACTTAATCATTTGAAAAAAAAAAAGTTATTAGTTGTTTTAAAAAATGCCCACAGGGCACTACGTTTTTATGTGCATGTACGTACGTACGAAGAGCAATGCAAGGACAGCAAATATAAATTATCAGAAAACAGGCACAGATAAGCACTCAAAAACACACACAACCCTACATTTTGAGCACACACATGGCAAAGAGGCACAAAATATAGCCAAAGACTGATTCAAATCACTTACTCTGCCCCACTTGTGCAGTAAAACGTTACGAATTAAATGAATGTCTTGCCGTACAATTTCGAATAAACCAACCGTACACTCATATACCTCCCAGGCCTTAGTCCAAGTCATACAGCATACGTCGCAGTGCTAGTACAACACCGACTGCTGATGATGATTTTACACTTTACAATGAAAATTGGTAAAATCACAAAGAAATTTATTACGCAATGACGGACAATTAAAAGGACAAGCTGACATACTGACAAACTGACAGACGACCGAGAAACTGACAAACTAACAAACGGACAAACTGACAGTTGAGGGAGCGGACAAATTGTTAAACAACATAGACTTTTTTGCATATGGTCATACGCACAGTGGTACCATACCATTTCATGCGAGCTTAATTTAAATAATACATGCGCAGATCTTTGGCATTTTCTAAGATTCAAACATTTTTGGAAATTTGGAATATTATCCTTTTGTCGTATGTCCACAACCACATGCAAACAACACACTACATGCACGCACAGCCAAACGCAAAAAGTCCAGTACTGAGGAGTAAATTGTTAAGCTTTGCAAGTTTAAAGTTTTACCCCACCCACCGACCCACTGCCGTCCATATTACATCATGTGCGTAGTTTCCAAATTTCCATAGTGGATGTGGATGTACTGACGAACGTGGCCACTGTGAGTCGTCGTTAGCTTAAACAAAATTAATTTATTTAAATGAGGACCACAACACACAACGCACAACACTGAAGACATTGATAATTTCTCCACATATATACACACATATATATCTATATGTATATGTTTGGAAGTATATTTTTATATGTATGTGTTTCCGTAATTGTTTGAAGGTGGGAGTTTAAGCTTTGAAGTGGCTTAAATTGTTTGGTATGGGCAGTTAGTAGAGTATGGCTGACAGCTTGTATGTATGTATGTATGCATAAATGTGTATGTATGTTAACTAGTTGTATGAACAGCATCTTTAGTAGATGTTTTACCACGATATGCTTGAATGTGCCAAATAGATTTACGATTTCAACCTTAAACTGAGCCAAGGCTAGCAGGAAATTTTATATTTACGTATTCGCAGGCCAAAAGCGCCAAAAGCAAAACAACAGCAAGCAGCTGATATTGCCCACCACTACTCTCAGCCCAGTTTATACTACTATATGCGGGCATTTGTTACTATACAATTTCAAATTTATACGATATAATACACATATACATATACACATATATATATTTATATAAGTTTAAATTTTATACCCCGACCACTCTCTGAGTTGGACGCACATATCAACGTACTCGTAAGTCAGTACACATTGGTCGTTTGTTAATTCGAAATTAAATTTAATGAAAGGATCTGAGCTAGTGGGGTTTCGGGTGATGGCGATATTAAATTTAAATTGGCGTTAGATAGCGGCGAGGTGGCGGGCATATTTGGCGTATGTGTACGTGTGTGATTATGCAAAGTTACTTGATTACAATTAAGTGCGTACAAATATGTATATCTGTTAGGTTATGTATGAATTTATATAAACAAATGCGGAGTCATTTATAAAATTTATATATGCACATTTATATATTTGATTAGGTATGGTTCTCATATGCATGTAGCCATATATATATGGTATGTAGGTATATAAGTTGGAATAAAAAGCAACATAGAAAGTGGGCTTGTGGCATGTATTAGGTTTCTCTGTTTAATTATTAATATTTGAAATATTTCTAATAGTTTTAGACTGTCATCTCGATGAAAGTACAGTCAACCCAAAATTATAACCATTTTCAGATACAGCATTTTGGTTAGTAATTGAATTTAAGTTACCTTTTATATATAATTTACTACTGATATGAATACGATACGAAATTTTATACAAAAAGATTGTTGTATGTAAATTTTCCTATTCAATCAAAGATAACATTTAATAATATATTATTAAAATGATTTTTTTCGTTCAAAATCTATCATAATTTTGATTAAGGTTCAATGAATTTTAAATAAAGTCTTTATCGTACAATTAAAAGCATGATCATTATTATTTCATGAAGTGGTAATATATAAATTTTTCTTGATTATTAAAAAAAAACATTTAAATGTTCAAAAAACTAAGTTTTTTGCGTTATCCTAGTATTTTTACTAAATCTTTTGCGCTTTATTTTAGATTTAATTAAAAGAAATTTGTTTTTGCTATGCAATACAAACACCTGTTACATCTGTTACAGTTAAGATATTAAACTAAAAATATTATTACTGAGTTAAGACTTTTGTGGATAGTGCCCCTTATTATTTTGTATAATAATTTATTACTTCGCGTTTTTTTAAAACGTTGATAAAAAAAATATTTATATAAAATTATTTGCGAATAATGAAATAATTCTAACACCTCTGATGATGGGTATTTGGCAATACTCGAAACAATCGAAGAAAAAAAATATGTTGTTGCAATTCACTACTGTTCTAAACCTCTCTAAAAATGAATAAATAAAAACAATAAAATACAATATATAAATAAATACATACATCTGTTACAGATTGCAATTATCTACAGATTGATTTTTCACCGAAATCACACACAGCCTGAAAGTATGCAAGAAAAACAATGCAAAATTATCCTTGCAAGTATCAACTCTGTTTTATTCTTTGGTACAGCAAAAGTTGAAAATTGAAACGAAACCAGTTTTTATAGACAAAAATTTGTTGAGTTATTACGTTTTATATAGTACAATATTGGTGAAATCTTCAGTAAGATGGGTTAGGTTAAGTAGGAGTGGAGACAAAATCTTTAATAAGATTTCATTTTTAAGCCAAAGATTTTCAATATTTTATGTTGTAGAATAAAATCAGAATAAGTACGTGTTTCTTTACTAGATATAGTTCTGTTAATTCCCACCTCTAAAAGATGGGAAACTTACACTCGCAGATTCTATGAGATACAGAGTGAAGCTTACGCACATCTTATCTGCTCGTATCCCATCATTACCAGAAAACAAGTCCTTTATAAAATCCACGTTAATTTAATCGTATGATGTCGTCTGAAATGGAAGACCTAGAGATATAGGTGTAATAAATCTGATTAATCACAGTATATAATTGTTTCTTTTAATATTAATAATATTAAAGAAACTATTTGCAGGTGGCATTTAAGTCATGTTTTTAGTTTAATAATTAACAATATTTTAAATATTAAATATTTTGTAATTGATTTATTCTTATCATAAATTAACGTGTAATTTTAGGATTAAAATATTTTATTGTTTTTGAACTAAAATAAAAATACTATATTATATTACTATTATTAAAGAAAAATATTATGAAAAATATAAATTATTTTAAAAAAAATGCAAAAGCCAATGTAAAAGCCTAATTTTCTTGCATTATAGAATATTCAATTTAAAAAAAAATAAGCTACCATTTTGTAGTGTAAATATTACAAAATTAATCTTTTAGAGACCATGTCATTGTAACATGCATATCGAAAAACTTAAAATAATTATCCGTAAATGTTCAAAACTGAGCAGTAGCAGATTTTAGGATACTTGCCCTACCCACTATCTCCTCTTCAGGCGGCAGTAGACATATACTACAGGAGATTCGACAGGGCAGGCCGAGCCTGGCGCAATATAATCCAATGTTACGTTTGTATAGATTCTACCTTATCTATTTCTCATTTATTTCTATGTGCCAAGTTGGAGGTTCTATATTTGGTATATGGTCTTGACCTAATTGGTGTGAAAATATGCAACTAATTCCTTTTTGCCTTAATTGCCATCCCTATTCTATCTGTAGCATTAACATTTATACATCTCAGCGATAGTATTTAACAAACCAGTTCGTGAAATACGATTACTGAAATGTATAAATGTTGATACTATATAACCTATCTATAATTGCCCTACCATATTTTTAAACGAATTAAGTTATTATCCCTTAATTAATAATATCATCATAATTTTATAAAAATCAATAAATACTCTTATTTTTTTTTTGTAAAAATCAGCAAATATTTTCTTTTATATATATATATAAAAACAGGCTAATTTAAAGAATATTATTATGTTATTTGAAATTACAAAAATAATTTTTTTTTTATATATAAAATTTCCCTATATAAATTTAGTCATAATTTTCCATAATTGAAAGGATTATACGATTTTATTTACAAAATTTATAACAAACGGGGTCAAATGAACCACAAAATCCTATGAATAGGTTGAATAGGATTACGGTTGATGTAACCACGATAAAAATCGAGGGGTTATCAAAAAAAAAAAGTAAAATAAAATAAAAAAAAATGCATATGCCAAATTTTTGTTGGAAAATAGCGCAAATAACTGTTGTCGTAGTGTGGAAGCAACACGTTATATTTTTGCGAAATGCAGTAAAATGCGTTGAGAATGCGAAATGCAATAAATATGGTTGGTCGTATAAGCCACTCTCACGTACTCGAAAACCTCAAACAAACAAAAACAACAACAACAACAGTAATAGCGACACATACGGCAACAATACAAGAACAGCGATTGAAACGGCAACAATACAACAACAGCAATTGAAACGGCAACATTACAACAACGCATTGCGTTGCAAGGAAAAATGAAAAATGGAAAAATGCCGGGAAACTGCAAACGTGTTTGGTCATAATTAAGTAGAAGCGCGCAACGAAATCAAACACATCTGCAATACACAATTTTTTTTTTCTTTTCT
>NC_051846.1:167922361-167930026 GCF_002237135.1 Teleopsis dalmanni | reverse complement strand
AAAAAGAAAATAAACATATAAAAAAGCTAAAAAATTTTATTTTCTTTTTATTTCCGTTAATTTTTGTGTGTTTTTCTTTGCTCTCGCTTTTATATATGATTTTTACTGTCAAGACCTATTGTGTAGCTCTAAATAGAGTTGTTAAAAATGTGAACCTTAGAGTTTTTAAAGTTTTGATGTAGGACTAAAAAATTTAAATAGTTAACTCCATAAAGTATAATAGAGAGATTATATGGTAAAAGCAATAAAATCTATTCATCGCATCATTATTTGCAATGGATAATTTCTGAAAATGGGTTCATTAAACTAAACACTTTTGAAATAAAAATAAAATATTATGAATTCTTTAAGTTATTATTATTTGAGAAGAGCTAAAAAAATGATATTTTAGAAGATTCCAAGTATGTTCACATAAATTTAAGTAATATATTAATTACTATTGCCTTTATTAAAGACCCCAGAATAAATAACGTAAATGTCGTTCACATCAATTGTAGAAGCAAATATTTAAACCTTCTAAGTTAGATGTAGTTTTAATATGACTTATACTGTCTATATTTTTGTTTGTTTTAAAAGCTTATAAGTGTTTTATCAGAATAATTAAACCTAAAATGGTGAAAAATATTATGAATAAGCCACTGGCAGTACAATAATATAAACAAATTTTCCGAATTACAACTAAAAAAATTAGATCTTTTCAATTTTCAAAAAAGAAACAAATAACATTTCTAGATTGAATGAATAAACTTTTTATATTGCAGATGAAATAAAATTAAGATAAACATAGTACAGATTAGACTAGTTAAATCAAAATAAATTAATTAAAAATAATAATAAAATTAAATTAAAGAATAATTAAAAATAAAAATAAGTTCAAAAAAAAAATTTCAATATCCCCTTAACATAAAATACGTAAAGAGCGTTCGGAAAGGTGAGCAGCTCCGTCGAATATTAAACACTTTTCGAATGACGAAAAACGAACTATATAGCTATCATTTTTCCAATAAACAATCTTTATATTCAGCTCGCTCACTAACGTATTAGATCGCAGAAGTCATAAAGAAAGATATTTCTTAATTATTGTCTTTTCAGAGTCAACAACGTCAAAAAAAAAGACTTGTATTTTCAGTTCAATGACAAGTTAAGTATACTATTAACTCTTTGCGCAGAAGTAAAAGAAAGATTAAGAGCAAATGTATTAAAAGTAAGATTAAGAGAGATTAAACGGAAATATTGTCCCAAATTAAACCATAATTCCTTCATTGGCACAATCATTCAAAGAATAAAGTTTAAATTCAAAATAAATTTAAATAAGTTTTCTAATTGTATAAAACAAATAATAAAATCCCATAAAACATAATATAGACTATGAATAATAAATTCTTTTCACGTAAAGGAATCATTCACGAAGTTTATTTCTCTGTATCTACCTAGAACCCATAAAACGTAATATGGACTATATCAATGTAAGTGTTTATCCACGAAAGTATATAGCTTTCAAAGTATAAACTCATATCTCTCTGTAGAAACCATAAAACGTAATATGATACACATATAAAACTCTGATTGCACGAAAGATTAGCTCCCTATGTAAATATCTCTATATCTCCGTAGATTCCATAAAATTTACGCAGATAAAAAAAGTTTTATATTATAGACTATACACTTATATGCTATGTTATGCTAATATATATCTCCCTATCTCTGTAGATCCCTTTAAACGTGATATGGACTACAGTTATAAAATTCTTTATCTGCCAAATAAATTGCTCTCGAAGTATATATCTCTATATCCATGTAGAGACCATAAAACGTAACGTGCATTATAGATATATAGTAGTTCTTTTTCAGCAAAGAATAACTCTTGAAATACATATTTCTCTGCCCTTATAGAGTTAGATACTAAAAAACGTAATATGAACTGCACATGTTCATATTCTACCAATGCGTAGCTCCCGAAGTCTTCCTTCTTTCTCAATCCTTTGCTCTTGACAGATCGTGGTGGCGTGTCCCGAAAACTATGTAATCACAAAACTTTATGTTTTGATTTTTTTTATAAAGATTTTAGACTTATTATTTACTTCCAAAGTATATTCTTTCGATCACATCACATTCTAAATATCTTTCAAATACAATAAAGCTATCACAAAAATTATTAACAAAAATAATAGTCAATGTGATGAATACAAAGAAATAAAATTGTGCCCTGCTTGTGCCTGAATGATTCCTGGCGGTCTGTCCTATCAATTCGCCAAATCCCAGGCATTGAAATTGTGTTTGAGTATTTTTTTATTCCCATTTTTATTTTTATTATATTTTCATTATTATGCGTGCAAACGCACAAAAACGTGGTTCATACCGAAGGTGCAAACAATTTAAAACGGCCGAGACGTGATGGGAGTGGGAATGGGAATGCCAGCACAACCGTGCGTATGCGTACGTACGAGTTAAGCTGTAAAGATTTTCTTTACATTTTGCATTACTGCTTTCAAGCCTTTATTTCTCAAAACCCTTTTAATATATATACTTTTATATATCTATATAAGTATATGTATTTATGTAAGTATGTATTTTCTCTTATTGTATTGTTGGTCAATGGTTTTTTTTCTATTTCTTTTGCATTATTCTTATTTTTTTATGATTTTACATTGTACCTGACTTTGAAGCCGCACGCGCTGTTATGATGGGTCTTTGCGGAATGGACAGTGAACATTCTCGGAAAGATGAAAAAACAAAGCTTATGCCAAAGGATTTGTGCAATCGTTACATATATTCTTTGTGGAGTATAAAAGATATTTGCTTCTCTCTATGTATGTTTACAATTTTTTTACTTTCACTTTCACTGGGCAAACATCACCACCACCACCACCACCCTCATCATTAGGGCTTCATGTCCAGCCTTGCGTTATTTTTTATTTCTTTCCCATTTCCCATTGTGAACGCATTTTTTCTTTAACAGATTTTTTGCATGTTTGCAAAATAAATATAAAAAAAAAAGAAATTCTAAATTGAGTTACGCACTCTGACAGTTTGAATTACGATCTATGTATCCTTTGAATTCCTACAAATTTTGTATTTCTATTATCGATCGAATTGACATTAATTTTCTTTGATTTTATTCTATTGCTTTCTAATACTTTTTTGGTATTTTTCGATACGTTTCACTGCATTTTACAAAAATTAGCAATTAATTTATTTCTTTTGGTTTTCTTTGATGTTCCTTTCAATCAAAGGATTGCTCCTTAAAGGAAAACCGAGCCGAACTTCGTTATAAAAAAATCATAAAAGACTTTTAACGTACATTAAAATATAATCACAAATTAATGATAATGGGTATTTGCAGATAGTAAATCTTTATAGATATTTAAATATAGGCTACTTGATGAGTTTATTATTAGATATTAACGAAATATATATCTGGTTTATATATATTTTGTCATTGTGTTTTATTGCGGCATACTCTCCTAAATAAATACTAATTTACAGCTATAATGAAATATTTGTTGCGGCGTAAGTGCCTGAATGAACACTAATTACAATTAGATGATAACAATAATAAAATGTTTATTGCTTATACCTATGCGCCTGAATAAAAAGCATAAGATAATTACATATGTTTCTGATTGAACAGTTCAATTACTCTAGGAAAATATAGTTAGTATATGTTCATAATTGAACAAATGGTATTGAACAGTGTATACTATTCTAATTTCAGCCAACGATTGCCTTAGAAAGCATTTAACCAACTTGGCTAAACGAGTCTTTTTTTTCTTAGTGTCCGTTTCCCCTAGAGAGGCATAGGGCCGTATGACTATAAGTATATGTAGAAAACTATTATGTTTCTTGAATATTGGATCAATAAAATTAACTTAATCTGAAGCTAGAAGAAACTTATAACTAAAAAATTATATTAATATAAATATTAATATAATATAGCAATATATACGATTTATTTTGGTTACAGGACTCGTGGTATTTAATAATATCCAAACAACTAATAAAGAAAACCTTAATTATTAAATTGTATCAGTGTTGAGAAACATCGAAAAAAAGGGTTTTGAAGTTGTAGACTGTATCTAAAAAGGCTTAAATAAATTAATGGTTTGAATTAACAAAAAATTCAGCCAATTTTATTAGTTCCAATCAATCCAAAATAATTAATAGTTTAAGAAACCATGTGAACTGTTACCTAACAAAGATACAGTTAAAAATTTTTTTAAATACAGAGGTAAAAATCGTACCATCTTCTCTGCTTATTAACATCCATTGACACGAAACTAGTACAGTATCTTCAATTGATTTTTATTGAACTAAAAATATGTAGCTATATATATTTATAAACTATATCTCCAAACTATATTTATATTAAAACAGATAATTTTCAAAAGGTATAGAAGAATAGATCTATAAACTGCGTTATCCCTTCTGATAGTAGTACAATATACAAATAAAATTTGTTCATTACAACAATAAATTATCATATTATGTTAGGTATAACAGTTTGTAATACTACTTCACAATTACACCCTACTTCTTTCCATTCGCATTGCCCGTACTTTGCCTTATACTATATCCTACTTTTTCGATCCTTCTTCTCGTCTTATGTTTCGAGAATTCTTTATAATGTATTTTTGACTGTGTTTTAACTAGAATAATCCGCAAAAAAATATCTGAATATTTTCATACCGTGCAAATAAGATGATCCATTATCATGAGAACTTTTCAATTTCATCGATTTCTATTTCATCAATCGTATGAATGATCACACACTGCACAGAAGTACTTCGGTATGGCAGAATATTTTACGTCCACTTCTTAAATCATAAGACTGCTGATAACATATACATATCCGCGTTATAGGAATAACAAGCGTAATATTAATGCTGTCTTTATTAATATCGAAAAGGATTACGCAAAAAAGGGTTCAGTAGATAATTACGATGTGTAGCTCTCTTTCAATCAACAAAACTTACGGTCAATAAATTTATCCTCGCTATTCTTCAAGTAAAATCTGCTATCTTAATAGGCGAAATACATTTTTTCACACTTTTTATCTGTGTTTATTTATTTTAATTCAATATTAAAATAAATTAATAATCTCAAAAACTATGAAGTTTATTTTAATATACAAAAAATTTATAATTCTCATTCAGTTTATTAATTACATGCTATAAATGCAAGTATTGACTAAAGTCATTTATTAGAATATTTTAATATATTATGATTGTAAAAGCAAAAATTACTATAAAATTATATTTTTGTGTAATATGTTATCGCGGAATATTTATCCAGTTAAGCAAATTTATAAAGTTATAAATTCCAAAATATTTAAATTTCACAGATTAAAAATAGAACAGAATCGATGGAGCAAAAAAGATTATTAAAAAAAACTTTGCCAATTATGTTTTCTGATGAGAAAATTTTCCCTATTGAACAAATTGTAATGTGATCCTTTCCGATCACTTTTTGGACTCACTATATCCGAATAATTGGAAATTTGAATGCTCACAAATGGTTTCGCCAAACGCCCTCTTTTGTGATATTTTGAGCAGCTATGTTGACAAAAAATGTGGAACTGTTCTATCGCATTTTCCACCAATTTAAACATTTTTCCAGCCAGAAAATTTTCTTTCATTGGCACGTTATAAAAAAGCCAGCAAAACCGAATTTTAATGCGCTAAACTATGTTATGTTGCAGTATAGCTCGTACAACTCATCGTTTCAACTAATTTGTTACTCGTTGTCCATGCATAAAGTGGATCCAAAGATTTTCTGAAGAATTTTTCTCTCCAATTCTTCCAACGCCTTCTCATCACTGTTGATAATTGTCCAATATTCTGCATCATACTGTAGGACAGACGTGATAAGAGATTTGCAGAGTGTGATTTTTGTTTTTAGAGAGGGGATTTTATTACTCAATTGATTACTTAGTCCAAAGTAACATCTGTTGGCAAGATTGATTCGATTTTTTTTGAATTTTTTCTTCGAACGTATAGTTGTCAGTATCTCTTCGTAAGCTCCTATATATCAGTAACCTGAAAGAACTACAGTCACTTGGGTTGACTATGGACTTGGTGATTGTTAATAACATAAGCTTGGTTGGTAGTTACCCAAACTTCTGCATAATATAGAAGACCAAACATGAGAAAAGACTTGTAGAGCGTTTTCAAATGGTTTTTTACAAATAGCACAAGATCATCGTTGTTACAAAATTGTTGTTCTTTTGTATATGGTGTTTACATTTGCCTTGTTGCATAAAGATAGCTTGTTTTCTTAACAACGCATGATCACAATTCAACTAAAATATATACTTACTTTGAGTTGTTAACAAAACATGATTAATTAAAATCAAGTTCCTGAAATTAAGGAAAACGAAAAAAGTAGAAATTATTTTTACGAAATAGTGAATAATTTAAAATATTTGTACCATAACGTTCTTATATTTCTGTAAAAATGTTCTATTTAAATATTTTTATTATTCAAAAAGTAATAAAATTTAACCGGGGTTAAGGTCGGTTGTTAGACACCTAAACTGTTAATTAGGTACACTTTTAAATTAAAATTTAATTTTTTGTATATATTTTATAAAAATAAGATTAAATAAAAATGTATATTTTTTTATAAAAAAATATAAATACTTTGTAACATATATATTACACAAATGCATTCAATGCACATTCAGAAAAAAAATTTGCGCCGAAGATAGTCTGCGAAGAAGACCGAGTATCCGAAATATTTGTCCACCAAATTTTTTGTTTATAATTTTTTTAAATTAAATTTCTTCGAATTGTAAAGGTGATGGGTACAAAGTATGTAATAAAATATATATAGGTACGACTAAAAAAAAAAAAATTGGAAAAATAAAAGTGGTGCTGAAACCAGTACAGCATTGGCTGTACATTGTATTGACTGCAACCATGAGCCTGATCTTGATAACGCAAGGATCTTACATGAAGAAAGAACCCAAAATAAAAGGTACTTTCTGGAAATACTTTCAATACTTAAAATTCCGAATAGTAAGAGACTGAATTATAAAATATATACGGACAACTGTGCTTAGGCTGTGCTTAAACAAACGACACAGGATGTTTGTATATGTTTTTTTATAATTTTTATTCTCTTTTCTTTTGTTGTTTTTGTTTTGTTGTCATTATTATTATTGTACTTATTGTATAATTTTTTTGTGTACTTTTGCGCTATAAAATTGAACGTTTGTATTTGAATATTTTGTTTAGTTTCCCTGAAGATGACTATCGAAGATAATCGAATTATTAGAAAAATATTTGAATAAAATATGAACTGGTTTTAAATATAAATAATAAATTATAGATATTTCTATTTAAATTGACCAATTAGTCCGTTATTAAATTAATTTTTTAAATGTAAATAAATTTTTATTTGATTTAAAATATTATAAATTTTATTTTATTGAATTGAATGTGATTTTTTTTAAATTGATTTTAATTTTAAATTAATTTTAGTTTTTAATTTTAATTCTAATTTCAATTTTAATTTTAAATTTTGAATCTTATCTTAAAAATAATTCAATGTCTCAATAGTTTTTTCCAAAGCAATGGTTTAGGGAAAAAAATAAATTTATATAGTTTTAAGATTTGATCCATTTATTGTTAGTTTCGTTTTTAGAAAGATTCAATAAATAATTTA
>NC_051846.1:167909074-167922261 GCF_002237135.1 Teleopsis dalmanni | reverse complement strand
TTTTCCCTTTACGTGAAACCTAATACCACTGTGCCACTGCAGTTTGCTCTGGTTGAGTTGGCACAATGGAGTATTTAGAGTGGACCAAAACATTTGCAAAAGATGTCTTCTGTTTGACTACACTTTTTACGTATTTACTTTTCTTTATTTGGTAAGCACCAAACGAATATAAAAAATACTGGAAAAAAAATATATAAAAAAAAAAATTTATAGAATTGAGCAAAAATGTGTGCTCTTTGCAAAATGGCAAAAGCGTTTTCCCCTTTTCGCATTTTTCACATTTAGAAAAATATTGCTTTGGATAGCGTTTGCTTATTTTTTACTTATCGAGCCTATGCTGCACAAGGACTAAGGACTACTACCATTACCACTACCACTACTCTGACCAAATTTACCAATGGCACATAATCAAAAATGTACGATAAAAAAGAGTAACAGGAAAAATTCATATAAAAAACTTAAGAAAGTAAAGAAAGTAAAGGAGCATAAGTATGAAAATACCCCCTTGAGTTTATTTCTTAAAAATTCAAAGCACGAAGAAAGTCCTAATTTAAACCCTAACAGGAAGAAAAAAAACTAAAATAAAAATATTAAGTAAAGGGTGGCTTATATGTATTAAAAAATGTACAAAAAATTTACGCAGTGTAAAAAAAGAACAAAGCAAAAGAAGCATTTTGCACTGGACCAAAGGACTACACAACGTCCAGAATTATAGTTTCATTTAGGGCTGCTTAGCAAAATATGAATTATTATGGCTCGTTTTATAGAAAAACGTATATCAAGCGAACCACAATATCAAGTTCAAAGAACTTAATATTAATAGTTTAGATTTAATTTTTTAATGTATTAAAATTTATAAGTCTAATGTATAAAATAAGGATAATGGATATTGGACACATGTCCAACATGTGCCTAGTTTTCAAGTTACGTGTTTTGTGAAAAAATAATAACAATAAATCGAATATAATTTATGACTGCATACTAATATATATCAAGCATTATTTTATTTATATTTATATTTTATTTATTTATATATTATTTGTTTGTATATTATTTATTTATATTTTATATATTATTATTATTATTGAAAAGAAAGGTTAGTACACTGCGACCTAAAAAAACTATTGTGGCCCTTAGTCGAATTAGAGTGTTACTCCAAGTCCGATTTATTTAATGAAAGACAGTATAGACCCTCCAAGGTGTATTTAACATAATTATTTATTAATTTTTAATTCAAATCGGCTCATTATACTTCCATTATTATTTTAATAAAATATGTATACCGACAATAATATTAAAACAATATAGATATATTACAATTAATATAATTAATAATATTTTAGAAATTTGTGCTATTATTCCTACACAATAAAAACATAAACAAATTTAAAATTTACATATCTTCCATTATAGTTTTCTAATTATTTTTAAAACCACTATATATATCTAATGAAATAAGAATTCAGGACGTATGTGAACTTGTCATTATATAGTTTTGGAATTATACCGATTATATGTCAACTACTGCAGACAACAGTTGATGCCCACACAATGCTCTCTTATAAAGGTGTGATAAGCGATTTTGATATCAAGATTCCTGATGCGATATTATGGTAAAATACATTAGTTCTTATATAATCTTGTGCTTATATAAGTCTTTGTTTCTTACTTTTCAATCATAATATTCTTATACGATAAATAAATACCAAAAAGATCAGCTATTAGGAAAAGAGGTCAAGATTAGATATAGACTGAAAATTCAGTGTACAACATTTATTATTATTTCGTTCATTATCTAAAAAGGACAGAGGTATTTAGATTTTATAACCAAATCTATACCGTTATCAGATTTTAAAAAGGTTATCGAAAACCTATAAAGTCCATTAGGTTAGATAAGGTTATATCGGCAGTTCTCTAACGATTGTGCTATCGTATAAGAACTCAGAGGATAAAAAAACCACATTAAAAAAAATATAATAATAACAACCCGTATGAGTTCAACGAATCACCATCTGCTACTTCATTGGCTTAGTCATATGTTATTGTGAAAATAGCTGATGATAGTCTAGCGAAAAATTATTTAAAGCAACAGGTGGATAATGAAGGCATAGAGGTAGATTGTGTCTCCAGTAGAGTGATTAAATAGTGGGAGTACTAATCGCACTTGATGTATGAGGCTGGAGGAGACGTGTACGTAGCAGAAGCGCCTAAAGAGGTGTGTAATGGGTTGTTATGGCCATTTAAGTAAGTAAGTAAGTAAGTAATATTTAATTAAGTGTTTTGAAATTTAAAAATTTCAGTTACACTTTTAAATCAATTTCGCCTTAGAAATGTCTACTATGTTGCAGAGAATACTTATATAGCCTTACAGAGTCTAATATAAAATTATATCCATTTATACTGAACCAGAAAATACTATGAATCAATTAGAGCACTTGTAATGTATATATAGATATATATAATGTGTATTTTAAATGTATAGTTGTTCATTTTGAACTAATTATTCAATATTATATTATATATAGATATATATGTTATATCATATTTATTATTACATTATATACATTTTTTGTTATATTATAAATTTATATATTGTTACATTGCACATATTTATTATAATATAAATAAAATATATTTTTGCTTAAATGTATATAACGATATATATTTCTTTGATCTAAAATATGTAATATAAACCCTTTAATTAGCTATTTTTAAACGTAAAAAGATTAAATATAGCTTACAAATCCCACTGGTAATACTACACAGGAGTAAGCTTTTACTACTGTGTAGTATTATTTATAGCCCTTAGATAACTTCCTGTAGCTAAAAGGACACGCACTTGCTGTTGGTCTTAACATTTTTTTTAATGTCAGCAAGCATTTTTCTGTATGTATTGCAGTTTATTTGATTGCCAAAGTGCAGAAAGGCTTACACATACAAACATTCAAAGACGCACGCATACAATATTGCGTTACTTTCACTTACAACACAACTACATACAAAAATATCCTTTGTAATTTTTTTTTTTTCTTGTACTTCTGTGCGTAATTCAATTCGCATCATTATTATTATTCGAATTGGCACATTATGCAAGTTTATTTTACTTGTATATACAATTTTTTTTTTGTTAGTATTTTTTTTCATTTATTTTCTATTCCAACTTTTGTATACTCGTACTTTAATGTATATAAATGTCAATTTTCATTTAAAAAACCCTTTTTCGGTTGGTCCCTATTTACTCTTTTTAAGCTTGCCGCTTTTTTTATTCTTTTGAATTCCCTCTTATCGTGTCGTTGTTATTGTAATTCCATTTTTTCTTTGAATTCTCTAATAATAATTAAAAAATTCCTTTGTATATTTCTTTATTCTTAATTTTTTTAACATGGAAATCTGTTGGCTAAGTTCGAACTTTCCTCCTCTCGTTAATATTCAGTTTCTTTGTTCAACTAAAAACTCATTAAAAATACTTCGTTTTTTAAGCAATTTCCATTGCATACTTTTCTGCAAAAATTTTAATGAAAAAATGTGATAGTATATATTATGTATAAGCTTATATATAATTAAAAATTCTCAATGTATATATATATAAAATTTATAGTACATGAAATACATTTTTAAATAAGTATAAAAATTTGTAAAGTAAAGTCTAAAACTTGTAAAGGATATTGTGTCCTAGATAACAAATATTATTTTAGTCAGGCTTTTGTGAAAAAAACAAAGCCTTTATTTATTTCTAGGTGAATTTAAAAAAAAATGTATTAATCCTTTCCTGTTTTTTATTTGTGTTTTTTTATTTATTATGTAATTGGTTCAAATTTTATTTTACAAATTTATTAACTAATTTTGTTGGAAGCAAAAAATATTTTTGTTTGTCAATTAAGTAAGTAATCGATATAGTTGTTCTGAATTATAGTCGAAATATCGATTAAAATGAAATTTTATAAAAACAAAAATTTTTTTAAAAAGTTTATAACTTAACTATTCCCAATTAGCACTTTAAAAAACAAAATTATTATTTATGTTAATATAAAATAAATTTGAGAAAATATTGCAAAAAACCAAATAATTAATAAATAATAGATATATATTATTTAAGTATTTTGTGAATAACTTAAAAAAAATATTATTAATTGTTTTTACAACTAATTTACAATAAGTTTTTTTAATTATAACCGGACTTTGGTCGTTTATATAACACATAAAATTATAAAATTTTTTTTTAAAAAAAATATTACTCTTATTAATTTGTATTAAAAATTTTAATTATATTTTAATTTAAAAAAAATATTATTTATATTATAGATATTTCGGTCTGCTTCTATATCTTTTGTGTACAGTAAATAGAAATACCTTTTACTCTTTTATAATTCCAAAAATTGTATTTTGTTTTATGCAATCTACATAAAAAAATTTAAATTATTTCTATAACTAAAATAACAGCTACATTGTGTAGTTTGTAGATTAGATACGATATTAGTGGTCGTTTTATTCACTTAAGCTCACAAATAATGATCCGTTGTGATACTACGGTTGAGACCCTGTCCAGATCCGGAAAACAATTTTCAATAGAAAAGTCCCACACATCTAATGTTTTTATTTTTTATTTTGTTGTTATGTTATGTTATTTCTATTTCAGCTATTTGGGATATTTTAACACCAAAAGAGGATAGAAACTCCGTCGCAGTAATTTTCTCTTTCACCTGACCTCCTAACATCTGATATTTTGTGTTGCTAACTACATTCACTCCGTCCTTTAAATGATGTTCAAATGTTTCCCAGGTATTTTAGGCATCGTAATATTAGAAAAGGATAGAAACTCTCGGCGCAAGAAACTCCCCATTTCCAGAAATCTGCCACTTGAACACAAATTGTCAACCGTTTTGGATCTCTTGTCACTGGGATAGGAACTCCAGTCCAGTAATTCCCTCGGATAGTTACAAAGTATGTGAATAAAAGTTTCTTTCGCCCTTAAATAGATTCGACATTCTGTTTCAAATCTTATATTAAGTGTAATAAGATGTTCATAGCCTAGCATTTGACATTTTTAATTTGAACTATAACTTTAATATAGAACTAATTGCCATATGTCATATATAATATGAAGAAATAAAATAATTAGTAAATACGGTGATTATATATATTTTTTATACTTTCTTTATTGTTATATGTATCGTTATTTCATTTTACTTTAATTAAATATAATTTCATATTATTACCCTTTTATCATTTGAAGACATTTCTCTTTTATCAGAATATTTCTGTGATAATATAAAAATTTATTTTATTGCTAGTCACATATGTAAGTAATTATTTTTGATAATAATACAAATTTTGGGGACATTTGTTATGGAATCATTTTGAATTTTAAACTGCCAAAAAGTTTTGCTATCATCATTAAAATTCTAGCAATGAACATCAACTTTTGCTTTGTCGAAACTAATTGCGCCACAATTGTACATTTAATTTGATAGTTTCTCTAATGCCCACGCATACATGACAACAGACCCCAAAACACCTCAGCCAACAACACATACAGAGGCAGGAACAGGACATAAAACAATAAAATGAAAAACGTTACACAAATGCTTAATTTACGTTATTTTGTATCTGTAGCTTGTCGTATAACTAAAATTAAGTTATTTTGTATTTTGTGTAATAAAACGGAGAAGCAAAACAAAACTAAAAAAAAAATACAAAAAATGCTGACATGAATCCATACTCAACACTTTCATTTTCAAAACATAGAAACTACTAAAGCCAACAACAAAAAGACAACAAAACAGAAACGGCCATACATGTTTCAGAATTTGTAGTTTACATTTTACAAATTCAGCAAATAAATAAGCGAATAGCTAACCGTATTTTCTCATCTACTCCCTATTCCCATTCTTATTCCTATTCCCACTCCTACTCCTACTCGTACTCTAACTCTAACTCCCACTACCACCGCACCATTAACGACAGAGACCAGAGACCATTATTACCATTACTAAAACAACTTCAGTAACATTACAAAATTTGGTTATGAAAATGTCTAACGAACTAACAAACGGTGAACGGAAGGAAGCACCGAGTGTACGCACATTGCTTTTGTGTTGCACGCTTTCAGGCGCTGTGTGTATTTTATTGTGTTGTCCACATATAATTCGTAGATGCTTTCGAGCAGTGCACAACGATTACCAAGCACATATGCAAATTGTGTGGACTTTGCAATTCACATACTCTCACACACATAGCGTTATGAACTTAAAATTCTTTCATCAGCTGAATTTTGTTTGAAATATTGGGGGATGAGGAAGGAGGAATGCACAGCTTTGCGTTCGTTCTCAGAACTTCAGAACGGATACGTTAGCACTGCTTCTGTCTGGTGGTGGACTTGTATGTCCTTACACAAATGATCACATACAAGTGTGGAGTTGAATGCAATAATACACAGACATATATGATATGAAATCAAATTTAGTCGTACAAATCGTCGTTATTTCCATTTCAGAGTTACCATACACTTGTAATTTGGATCATAATTTCATTTATATTGTTTTCGATTGACAAATCGAAGGAAACTTATTTACCCGAGATTTATATTTAGTACATTTTTATTTTTGAAAGATTAATCTCAGGCAACATATGAGATAAATTCATAATACTCTAAATAAAATTACCGTCTTCTATGTTATTTGACAATTGATCTGCATAACTGTATTAGATCTACATAATTGTATACATGCTCTATTTTTTGGCATGGCTACTTATTTAGTTACTTGATTAATTGGTCATAACAACCCGATGTCGGATTTTGGCCTGATACAGCACTCTTCTTTAGGTGCCATTGTGGTTACAATACGGTTACTATACCGGAGACATTTCTTCACGTCTCTTATTGGTTGTTGATTTTACGTTACTGGAGGTAAATTCTGTGCACAATCTAAGATAAAGGTCTAGGGGATAGGAATCGATGCAATCTTTAGTAGCTTATTGTCTAACGGGTAGCAGGTAATTATCTAGAGGTGCCATATAAAGGCTATGCTGCAGCTAGAATTGAGGACAACAAGGATTAAGCCGGCATTTTCTAAATAAAATGCGATTAGATATATTGCCTCATATACTCGCTCCCAAGAACTCGTGACCCCATGCCGCGGATAAAATAAATGATCAAATTTATAATGTGATATATTGTATTATATGGATTCATGTGAACTTAGGTCTTCTAATTATGCTCTGCTAATCTTCTAAAATAGTTTTTAATAATATGTATTTCAAACACAATTTAATAAGATCACCCTTCTTTCCATTACTTTCGCTGGCACACGTTGTATTAATTCTCATTTAACTAGATCAATCGCATAATTTTTACTTTATTTCGCTGTATTCCCTGGTGCCTCAAAGCTCAACAAAATCAAATTAGAAGCTATGGTTTAGTAATCTAATCTTCATTTCTACTGTATGAAACAATATGCAGATATCAATCTGCAGGTTTTGTAGAAGTGTTTTTGAAATTGGACAGCCTGTTTTCATGATAGTACAGAGTCCATACTTTTATATGCAACAATATATAAAACTCCACTCTGTTCTTCGGGCACAACACCCGGATGGAGAATTCCAACCCGGTAATTGCACATCGAATACAAGCAATTAATTCAGTCACTTCACCAATGTAACTTTGAATTTTAACTATAGCCACCACGACATATTCAATTAGTGAGAATAGCTGAAGCTGTGAGCTCAGATCCCCGTGGTACCAGCTGTACACCTCCGGTCGTGTAACGAAAGTGAAACTTATTCAATACTATTTATATTTCAAATAGTAACGGATGGTACCTACTAGATTTTGGTCGTCTTTTACGAGAGATATGCCATTTCCTCACGGTATACAACGTTATCCATATGTATATATACTAGATTATGGTCGCCTTTTACGAGAGGCATGTCTTTTCCTCATGGTATACAACGTTATACATATATAAAATTATAACTCTGAACTTTTGTCCCTGTCTACTATCATAGCGGCTTATGGGTTAGAGTTAATAACTATATTATCACACCATTAAGGACAGAGTTACGTTAGAGACTGAATGCGTCAATTATAAAATTATAAGATTAATAATTACTATTCAAGTTATAAGAATAGGAATTATTAACAACATCAACTTTCATATTATTATAACAACAATAAATGAAAATGGCAACTCTACTTAATCATTTGAAAAAAAAAAAGTTATTAGTTGTTTTAAAAAATGCCCACAGGGCACTACGTTTTTATGTGCATGTACGTACGTACGAAGAGCAATGCAAGGACAGCAAATATAAATTATCAGAAAACAGGCACAGATAAGCACTCAAAAACACACACAACCCTACATTTTGAGCACACACATGGCAAAGAGGCACAAAATATAGCCAAAGACTGATTCAAATCACTTACTCTGCCCCACTTGTGCAGTAAAACGTTACGAATTAAATGAATGTCTTGCCGTACAATTTCGAATAAACCAACCGTACACTCATATACCTCCCAGGCCTTAGTCCAAGTCATACAGCATACGTCGCAGTGCTAGTACAACACCGACTGCTGATGATGATTTTACACTTTACAATGAAAATTGGTAAAATCACAAAGAAATTTATTACGCAATGACGGACAATTAAAAGGACAAGCTGACATACTGACAAACTGACAGTCGACCGAGAAACTGACAAACTGACAAACGGACAAACTGACAGTTGAGGGAGCGGACAAATTGTTAAACAACATAGACTTTTTTGCATATGGTCATACGCACAGTGGTACCATACCATTTCATGCGAGCTTAATTTAAATAATACATGCGCAGATCTTTGGCATTTTCTAAGATTCAAACATTTTTGGAAATTTGGAATATTATCCTTTTGTCGTATGTCCACAACCACATGCAAACAACACACTACATGCACGCACAGCCAAACGCAAAAAGTCCAGTACTGAGGAGTAAATTATTAAGCTTTGCAAGTTTAAAGTTTTACCCCACCCACCGACCCACTGCCGTCCATACTACATCATGTGCGTAGTTTCCAAATTTCCATAGTGGATGTGGACGTACTGACGAACGTGGCCACTGTGAGCCGTCGTTAGCTTAAACAAAATTAATTTATTTAAATGAGGACCACAACACACAACGCACAACACTGAAGACATTGATAATTTCTCCACATATATACACACATATATATCTATATGTATATGTTTGGAAGTATATTTTTATATGTATGTGTTTCCGCAATTGTTTGAAGGTGGGAGTTTAAGCTTTGAAGTGGCTTAAATTGTTTGGTATGGGCAGTTAGTAGAGTATGGCTGACAGCTTGTATGTATGTATGTATGCATAAATGTGTATGTATGTTAACTAGTTGTATGAACAGCATCTTTAGTAGATGTTTTACCACGATATGCTTGAATGTGCCAAATAGATTTACGATTTCAACCTTAAACTGAGCCAAGGCTAGCAGGAAATTTTATATTTACGTATTCGCAGGCCAAAAGCGCCAAAAGCAAAACAACAGCAAGCAGCTGATATTGCCCACCACTACTCTCAGCCCAGTTTATACTACTATATGCGGGCATTTGTTACTATACAATTTCAAATTTATACGATATAATACACATTTACACATATACATATATATATTTATATAAGTTTAAATTTTATACCCCGACCACTCTCTGAGTTGGACGCACATATCAACGTACTCGTAAGTCAGTACACATTGGTCGTTTGTTAATTCGAAATTAAATTTAATGAAAGGATCTGAGCTAGTGGGGTTTCGGGTGATGGCGATATTAAATTTAAATTGGCGTTAGATAGCGGCGAGGTGGCGGGCATATTTGGCGTATGTGTACGTGTGTGATTATGCAAAGTTACTTGATTACAATTAAGTGCGTACAAATATGTATATCTGTTAGGTTATGTATGAATTTATATAAACAAATGCGGAGTCATTTATAAAATTTATATATGCACATTTATATATTTGATTAGGTATGGTTCTCATATGCATGTAGCCATATATATATGGTATGTAGGTATATAAGTTGGAATAAAAAGCAACATAGAAAGTGGGCTTGTGGCATGTATTAGGTTTCTCTGTTTAATTATTAATATTTGAAATATTTCTAATAGTTTTAGACTGTCATCTCGATGAAAGTACAGTCAACCCAAAATTATAACCATTTTCAGATACAGCATTTTGGTTAGTAATTGAATTTAAGTTACCTTTTATATATAATTTACTACTGATATGAATACGATACGAAATTTTATACAAAAAGATTGTTGTATGTAAATTTTCCTATTCAATCAAAGATAACATTTAATAATATATTATTAAAATGATTTTTTTCGTTCAAAATCTATCATAATTTTGATTAAGGTTCAATGAATTTTAAATAAAGTCTTTATCGTACAATTAAAAGCATGATCATTATTATTTCATGAAGTGGTAATATATAAATTTTTCTTGATTATTAAAAAAAAACATTTAAATGTTCAAAAAACTAAGTTTTTTGCGTTATCCTAGTATTTTTACTAAATCTTTTGCGCTTTATTTTAGATTTAATTAAAAGAAATTTGTTTTTGCTATGCAATACAAACACCTGTTACATCTGTTACAGTTAAGATATTAAACTAAAAATATTATTACTGAGTTAAGACTTTTGTGGATAGTGCCCCTTATTATTTTGTATAATAATTTATTACTTCGCGTTTTTTTAAAACGTTGATAAAAAAAATATTTATATAAAATTATTTGCGAATAATGAAATAATTCTAACACCTCTGATGATGGATATTTGGCAATACTCGAAACAATCGAAGAAAAAAAATATGTTGTTGCAATTCACTACTGTTCTAAACCTCTCTAAAAATGAATAAATAAAAACAATAAAATACAATATATAAATAAATACATACATCTGTTACAGATTGCAATTATCTACAGATTGATTTTTCACCGAAATCACACACAGCCTGAAAGTATGCAAGAAAAACAATGCAAAATTATCCTTGCAAGTATCAACTCTGTTTTATTCTTTGGTACAGCAAAAGTTGAAAATTGAAACGAAACCAGTTTTTATAGACAAAAATTTGTTGAGTTATTACGTTTTATATAGTACAATATTGGTGAAATCTTCAGTAAGATGGGTTAGGTTAAGTAGGAGTGGAGACAAAATCTTTAATAAGATTTCATTTTTAAGCCAAAGATTTTCAATATTTTATGTTGTAGAATAAAATCAGAATAAGTACGTGTTTCTTTACTAGATATAGTTCTGTTAATTCCCACCTCTAAAAGATGGGAAACTTACACTCGCAGATTCTATGAGATACAGAGTGAAGCTTACGCACATCTTATCTGCTCGTATCCCATCATTACCAGAAAACAAGTCCTTTATAAAATCCACGTTAATTTAATCGTATGATGTCGTCTGAAATGGAAGACCTAGAGATATAGGTGTAATAAATCTGATTAATCACAGTATATAATTGTTTCTTTTAATATTAATAATATTAAAGAAACTATTTGCAGGTGGCATTTAAGTCATGTTTTTAGTTTAATAATTAACAATATTTTAAATATTAAATATTTTGTAATTATCATAAATTAACGTGTAATTTTAGGATTAAAATATTTTATTGTTTTTGAACTAAAATAAAAATACTATATTATATTACTATTATTAAAGAAAAATATTATGGCAAATATAAATTACTTTAAAAAAAATGTAAAAGCCTAATTTTCTTGCATTATAGAATATTCAATTTATAAAAAAATAAGCTACCATTTTCTAGTGTAAATGTTACAAAATTGCTCTTTTAGAGACCATGCTACTGTAACATGCATATCGAAAAACTTAAAATAATTATCCGTAAATGTCCAAAACTGAGCAGTAGCAGATTTTAGGATAGTTGGTGCTTCACTATCTCCTCTTCAGGCGACAGTAGACATATACTACAGGAGATTCGACAGGGCAGGCCGAGACTGGCGCAATATAATCCAATGTTATGTTTGTATAGATTCTATCTTATCTATTTTTCATTTATTTCTATGTGCCAAGTTGGAGGTTCTATATTTGGTATATGGTCTTGACCTAATTGGTGTGAAAATATGCAACCAATTCCTTTTAGCCTTAATTGGCATCCCTATTCTATCTGTAGCATTAACATTTATACATCTCAGCGATAGTATTTAACAAACCAGTTCGTGAAATACGATTACTGAAATATATAAATGTTGATGCTATATAACCTATCTATAATTGCCCTACCCTATTTTTAAACGAATTAAATTATTATCCCTTAATAATTAATATCATCATAATTTTATAAAAATCAATAATACTCTTATATTTTTTTTTGTAAAAATCAGCAAATATTTTCTTTTATATATATATAAAAACAGGCTAATTTAAAGAATATTTATTAAATTATTTGAAATTTCAAAAATAATTTTTTTTTTATATATATAATTTCCCTATATAAATTTAGTCATAATTTTTCATAATTGAAAGGATTATACGATTTTATTTACAAAATTTATAACAAACGGGGTCAAATGAACCACAAAATCCTATGAATAGGTTGAATAGGATTACGGTTGATGTAACCACGATAAAAATCGAGGGGTTATCAAAAAAAAAAAAGAAAAAAAAATATTAAAAAAATGCATATGCCAAAATTTTTGTTGGAAAATAGCGCAAATAACTGTTGTCGTAGTGTGGAAGCAACACGTTATATTTTTGCGAAATGCAGTAAAATGCGTTGAGAATGCGAAATGCAATAAATCTGGTTGGTCGTATAAGCCACTCTCACGTACTCGAAAACCTCAAACAAACAAAAACAACAACAACAACAGTAATAGCGACACATACGGCAACAATACAAGAACAG
The DNA here is from genome assembly GCF_002237135.1 of Teleopsis dalmanni. Lineage (NCBI taxonomy): Eukaryota > Metazoa > Arthropoda > Insecta > Diptera > Diopsidae > Teleopsis > Teleopsis dalmanni. Next base: position 167,909,347 of record NC_051846.1, on the reverse strand, counting down.
CGATTGAAACGGCAACAATACAACAACAGCAATTGAAACGGCAACATTACAACAACGCATTGCGTTGCAAGGAAAAATGAAAAATGGAAAAATGCCGGGAAACTGCAAACGTGTTTGGTCATAATTAAGTAGAAGCGCGCAACGAAATCAAACACATCTGCAATACACAATTTTTTTTTTCTTTTCTCAAAGCATTAAATATTAAATGACATATAAGCACGTATAGTTGTAGTTGTTGTTGATTTTGCTTTTGAATGTGTGTGTGAATTTGTT
>NC_051846.1:167899124-167908974 GCF_002237135.1 Teleopsis dalmanni | reverse complement strand
TCATCCACTGAAAACACATGTGATAATAATCAAAGGTATAAGTTTAGGGTGTTATAAAAAAAAATTTATTAAATTTACTAAAAAAGGGTTAATATAAATTATAGCTTCATATGACAGATAGTTTTAAAATATTGTATTTTGGTTGAAGAATTTTATGTTTGTGAGCATATCAGCTGTACTAAATTAATGATAAAAAATAAAGTTATTTGAAAGGATTAAAATTTAATAACTACTAAAAAGATGATAATAGATAAAGCGAATTGAAAGGATTAAAAAATATAAAATATTAAACCCACCAAATAGATAAAAAAAAATGTGAGTTCGAAATAATAATATTTTGAATAGAAATATTTTGTTTTTTATTTAAAAATTTATTTATTTTAATGTTATTATTTTATGTGGAATGTGACGCGTCTTATGAAGAAAAGAAATTATTAGAAGGGTTTGAATAGGAATGAAAATATAACAAAGATTTTAGTTAATTTATTGAAATTTGCGGTTGTATGATCAGACAAATTTCAATAAATTAACTAAAATTTTTGCTGTTGTCTTCCCATTTTTTTTCCATTTTAGTTTAGTTGAACAATTTTATTTTTTAATTTTTTTAAAAAATTTAAAAATATTTATTGAACTTTTTATTTAAAATTCTTTTTTTGTTAACAGATTATACAACTCATAATGTAGGTTTTAAATAACTATTTTAAAATTAGCATTATCAAAAAAAAATATAAGTGAGCTTATTGAAATGTTATTGTAGAATTTTAAGTGTAAATATAAGCACTTTTAATCAATTTTATCGATTCAATAATTGCTAATTATTAAAATGTCATTTTAATGGCTACACCATCACTCAAATAGACAGGTAAACTCTCCTGCAAGATCTCAAAAGCGACCTAGTCCAAATTGAACAAAAAAGCGGCTTCAACTAAGGCCTAACCTGCTCAGCACTAAGGTAATGGTGTTAACGGATCACTGCGTACTAGGAAGACAACGATGTATTAAGACTGTTTCTATCCTATAATGACACTTTTAGAAATTGTGGCTCTGCAGATAAGGAGAAAATTATAGTCCAAATCAAATTTCAGCGTTCATCACTGGAAAGAAAATGATTTAAAGTCTTAGGGAAACCTTTTCTGATCAATCAGTGCTGTTTTCCCAAAATTAGGTACTTGTTCAAGACTTATCAGATTGATTTAGTTTCACTTGAATGGGTTAGTCATGGTTTTCATTGTTATTTGCACGATGATCTTTTAGTATGCGAGTGAGTAAAGCTAATTCGTATTATCACAGCGGGCCATTATTTGAGTTCAAAACACTATCATTGATTGCTTTCTATACCGAATGTAGTATTCGTTTAGTTTATCTAAAACTAAAAGCTATACTTTAATGTATAATATATATATTCGAACGCCTGCTATCATATAGAATTATAAGGCTAGTGTATTTATTTTTAACAGATGGCTGCGAAGTATGCAACCTTCGTAAGAGAAATATCTAGAAATATAAATGAATCTCTGAAGCTAGAACCTGGTGCATTTAAAATTTGCTATAATATTGAATTACAGAGATTGTCCAACAGCCATGACTTAGCCAGATAATGTGAAAAAATCCTTTAACCGCATTTTAACGGATCTTTAAGAGACAACAAGGTGAAGATGAGGGGAGATCTTTTTGCAAATTTGCATATTTGCAAATCAGATGACTTAAACAAATTCTTAGATAAAAACAGGTTTAACATAGAATAATAGAAAGATCTAATAATCGACGATTGGGTACTTAAAAATTATTAACTAGGTAATTTTAGAATCAAGACTATTAACAGTGTATTTTAGAAAAACTCCCTGAAGAACGTACTGATCATATTCAGTTGTAACTAAATAAATATATTCAGTTGTAGCTAAAAACGACGAGGATGAGTTTTATTGCATTATTCATGGTCTATTTTCAATAATTGTTAATTTTATGTTAAAAATTTCATGTTTCGCATAGAATATTTTTTCTATCTAAAAGAAGAAAATAATTTAAATCGAATTTATTCTGGTGTTAGAAATTTAATTTTGTTCGAAAACTGATTTTCATAACAAATTTAAATAATCTCAACCCGTACCTTTTGTTTTGAGCTACCCTTGAATTAAATTTCATAACTATTTAGTTAAACATATGTTAAATATCAAAACATGTAATTTTGACAATAAAAATTTATTTTATATTTAAAGATCTAATGGGACATTTTGATACCTATAAAAAGAAGTTGGTTAACCAGTTTTTTTTTTTGTTATCGTCCATAGTAACCTTTTCGACATCCTGAAAAATATTTTAAAGAAAACAAAATCTTTCTTTACGTCACTATAGAGATATTGTCCACTTCTTATTTTAAATGACAAATTGACTGCCAAATTTAGGGTTAAATTGACCCTTCAAGACCAGAGTCTAAGATTTGTTTTGAATTGTACATACAGCCAATTAAAATGATGATGATGACCTTCTGTGAAGTCAGCGAATGTCCACTACATACTTCTATTTATTTCACATATTCAGTTCATTAGGACTTTACCTAACCCAAAAAAAAAAGAGAATAAGAGCTTTCCGCACGTTACTTACCCCAAATGGGAATACTTTTTTCATAACCAAAAATCACAACAAAGGTTGACCGAACTTTGAACTGAGCTGGCAACTGTCCTGTTGCGTGTTGTATGATGTTAATAATCTTGATATGATCTTAAGCAATTAGAAAAGAGTCCTTAACCTTTCGCATATCTTTAACGCCATCAAATCAAATCATCATTTTTTTTTCAAATTTATCCATTAAATACTCAACATAATATTTTTTAATTAATTGTTTTTTATATTTTTAAGTATTATTTTTTATAATTTTTTTTTTATTACAATGTTGTGTCCTTTTATAGTTTTTGGTAATAATGTGCGTATGTAAAACAGCTTAGTTTACTGCTTAAATATCTCAATTGTCTAACACATTTCAACTTGTTTCTAAAAATATTGGTGTTAAAATTATGTATCGCAAGTATCTTTTGTGAGTTTGAGGTTGTGTGTCGGAAAAATTATAGCATCGATAAAATGTGTTGATTTTGAAACGGAAAAAAAGTTTAAAACCCTTATAAAAAGGACCTTTTTGTAAACAATCAACAAAAAAAAAAGGAAATTGTGGTAGGTTTTAACATTAATAACTGAAGGTGTCTCACGAAATAAGATTTTTATTTATTTTTTTTTTTGCATTTCAGAGGATATGTTTTCTTTTCTGAATTCAGGATTTTTCGTGTGTTTATACATTTTGTTTATTTTTGTTGACTTTGTGGTTTTTAACAGAATGACAATATTTTTTTATATAAAATTAAGCAAAATATGAAAAACATTGTAAGTAAAATCAAAAAATAAAAACCAACGTAATCTCCTATTTGTACATAAGTTTTTATGATGCATACTGACAAAAATTAAATTCAAAAAATTATAAAAATTATAAAAAAATATTATTAATTCATTTAATATAAAGGATTATCCATTTTCTGTTACTGATTTGGTTACAATGTTTCAGTGGCATATTTCAAACAGAATTATCGCCCAAGGCTTCACACCTTTAGCTTAGGGTCTCCCATTTTACAAAAATTACCGCTTAACAACCGTGTAACATTTTAAAAGTGTAAAAATTTAACACAAATATGGAGACGATTTTTCGCATAGAATATTTTTCAGTGATGAGGCTCATTTTTTACTTAATGGATATGTCAACAAACAAAATTGTCGCTTTTGGGATTCAGGGCAGTGAAAATCTATAAGAAACTGTCGGCAGACCATTACATCCACAAAAAGTCACTGTATGTTGTAGCATTTAGTCTTAAGGTGTGATAGAACCGTACTCTTCTAAGAATGACAAAAACATCGCTACAGACACTTGATTTCCATTTCTTAATCATTAAATTGAAGATGTTAAAGATTTCTGATTTCAGCAAGATGGTACCACAATTCACACAGCAAATCCTATTTTGGTTTTGTTGTATGACAATTTTCCTGGTTATGTAAATTGGCGAAACCAAGTTCAAGACCAAGTACTTCACTGGACTTCGTTTTGTTAAGTAAAAGGTTGTGTTAATGCGAACAGTAAAGTTGTGATTTTAGGGATTGAAAATCTTTGAATTTTAAAATTCGTGCTATTTTCAGTTATATGCCTATAAATAATAGAAAATAACCTTAAAACTATCAACTACTGTATGTTAGTATCTTGTACAACTAACACCTTTTTCTATTTTCAATAGAAACACTTCATTAGTGATTTTTCACTAGATCCAGTTTACAATAATCTGATGCCCTGTGGAGAACATTTGAATGATGCTAACACAAATGGCATGGTTTATTGACGTCTTCTTTTGGAATCACGAAATGGATAACCACATATATATATAATATATAGATTTAAACTAATTCCATTAATATTTTATAAATGCGAACAGTTGTTTTAGGACGAGTCCTCTTAATCTATTATAACAGATTCTGTTTTAGTTAGGTTTTCGAAAAATTTACGGAACTAGTAAACAAGTAAGCCCTATAACAAATAGAGTAAGACACCCAATTCAATAAAACAAACTGTTCCGTAATTTCTTATGCCAAGTTAGTATTTTTCTTATGAAATCACTCGAGATAGAAAGATCAACGAAAGAAAAATATTTTTAACTTAATTACAAACAAGATCTAGATTATTTGTCGAGCGGCCAGTGATGTAATAGTTACAAAGCTCATTCACCAAAAACATACATAAATATAGTTCAAAAGAGTTCCTAGTTTTTAAATGAAGTAGTATAGGCAGCAACGGGACCAGTGGCGAAATGATTAAAATTGGACACAAGTTTTGAAGGCTTTCTCATAAGATGGATTCGGACAAAAAAGACAATTGCGGAATTCCTGGATCAAAAGAAGTTAATCCATTAACCCACTGGAGAAGAACGAAAAAGAAGTACATGCTCTGGATTCTAGGTGAAGTGGCCAATTGATTAAAATTGGCCATAAGTTTTGAAACCTTTCTCATAAGATGGATTTAGGCAAAAAAGACATTATCAGGATGGCTGGATCGAAAGAACATTTTCAGCACATGGTGTATGCTTGATTGGCTCTGGTGAGGATGTTTATAAACTATTTCGGTGTTATTCAATTAGTTTTATGATGTGGATGATATAGTCAAACAAAAGATCTGAGCGAAATTTTCGTATCACAACTAGTGTATGTGTAATAAGGCAATATTAAATATATCTTTGTATAAACTTAAATACTATATTATTATTGTCAATTCTTAAATGATAATTATATATACATATAATATAATGGTGGTATATATTAATTTTTTAAAATTTATTTTACGTTAATGCTCATTCAATTTTAAATATTTAAATGCACGACAGTTCCCCAATGGAACTAAATCACCACAAATCATTATCAATGTTTCTAACTATTACCGCTAAAGTCACAGGTGTCTTTGAGTGGTACTCAAATTTACTTATTAAAAACAATATATGTGGTTGCAATAAAATAAAGACTTACCGTAAAAAAAATGATATCTTATTTCTGAATGTAGCAATCTTTTAAAGTCCTAGAGTCTGTCATGCATTGATTTTCCATAGTCCGTTTTGTAGTAACTGGAAAGAAAAATCCAAAGACTTTGAATAGGATTGAATAACATACGTTACGATTGTGTACACATAAAAAAAATACTTCTGTGTGATCAAAAATTTACGTGATGAATTATTATACATATTATTAAAAATATTATTACAAATATATTTATGTATATATTTGATATTATTTCTCATATAATTATTTTTTGAGGTTCCTTCTACATATTATAGTATAATTACTTATAATATATATGGAACATAAATATAAAATGATTTCATTTAAAAAATCTATTATTTTATAATCTATTATATTATATTTCATAATATACTATTATATAATGTACTATCTATTATATTTATATTTCTTATACATTTATTATTTATTGTATTTGAAACTTTAAATTAGTTTACTACTTAATACTACATACTACTTAATAATAGTATGTGATATACTTATAAAATAAATATAAGTATTCTACGAAATATAACAATTATGTATATCACTTTCTCAATGTTTTAACGTACTTTTCGTAAGCAACTCTTCGCATTTCCTGAACATATACAAGCGTACTCTCTCCATCGTTTCCAAACACTGTTATAAGTTGACCTAATTAGGGGTCAATTTACATTTTTATCAAGAACGTCGTTTATAGCATACTTTCAATGATAATTATTGAAATTATATACATCTATATATATATAATACATCCGAATATAAAATTTCGAAAAAATTGAATTTAGGTAATTTCCATTAAAATCGTGACAATAGCTCCATACGGTGTCTATTGCGATTAACCCATTAAGCAAATTTCGAAAAAAGCATCTGCATGGGGGACGAACTTATGAAATAAAGTGTCCTATTGCCATATATTATTATGAAATTAAAAATGTCACAATTTTTATAATTTATTTTTTTTTTATAAAACTCAAAACATTTATAAAGTATTATTACATACTCCGCAATATTTTTGCAAACGTCGCCTATTGAAGATAATTGATAGTTTTTAAATCCTTTAATTCTTTAGAATTTTGCTCAAATATTTGTTATATTCATAACGAAGAGTAACGAATCGTTTATTTTTCCTTCTATATTAAAAGGAAGGGTTTTCCTTTATAATTTCAATTAAAAGTGAACGAAAGCATTGTTCGCAGTGCCAAAAGAGTACTCCCATTTGGCTTACCGTTCAACACTTACTACCGTAATTCACAATGTCCTTATGTGATATTGTTCAATTTCCGGATTGACGTCCGTATTGCCTTCTTCAGTGATTGTATGTATTTGTTTGTGGATTTTTCTCTTAAAGATTTGTCAGAAAAAAATTGTTCTTGAAACCAAATTTATTGAATAGTTTCTGCTTTTTTTTTTTTGGATAAAACGTTAGGATGTTACAGAAAATATAAAAGGATTGAATTTTTGTATTCTTCACAAAAAAATTTAACAATGCAATTAAATAAAATGGGTTATTTGTATTTGAGGTAAATTCAATTTATTGACAGTTTGCAATTATATATTACAATATTTAATTTATGATTTCCTGTATTTTCTGTTATAATAAATTCCACCACTAAGCTGCTTGCATACGGTTTTGGAAAAGTTAAGTATAACGAAAAATTTTCTTTTGAAATAAACAAATTGGAAAATTTGGGACTACAAACTATTTTAAATATTCAATTACATACAGTTATTACCCCTAGTACGGTAATAAATATAAGTGACGTAAGTCTTATAAATAAAAAAAAATTAATGGACTTTAGATACAAATTCAGATTTATTTAGGTTATGTTGATCCTTACGAGAATGGGTATATATACGGATGCAAACTGTAGATTCTGCGAAGAGAATGAAGAGTCAGCCCACAATAAAACTCTGTAAAAAAGAGTTTAGGCTTATAGTATGCCTCTAAGCCCTGTTACTTTCATAAAGATTAGTATAGCTAAAAAGGTATAATAGACCAGATGATCGCAGTGCCACATCTCATAACAATAATAATAAAACTAGCTTATGATGATACAATCAACTAAAAGTACTCTTTTATGACACCACTGTAGGGTTATTCACCTTTAATTAAGATTTTGATTAAATTTATATTTTAATATATTATTTCGATGTTATAACACAATTTAAATATCCTGCACGAGAGTGAGACTTATCTTCGAGAGTGTGTGGAGCCAAAATGTTCTCTATGTGCTACTTGAACAGAAGTGGTTGTTCAGGTGCTGCCAAAACCAATCCAACAAACTAATGGTCAAGAAGTTCTAGAAGTACACTTTAATTTAGCTGGCACTTCAACAAAAGTTGATTATTATAATCTAACTAATAAATCGATTTTGTGATTAGATTAAAAATATAAAATTTGTCTCACATTTTGAATATAATTAAATAAAATGTAGCTTATTCATAAATTTTATTATTGGTCGAAAGTGTTAGTTTTAATTACTCTCAATATTAAGTTTTACTAGTAACTTGAGGACTATTGGTAAACTTTTTACAATCCTGTCTATTAAAATTTCAAACTTACAAAACTTTATGAAATTTTTTCTTACCGAATAAACTAATTCTTTTTTTCTGTGTATTTAATTAACTGTTGTTCCTGCTTTTTATTTTTACAGCACACAATAATAATTTATTCATCAATCTATCAAAATTTTAATTAGTGTATCTTTTGCATGCATTATTATTCAAATATAAAAATAATAATGGAATTAGGATTTTGAAATGAACACTTTTAGTGCCTTAGTGCCTACCTTCAATTCGGTATGGTAACATATCTATTTTTTTTGCTCATGCAGGTATCAAACCAAGCAGGTAATCCTTAAAAAAAACATCCTTTAAAAATAAGTCAACTGAGATTGCATAGCACCTGCATTGGAAGTTGAAATATTGAGTAAATATAATTCGCATATTTTCATGCATTTGAAATCCCTAATTAGAAATGCATTGTTAAGGTGTATCTTTTGTTTCAAGAAATGCAAGAATATGTAATTTGCGTATAGTGACTTCGCCGAAAAATGTTATCTTCGGTATAGTTAAATGAAGGACAAAAGGATGTTAGAGTTAAATGCTGGTGCCTTAGGGTTATAAAATTCTAAGGACAATAGAATATAAGTACTCGGAAATAATATTGTATTCTGCGAATCAATATTAAAATGTTGAAATATCTATGCTAAAATAATTTGGATATTTATTTGCTATATTAAAATTTAAAATGCAAAAAAAAAATTTAAAACTTCAAAGACAAAAAAAATTATTATTAAAATTTATGGACTTTCATTATATTACTATAATATATCATAGAAATAACATTGAATATATTTTTCCTTTTACTAATGACTATAATGGTCAAGGAACCATCATCATTCCTTGGAGATAATTCAAGTTCTGTTTTCTCTGTTAATTTCTGTACAACAGCTGAGATTCTGAAATTATAAGAACTTAGGGGCTGAGATAAAAATATGAGAGAACTATCTTTTCTTTGCATCTATAAAAGCATATGCTAGGCATGAGTGTATGTGTTTCCCATATGCTCATTACTTTTACAGGGTGTTTTTGATAACTTTTTTGATAATAGAAAAACTTTAATGAACATTATTGATAATATATAAATAATTTTTTACATGTTGAACAAAATTAAGAAATATTCAATTCAAGGATTTACAGTATTAAACTAAGCTACAAATATGTTTTGAAATTTTTAATGGGAAAATGTTCAATCAATTCTTTAATAGAAATTATATTTTTATAAAGAGGTATTTTGAACAATAGTGAAGTATAATAATAATAGTTATTATTACACACAATTAAATACAAGACATATTTCCAAAAAACCACTTATGATAGGTATAAGGAATACTCGAAAAAGCTGTATAATCAGCTAAAAATTCAATTAATTAATAAATAATAAAAATAAATGTTATTGCAATTCACTTCTGTTCAAAATATATATAATTTAAATGATTTTTACAATTAAATATATAAGAAGGAATGTAAGACAAATACCTTTTTTTTTAGATCATACAAAATTATTAGTAAGCATCTATTCCTTGATATTTAGATTAATGTATGGCATTATTTATTTTGGTTGATTGAATTTAAATTTAACTCCTGAATAAGTAGGAAATTTCATTTAAATATTTTACATTGTTTGATTAATAGTACTTTTCTAATTTTAAATTGTAATAATTGATTAATTATATGCCATTGATTGAACAGATCAACTATAATAAAATTATTA
>NC_051846.1:167895188-167899024 GCF_002237135.1 Teleopsis dalmanni | reverse complement strand
ATTGTGGTCTTGAACCGAGAGAAATTATTAAAAAAGCAGCTAAGTGTTGGTGTAAACTAACACCAGAGCAACGCCTTCGTTATCAAAAGCAGGTATGCATATCAATATATAAAAGTTGTAGAATCCATTTATATTATATATTTATTTATTATTAGGCCTGTCAAGTTACGACCTCCTGTCGCAAGAAGAACACTCAACTGTGCAAATGCGCAAGGAAGTCAAAGAAGAAGAAGTCATGCTCTTAGAATCTTTTATAAATATCATTTGTGTGGTAAACACAAAATATATGTCAAGGTGCATATGAGATAACATCTCATATTATCTGATGTTAATGAAAATTTAATGAATTTTTGACTTATAAAACCCACAAATGATATAATTCGTAACAATCGGCCATGACAAAAACTAGGCATATGTAGATACATATGTCGATGGTGCTACATATTGCACGAATGTACAAACTGATGTAGCCTTCACAAACTACCTACCAACTGTACGACTAAACTAAAACGAAACTGGGAATGTAAAGAAAAATATAATGATCGAATATGGAATATCGTATGTTACAAATAACTAACCTAAGCAAAACTAACTAAATTTATGTAGAAAATAATTTATTTTTTAGTATATTTTAATTTTAAAATTATATTGTGTGTACGTAGTGTTGTATATGTGTGTATTATAATTTGCATATATTCTTTATAAAATTTTATTGTGAAAAAATTGTTCATGTATATAAATTTAACAATATAAAATGAAGAAATTTCAAGTTAACAAAAGAAACCAATGACTTTTCCTTTAACAAAATTTTTATAAAAAAATTACACTCAATATTCAATTTGATAAGTGATATCCAATTAAAAAGTTTTTTCTGTCTATTAAAGTTTTCTCTATAATTGCTCTTCCTTTTTTTAGGACTGTTGACTTGCACTTCCTAGTACATACCTACATTGTAATATATTATTTATTTTAAATTTTCTATTTTGTTGTGTAAAAATTCAATTACTAAAGTTACTTTTAAATTTATTTTAATTGAACTGCAGATTAAGCGTCAAAAAAAGAGACTACAATTTAAGACATATGATTTGTTAGGACAAATCAAGTCCTTGTTTTATAAATTGTTTTGAACTTTAAAAGGATTTCTAAAAGAAATCATTAAAACTGTTTCTAACGACCAAAATCGATAGAATCAAACGAAAAAAAAAGATTGAAATTGTTTATTAATTTAAAAATATTTGATTTTCTGGTTACTTTAAGAAATATATTAATGTTCCGATTTTTGTAGTGTCGGATATTATCAAAATAAAACTATAAAGTACCTTCAACTCAAAAAGTATCCGGACTTTGTTGTTTGTTAATAGACCTATTTCAAAAATGTTGAAAAAATTTCTTGACATATGGTACAAATTTGAGCGCCATCTGTGAATTAGTTTGTTTACAGCAGCTGTTAATGTGAGACTACCTCAAGTGCATTTAGCGATTTTTACTATGGAAAATTCTTGCTGTATGCAATTTTTTGACCAAACACTGCACCATTGCCATCGCTCTGGCACCATATTCGCCAGATTTGGATCCGTGCGACTTTTTCCTGTTCCCGAAACTCTAATTGCCCCTTCGTGGTAATCGTTTTGAGTCGAATGAATCGGTAAAAGAGAATTCGCTGAAGGAACTAAAAGCCATACCCTCACGGGCCTACGAAAAGTGTATGGAAGATTGAGTTAAGCGTTGGCATATGTGTATCGCTTCAGAAGGAGCATATTTTGAAGGAGATAAAATAAATTTGAAATAAAATTTAAATTTGTGTTTTATTTACAAAATCCGAGTACTTTGTGAGCAGAAGGTATCGTTAACATTTACGCATAAACCTGGCCTTCATTATCTGGCAATGTTTCCCAAAATCTTGGTTCTAGGTATTAAATGTTGTTAAATGATTTTAGTTACGTAAATAAGATGTTATTCACTTTTTATTTTATCCATTTTTCCACTTCCCTTAATGCCGAGTAATGCCCACAAATTAAGATTTCTATTATTTTTGTGCTATAGGGTGCAGTCCTTTGTCCACTTTATGAACACACTCAGCACTGCTAACTTTTCCTTCCTGCGCACACCTGTAATAGTTCAAACTACAATACATGTAGTTAAACCTCGTTTTATAAAAGATATTGAATGAATTATTTCTAATAAAGGAAAGGAAATATTATTTTTGTGGACCCATATGTTAGTTTTGGGTCAGCAACCAAGTGTGACCCTTTCTCATATTCTGATAAAAATACTGTCTTGACTTCTTTGAAAGTGAATGATCCACTTCGGTATCATGTTGTCACATTCCACTTTAATTTGTGGAAAATCCAGTTGCCAAGCTGTTTTCAATTGTTTTATGAAACTAAAGTTCAGATGAATCATGTTCCTCGCCATTAATATTTTAAAAAATTATTAGATGCGTATCTTAAAATTCTTACGGTTTACCTAACTGCCTGAATGATCAATATCATTAAACATCCATATAATATCTTATTTTGCTTTTCACTGAATATAAATTATGAAGAGGTGCACATTACAAATGAACCTCTATGAATATTGTTATTCAACTCAGCATTTCTAGTTTACACATAATCTATCTAGTCCTTGTAAGTTAGTAAGTATGTTAAATATGATTTTTTGCCGTGTGCAACTCTTGTAGGCCTTTACATTATGAATCCGACGACCGACGACGATTTGGTATATTTTCAATATACTTCCTCAATTTTTTGCTGCAATAGATTCGCATATCAAAAACGCTAGCGAACTTCTAAGCATTAAGCTTGATGAATGTTAGATACTGGTTCAACGATTTAATACAATTTTGGTTAAGATCACAATAGATCTAAGAACTATCTGCTCATTGGTTACATATGATAGTTACGCTACCGGTATTTCAACATTTCTCTGAAGTGTTTGTCTTCACATTTTTTTGTTATTATTAAGATTTTGTAATTAAGATTTTTATTAGTGCATTAAAAAAACAGGTTGAGTTTTGGTATTTTTAGTGTTTCAAGTTAAATAGTAGAGAATAGTAGAGACTAAATCGATCCCGTCGAATTTAAATAATTTAATAGGTCTTTTGCGATGAACAATCTGATAAACTGACAAAGAAGTATCTTCCAAAAAATCTATTTCTTTCGGACTCTAAAGCTAGGCATTCATTGAAAAAAAGTTTTATCGTTTCTTTTTCCTGCAGATTTCCATAACTTTGCAAATAACACTGCAAACCAAACACCCTTATTGAACACCCTTTCCTTTCTTCTTTTCTGTTATATTTCTTTTCTATCTATTGTTAATAAAACTATATTGAAGTGAAGACGTATTTTTTCATTCTGTAAACTCCTAACAGGATTATAAGGAATGCGCAGATTCTCTGCGTTGGTTCCTACACATCAATGTTCAGAAAGAACTACAGTAAGACTTGCAGTATTCAGGCGGTCTCCTTAAATTAGTTCCGAGGATCTAGTTTTATTGTAGGTGGACCATGTTAACCTGACATAAGTTTATACTTTCGTAGCTCTTTGTTTTTGCGAACGTCATTAGGTCAGACATTCTTTCACTTATCTTTTTGACACCTTCAAAATTTGTTAAACCATAACACGGAAAACAAAAATCAATATTTTCAGCAATCTAGATTTACCTTCAGTTACTATTCTTAAGAGTTTTAAGATTTGATATATTTTAACGACACAGAAATAAGTATTATCATACGAAGGCATAAGTTTCAGTTTTTCAAAATTACATTTTCCGACGGCAGTGGAGGTTTCTTTCATTTTTTTTAATAATTAGATAACTCTTTTTTTATTCTAATATCT
>NC_051846.1:167890891-167895088 GCF_002237135.1 Teleopsis dalmanni | reverse complement strand
ATATATATATATATATATTATATGAATACGTTCAATATCACATAAGCTCATATAAATAAATCAACAAATAAATTTATATACAGAGACGTATAGATATATTTATGCTTATGTGTGTGTGTGTATATGTGTGTATGATTTTTTACGCCTATAATAATGTAAATTTAGAAAATTTACATATAAAATTGAATTGGATCAATAATTTTGAAAATGCGTATAAAAATACCATGAAAACTATAGCGTTAGTGAGAAGTTAAACTTTAAATTGTATGCGTGTGTGGTTTTCGCACTTTTGAGCGAAGAAGGGGGAGGAGTGTGAGTTGGCTTAATTTATGGCCGCAAAATATGCAAAGATTATTTTAGTAGCTAGTATTTGGAGTTGCTGTATGAAGTGTTAATCATAAGCACTCATAGTTGAATGGTTTAATAATCTACTTGTAAACAATAATGAGTTGGATGATGGTTGATAAGTGTTAGATAGATTGTCTCTAGAACAACTTTGATCAATGATGTGAAGTAAAATCGATTTTAAAATAAATTTAGAAAAAACAAACAAAAAAAAAATTTTATGAAATGTCAAATAAAAAAAAAATGCAAATGTCAATTTTTTTTTTTGACTAAAGTGAAGCGCTTTATGACGAAAAGAAACTATTTAAAAGTTAAAAGGGTTCGAATAGAAATGAAAATACAACGCCAAAAATTTTAGTTAATTTATTCGCAATATTCAAAATAGCGTTGTATAGTCAGCCAAATTTCAATAAATTAACTAAAAATTTTATCTTTTCATTTCTATTGGAATCCCTCTAACATTTAAATAGTTTCATTTCGTCATAAGAAGCGTCACTTTCATCAAAAAAAAATTGACATTAAAATTTTTTTTTATTTGACATTTGACAAATTTTTTTTTTTTTTTGGTATTCCTAAACTTATTTTAAAATTAAATGCAAAATTTTTATCATATAATTGGCATAAATACCTGGATCTAAATTCATCATCTTCATGCAGTGTTTTTTCCTCAGGTGGTTTTCAATTCAACTGTTTAAAATTAATAATGCTATAATGCACACACCAATTTAAGTCCAATCGACCTTTGGACTCGTCCCCTTGAAGTGGCTAGGTTTCTTCGACTGGATCCTGGTTAGTTTCAAATTACTCCCACCCCTCCCCTTTCCCTCATCCCCACACTCCCACCTTTTCCATTCCTTATCCCATGTATTCGTCTTGTAATCCTTTCATGTTATCTGCTTTCAGGTCCCGGCGGGTTACAACAACAACAACAATAATAATGCAATAATATTATAAATATATATTTTATAAAAAAAATACCTTTCTCTAAGCGAATTTTACCATATTGTTCTCTTCGGGTACTCTTCAATATTTAAATCTATTCAAATGTAATATTATAAATATATATTTTATAAAAATAGGAAAATAATTCATACTTACAAAAGTTTTATAATAGATTTTTTATTTTCATCTATAATTTTTAAAATTATAGAGGGAGCGAGATTTATATATTACACCATATTTGTCTTTGATATTAATTCTTCAAGTTCATTTTATTATTTGAAGTGGACTTATTAATTAACTGTATTCTGTAAATAATCCGAACAATATATTAGCCAAAACATTTTTAATTTATTTTCAATTTTGAATTTTGAATTTAGTATGTTTTTTGTGAGGGGAAAACGTAGAAATATATTTTAACTGAACTGAACAAATTTTTATTTAGGGATATCAATTTTTTTTGAAAATCTAGGCCAACTTTAATTGAATTAAAATTTTTATTACATACCATATCCTATAATAAGTACTTCTTAGAGCAATATTTTAATACATTTTAAATTTAGAGAGTTACTAAATCCATTTACGCGTAATTATGAGTTATATAATTGATCCTTATAATAAATTTTGCCAAGTTTTTATTTATAATCACATGCAGTACGCTTTAAACTCTTGATATTTTTTATAATAAATGTCAAAATATGAAAAAAAAAAATGTCAAAAAATTTTTACATGTGCAAATTTATATAAAATAAAAGCTTTAATAACTTTTAAATGAAGTATTGAAATCAATACAATAATCAAAATGGAATAAAATTAGGTTTTGTATATATTGAGAATTCACAAAATTAATTTAATATCATTATTTACAACGATTTATTATAATCATGTTTGTACAATTTTTATTCAGTCAATCAACTTTCTGAAAAGCAACGTAAAGGTTCTTGAATGAAAAGAAAGAAGATTATTAAAACCATATTTAGAGATTATCAAGTTGTTTATAACCAAAGGTATACCACTACTCATCAATTGGTACATTAATTATTTTGTCAAATAAATAATTCGAAAGCTAAAACTTAAGATTGCGTTAATATAAATGTTTTTCACAGAATATACTTTCTTACTTACATAAATGGTCATAACTACTGGTTTCCGGGTCTCAGCTTGACACAAAATGTCTCTCCAGGCGCTTCCGCTACGTGCACCCCTTTTCCAGTCTCGTATATCAAGTGCAGTTAGTACTTCCTCAACTTGATCACTACATCGGATACACGGTCTTCTTTTGCTCCTCCTTCCTCAAACTGCTACTCAAATACATTTTTCACTGGACCATCGTCAACTGTTCTCACGACATGACCAAACTAGCATAACCACTGATGTTGATTTGCTAAATAATATCAAAATCGAGATAAAACTCGCAAAGCTCTTGGTGCATAAGGATGTGATAATCGTCGGTAACTTGTAGAGGACCAAAGATCTTAGGAAGAACTTTTCTCTTCAAAACTCCCAGTGCTTTGATTATAAATATAATCTTTCATTATAAAATGTAATCTTTTTTAAAGTCACTTCCACTTGAAAACCGAGATATTGAGGTAAATAACTGTCAGTGAGGTAAATACTTTCATAGGTTTTATTTGTTTTGCTTCAAAAATCTTATAATTACAATACAACAATACATTAATATATATAAGAAATGAATGTACTTTTACTTCGTCCTATAATGAGAAGATTTACTCATTTGATGTTCCTTAAGAAAAGATATACCATTTTGCAAAGAAAAGGTTCGATTTATGGAGACTTCGAGTTAAAGATTTTTTTATAATTGTATGTAAGTTGCTCTCTGAACCCTGTTCCACTCTACTTAGTTCGAGTTATAGAAAGTTCAAGTTATAGTAAATTCGAGTTACAGAACTTCTGTAACAGTAGTTCGAGTTATGGAAGTATAAACTGTATTTAAATCTCTCACAAAAATATACTGATCTCTAACACTATTTAGATTTGGTGTGCAAGGCTGCCACTTTGAGCTAACCTAATCTAACACTATTTAACCTCAATGGGAGCTCTATTCCTCTTTTATTTGTTTCTGATCGCTAATGTTATTGCACGTTAACCAATATTTTTAAATTTTTTATAATTCTTATTTAAAGAATATAATTTTCTTAATGCATAATATATAATAATTGCGACACTGACCTTTCCGTTATATATAAGTAGCACATAAATCAATATTTTCAGTTTAAAAATTACTTTCTCTTTAATTTAAAGAAAAGATATAATATGTTTAAAGTGTACCCAAAATTTTTGTAAAAAAAAAAAGTATCCTTTTTAACACTATTTTGCGATTTTTTTCACTTTCGTTCGCACAAGAAAGTAAATTAACCGACAAAACATCACACATCCGTGTCCCTTTTTTATGAGACACAAGTAAACTCAGTGAATAGTAACACAATTGTTTGTGTTACAAATTCATTGTAACTAGTCCAAAAGAATTTGAAAATCATTTGAATAGACATTCACTCACTCCCCATAAATTCATTCTATCTTCGGCTATGATTAGGAATTTAACTTTCAGACAAAATCAAGCGAAAATCCAAGAGTGAGTCCAGCGCTGTGTGCTTTATAAAATATGCAGATTCATAAAATTGTACAGATTCTAGTTGGTTGTATACGTATTCATTCCTGCAGTGTTATTACCCGTGCACATATGTACGCAATGCTTAACCCCTTTACATGTGTAATCTTCGCATAGCTGCAGGACATAAGCGGGGTCTAAGTATCTACAAAAAATATAATTTGCATGGGGTACGCGTTAACGCTTACAACAGTTTTATTTGCCTGATTGGAAGGGTTTGAATTGTGTACTGATAAAATTAGTTTTTTTTTTATTCATTTTCATTTTCTAAGCATAAATGATAA
>NC_051846.1:167834407-167890791 GCF_002237135.1 Teleopsis dalmanni | reverse complement strand
ATTATGCCAGCGCTGAAAAAGTAAGCGAAGAGGTAATAGCTCTTCGTTTTTATTTTTCTTTGTTTTCGACATTTGTTTTCGACATAGGCAATTTCGGGGTTGAAATTATAAAAGAATGAAGAAGAAAAGCAAAGGAGTATTAAGAATTTCTTGTTTTGCCTGCATTGTATACATTTAGTCTATTTTTGATTTTAGTGAAGTGCGTGCAGTAAACAATTTTTAATTTTTAAAATTAAAATAAAATCTAAAAATATAAATAAAATTTGTGAATTTATCATAAACTCACTGTAAGTATATGCAAAATCAAGTAAATATATTTAAAATGATAATTGAAATTTTTGTTTTGTATTATGTAGATGCTACTGCGTCAAGAACGATTAATTTACCAATGTGCTGCGAATGCAGTCATTCTAAAGCAAGGGGTAAAATGTAGTCAGCTGTTTCAATTGGAAAATTTTACAATTCAAACTGAGGAGGATTTAATTCAATTTAATGAAGAAATCACTGCCGTTGAAGTAGTTGTAAGTTAAATTATATATGTTTCTTACTTTCAATTTCAACTTATTAATATATTCACATGTAAAAATTTTACTAATTCATATATTTCTTTTCATCTATTACGTTATTTATAGACTGCATCAATGAGACGCGTTATTAAAAAACAACCAATTACGCGAAAGATTCCGTGGAATTTTGGAGAATGGTACCCAAGACAAGAAGTCCTTAAGAGCGTTAGAGAATGTGACAGCAGCACTTTTTGGTATGGTATATTGTACATAATTAACTTTAGCGTATACAATAACATATTTTTGTATTTACAGATGCTTTAAGTACAGATGGTAAACCGGAACAAGTGATCGAGTTGAGTCTGGAAATCTCTTCAAGGTTTTAGTAACAATTTCACAGAAAAATATTCATATATATAAGTATGTTATATTTTTTTATGTAAATATTAATATTTTGATTTTATGAAACATAAATATAAAATATTATTTATCCAAAAAAAATTTATAGTATTTTATTTAAAAATCAATAGCATAGGTAAAATTAAAAGGTAAGCTAACATATCAGCGCTGATATGTTGCATTACAAATTCCAAAAAGTAAGCTAACATGTCAGCGCTGATATGTTGCATTACAAATTCGAAAAAGTAAGCGAACATGTCAGCGCTGATATGTTGCATTACAAATTCGAAAAGGTAAGCGAGCATGTCAGCGCTGAAATGTTGCATTACAAATTTGAAAAGGTAATCGAACATTTCAGCGCTTGCCCGCAATGACATGCACGTGTTAAAGTAATTAGGAGTTTCATTTGAATAATCAGCGCTAGGCATTACCATTCAGCGCTGAGGGAATCGATTCCCTCAGCGCTGAAAGTCCCGCTGGGTAATTAAAAATTCTCAATGTATATATATATATAAAATTTATAGTACATGAAATACATTTTTAAATAAGTATAAAAATTTGTAAAGTCTAAAACTTGTAAAGGATATTGTGTCCTAGATAACAAATATTATTTTAGTCAGGCCTTTGTGAAAAAACCAAAGCTTTTATTCATTTCTAGGTGAATTTAAAAAAAAAATGTATTAATCCTTTCCTGTTTTTTATTTGTTTTTTTTTATTTATTATGTAATTGCTTCAAATTTTATTTCACAAATTTATTAACTAATTTTGTTGGAAGCAAAAATTATTTTTCTTTGTTAATTAAGTAAGTAATCGATATAGTTGTTCTGAATGAATTTATTAAAATATCTTAAAATTTAAGTAATTATTACATAGTCTAACATAATGTCATAATAATAATAACATAATTGTTACATAGTCCATCAGCTTTCACAAAACTTTATAAGATCTTCTGTATATTAAAAAATTAAGACAATGGGAAGCAGGCAAATTAAGAAAAGAATTTTCTTTTTTGAGTTTTTTAAATACTTAATATAGTTATATGTATTTAAATATTTAATTTATTTATATGTACTATAAAATTTTTTTTTAACTATCATTCAAAAATTTTTAATTTAATATTTTTATATAAAAGCATGGCATAGAAAATATTCTATAATTGTTTCTTTGTGATATATACTAAAATATTGTTGCATTGTATTGATATTATATAGAACCCTGGTGATGACTATAGATTATAGTCGAAATATCGATTAAAATGAAATTTTATAAAAACAAAAAATTTTTTAAAAAGTTATAACTTAACTATTCCCAATTAGCACTTTAAAAAACAAAATTATTATTTATGTTAATATAAAATAAATTTGGAAAAATATTGTTAAAAACCAAATAATTAATAAATAATATACATATATTATTTAAGTATTTTGTGAATAATTTAAAAAAAATATTATTAATTGTTTTTACAACTAATTTATAATAAATTTTTTAATTATAACCGCACTTTGGTCGTTTATATAACACATAAAATAAAATGAAAAAAATATTATTTATATTATAGATATTTCGGTCTGCTTCTATATCTTTTGTATACAGTAAATAGAAATACCTTTTACTCTTTTATAATTCCAAAAATTGTATTTTGTTTTATGCAATCTACATAAAAAAATTTAAATTATTTCAATAACTGAAATAACAGCTACATTGTGTAGTTTGTAGATTAGATACGATATAAGTGGTCGTTTTATTCACTTAAGCTCACAAATAATGATCCGTTGTGATACTATGGTTGAGACCCTGTCCAGACCCGGAAAATAATTTTCAATAGAAAAGTCCCAAACATCTAATGTTTTTATTTTTTATTTCGTTGTTATGTTATGTTATTTCTATTTCAGCTGTTTGGGATATTTTAACACCAAAAGAGGATAGAAACTCCGTAGCAGTAATTTTCTTTTGCACCTGACCTCCCAACATCTGATATTTTGTGTTGCTAACTAAATTCACTCCGTCTTTTAAATGATGTTCAAATGTTTCCCAGGTATTTTAGGCATCGTAATATTAGAAAAGGATAGAAACTCTCGGTGCAAGAAATTCCCCATTTCCAGAAATCTACCACTTGAACACAAATTATCAATTGTTTTGGATCTCTTGTCAGTGGGATAGGAACTCCAGTCCAGTAATTCCCTCGGATAGTTACAAAGTATGTGAATAAAAGTTTCTTTCGCTCTAAGTAGATTCGACATTCTATTTCAAATCTTATATTAAGTGTAATAAGATGTTCATAGCCTAGCATTTGACATTTTTAATTTGAACTATAAGAGAACTTTAATATAGAACTAATTGCCATATGTCATACATAATATGTAGAAATAAAATAATTAGTAAATGCGGTGTTTATATATATTTTTTATACTTTCTTTTTTGTTATATGTATCATTATTTCATTTTACTTTAATTAAATATAATTTCATATTATTACCCTTTTATAATTTTAAGACATTTCTCTTTTATCAGAAAATTTCTGTGATAATATAAAAATTTATTTTATTGCTAGTCACATATGTAAGTAATTATTTTTGATAATAATACAAATTTTGGGGACATTTGTTATGGAATCATTTTGAATTTTAAACTGCCAAAAAGTTTTGCTATCATCATTAAAATTCTAGCAATGAACATCAACTTTTGCTTTGTCGAAACTAATTGCGCCACAATTGTACATTTAATTTGATAGTTTCTCTAATGCCCACGCATACATGACAACAGACCCCAAAACACCTCAGCCAACAACACATACAGAGGCAGGAACAGGACATAAAACAATAAAATGAAAAACGTTACACAAATGCTTAATTTACGTTATTTTGTATCTGTAGCTTGTCGTAGAACTAAAATTAAGTTATTTTGTATTTTGTGTAATAAAACGGAGAAGCAAAACAAAACTAAAAAAAAAAAAACAAAAAATGCTGACATGAATCCATACTCAACACTTTCATTTTCAAAACATAGAAACTACTAAAGCCAACAACAAAAAGACAACATAACAGAAACGGCCATACATGTTTCAGAATTTGTAGTTTACATTTTACAAATTCAGCAAATAAATAAGCGAATAGCTAACCGTATTTTCTCATCTACTCCCTATTCCCATTCTTATTCCTATTCCCATTCCTAATCGTACTCTAACTCCCACTACCACCGCACCATTAACGACAGAGACCAGAGACCATTATTACCATTACTAAAACAACTTCAGTAACATTACAAAATTTGGTTATGAAAATGTCTAACGAACTAACAAACGGTGAACGGAAGGAAGCACCGAGTGTACGCACATTGCTTTTGTGTTGCACGCTTTCAGGCGCTGTATGTAGTTTATTGTGTTGTCCACATATAATTCGTAGATGCTTTCGAGCAGTGCACAACGATTACCAAGCACATATGCAAATTGTGTGGACTTTGCAATTCACATACTCTCACACACATAGCGTTATGAACTTAAAATTCTTTCATCAGCTGAATTTTGTTTGAAATATTGGGGGATGAGGAAGGAGGAATGCACAGCTTTGCGTTCGTTCTCAGAACTTCAGAACGGATACGTTAGCACTGCTTCTGTCTGGTGGTGGACTTGTATGTCCTTACACAAATGATCACATACAAGTGTGGAGTTGAATGCAATAATACACAGACATATATGATATGAAATCAAATTTAGTCGTACAAATCGTCGTTATTTCCATTTCAGAGTTACCATACACTTGTAATTTGGATCATAATTTCATTTATATTGTTTTCGATTGACAAATCGAAGGAAACTTATTTACCCGAGATTTATATTTAGTACATTTTTATTTTTGAAAGATTAATCTCAGGCAACATATGAGATAAATTCATAATACTCTAAATAAAATTACCGTCTTCTATGTTATTTGACAATTGATCTGCATAACTGTATTAGATCTACATAATTGTATACATGCTCTATTTTTTGGCATGGCTACTTATTTAGTTACTTGATTAATTGGTCATAACAACCCGATGTCGGATTTTGGCCTGATACAGCACTCTTCTTTAGGTGCCATTGTGGTTACAATACGGTTACTATACCGGAGACATTTCTTCACGTCTCTTATTGGTTGTTGATTTTACGTTACTGGAGGTAAATTCTGTGCACAATCTAAGATAAAGGTCTAGGGGATAGGAATCGATGCAATCTTTAGTAGCTTATTGTCTAACGGGTAGCAGGTAATTATCTAGAGGTGCCATATAAAGGCTATGCTGCAGCTAGAATTGAGGACAACAAGGATTAAGCCGGCATTTTCTAAATAAAATGCGATTAGATATATTGCCTCATATACTCGCTCCCAAGAACTCGTGACCCCATGCCGCGGATAAAATAAATGATCAAATTTATAATGTGATATATTGTATTATATGGATTCATGTGAACTTAGGTCTTCTAATTATGCTCTGCTAATCTTCTAAAATAGTTTTTAATAATATGTATTTCAAACACAATTTAATAAGATCACCCTTCTTTCCATTACTTTCGCTGGCACACGTTGTATTAATTCTCATTTAACTAGATCAATCGCATAATTTTTACTTTATTTCGCTGTATTCCCTGGTGCCTCAAAGCTCAACAAAATCAAATTAGAAGCTATGGTTTAGTAATCTAATCTTCATTTCTACTGTATGAAACAATATGCAGATATCAATCTGCAGGTTTTGTAGAAGTGTTTTTGAAATTGGACAGCCTGTTTTCATGATAGTACAGAGTCCATACTTTTATATGCAACAATATATAAAACTCCACTCTGTTCTTCGGGCACAACACCCGGATGGAGAATTCCAACCCGGTAATTGCACATCGAATACAAGCAATTAATTCAGTCACTTCACCAATGTAACTTTGAATTTTAACTATAGCCACCACGACATATTCAATTAGTGAGAATAGCTGAAGCTGTGAGCTCAGATCCCCGTGGTACCAGCTGTACACCTCCGGTCGTGTAACGAAAGTGAAACTTATTCAATACTATTTATATTTCAAATAGTAACGGATGGTACCTACTAGATTTTGGTCGTCTTTTACGAGAGATATGCCATTTCCTCACGGTATACAACGTTATCCATATGTATATATACTAGATTATGGTCGCCTTTTACGAGAGGCATGTCTTTTCCTCATGGTATACAACGTTATACATATATAAAATTATAACTCTGAACTTTTGTCCCTGTCTACTATCATAGCGGCTTATGGGTTAGAGTTAATAACTATATTATCACACCATTAAGGACAGAGTTACGTTAGAGACTGAATGCGTCAATTATAAAATTATAAGATTAATAATTACTATTCAAGTTATAAGAATAGGAATTATTAACAACATCAACTTTCATATTATTATAACAACAATAAATGAAAATGGCAACTCTACTTAATCATTTGAAAAAAAAAAAGTTATTAGTTGTTTTAAAAAATGCCCACAGGGCACTACGTTTTTATGTGCATGTACGTACGTACGAAGAGCAATGCAAGGACAGCAAATATAAATTATCAGAAAACAGGCACAGATAAGCACTCAAAAACACACACAACCCTACATTTTGAGCACACACATGGCAAAGAGGCACAAAATATAGCCAAAGACTGATTCAAATCACTTACTCTGCCCCACTTGTGCAGTAAAACGTTACGAATTAAATGAATGTCTTGCCGTACAATTTCGAATAAACCAACCGTACACTCATATACCTCCCAGGCCTTAGTCCAAGTCATACAGCATACGTCGCAGTGCTAGTACAACACCGACTGCTGATGATGATTTTACACTTTACAATGAAAATTGGTAAAATCACAAAGAAATTTATTACGCAATGACGGACAATTAAAAGGACAAGCTGACATACTGACAAACTGACAGACGACCGAGAAACTGACAAACTAACAAACGGACAAACTGACAGTTGAGGGAGCGGACAAATTGTTAAACAACATAGACTTTTTTGCATATGGTCATACGCACAGTGGTACCATACCATTTCATGCGAGCTTAATTTAAATAATACATGCGCAGATCTTTGGCATTTTCTAAGATTCAAACATTTTTGGAAATTTGGAATATTATCCTTTTGTCGTATGTCCACAACCACATGCAAACAACACACTACATGCACGCACAGCCAAACGCAAAAAGTCCAGTACTGAGGAGTAAATTGTTAAGCTTTGCAAGTTTAAAGTTTTACCCCACCCACCGACCCACTGCCGTCCATACTACATCATGTGCGTAGTTTCCAAATTTCCATAGTGGATGTGGATGTACTGACGAACGTGGCCACTGTGAGTCGTCGTTAGCTTAAACAAAATTAATTTATTTAAATGAGGACCACAACACACAACGCACAACACTGAAGACATTGATAATTTCTCCACATATATACACACATATATATCTATATGTATATGTTTGGAAGTATATTTTTATATGTATGTGTTTCCGTAATTGTTTGAAGGTGGGAGTTTAAGCTTTGAAGTGGCTTAAATTGTTTGGTATGGGCAGTTAGTAGAGTATGGCTGACAGCTTGTATGTATGTATGTATGCATAAATGTGTATGTATGTTAACTAGTTGTATGAACAGCATCTTTAGTAGATGTTTTACCACGATATGCTTGAATGTGCCAAATAGATTTACGATTTCAACCTTAAACTGAGCCAAGGCTAGCAGGAAATTTTATATTTACGTATTCGCAGGCCAAAAGCGCCAAAAGCAAAACAACAGCAAGCAGCTGATATTGCCCACCACTACTCTCAGCCCAGTTTATACTACTATATGCGGGCATTTGTTACTATACAATTTCAAATTTATACGATATAATACACATATACATATATACATATATATATTTATATAAGTTTAAATTTTATACCCCGACCACTCTCTGAGTTGGACGCACATATCAACGTACTCGTAAGTCAGTACACATTGGTCGTTTGTTAATTCGAAATTAAATTTAATGAAAGGATCTGAGCTAGTGGGGTTTCGGGTGATGGCGATATTAAATTTAAATTGGCGTTAGATAGCGGCGAGGTGGCGGGCATATTTGGCGTATGTGTACGTGTGTGATTATGCAAAGTTACTTGATTACAATTAAGTGCGTACAAATATGTATATCTGTTAGGTTATGTATGAATTTATATAAACAAATGCGGAGTCATTTATAAAATTTATATATGCACATTTATATATTTGATTAGGTATGGTTCTCATATGCATGTAGCCATATATATATGGTATGTAGGTATATAAGTTGGAATAAAAAGCAACATAGAAAGTGGGCTTGTGGCATGTATTAGGTTTCTCTGTTTAATTATTAATATTTGAAATATTTCTAATAGTTTTAGACTGTCATCTCGATGAAAGTACAGTCAACCCAAAATTATAACCATTTTCAGATACAGCATTTTGGTTAGTAATTGAATTTAAGTTACCTTTTATATATAATTTACTACTGATATGAATACGATACGAAATTTTATACAAAAAGATTGTTGTATGTAAATTTTCCTATTCAATCAAAGATAACATTTAATAATATATTATTAAAATGATTTTTTTCGTTCAAAATCTATCATAATTTTGATTAAGGTTCAATGAATTTTAAATAAAGTCTTTATCGTACAATTAAAAGCATGATCATTATTATTTCATGAAGTGGTAATATATAAATTTTTCTTGATTATTAAAAAAAAACATTTAAATGTTCAAAAAACTAAGTTTTTTGCGTTATCCTAGTATTTTTACTAAATCTTTTGCGCTTTATTTTAGATTTAATTAAAAGAAATTTGTTTTTGCTATGCAATACAAACACCTGTTACATCTGTTACAGTTAAGATATTAAACTAAAAATATTATTACTGAGTTAAGACTTTTGTGGATAGTGCCCCTTATTATTTTGTATAATAATTTATTACTTCGCGTTTTTTTAAAACGTTGATAAAAAAAATATTTATATAAAATTATTTGCGAATAATGAAATAATTCTAACACCTCTGATGATGGGTATTTGGCAATACTCGAAACAATCGAATGGTCAGCCAAAACTTCAATATATTAAAAAGAAAAAAAATTTGTTGTTGCAATTCACTACTGTTCTAAACCTCTCTAAAAATGAATAAATAAAAACAATAAAATACAATATATAAATAAATACATACATCTGTTACAGATTGCAATTATCTACAGATTGATTTTTCACCGAAATCACACACAGCCTGAAAGTATGCAAGAAAAACAATGCAAAATTATCCTTGCAAGTATCAACTCTGTTTTATTCTTTGGTACAGCAAAAGTTGAAAATTGAAACGAAACCAGTTTTTATAGACAAAAATTTGTTGAGTTATTACGTTTTATATAGTACAATATTGGTGAAATCTTCAGTAAGATGGGTTAGGTTAAGTAGGAGTGGAGACAAAATCTTTAATAAGATTTCATTTTTAAGCCAAAGATTTTCAATATTTTATGTTGTAGAATAAAATCAGAATAAGTACGTGTTTCTTTACTAGATATAGTTCTGTTAATTCCCACCTCTAAAAGATGGGAAACTTACACTCGCAGATTCTATGAGATACAGAGTGAAGCTTACGCACATCTTATCTGCTCGTATCCCATCATTACCAGAAAACAAGTCCTTTATAAAATCCACGTTAATTTAATCGTATGATGTCGTCTGAAATGGAAGACCTAGAGATATAGGTGTAATAAATCTGATTAATCACAGTATATAATTGTTTCTTTTAATATTAATAATATTAAAGAAACTATTTGCAGGTGGCATTTAAGTCATGTTTTTAGTTTAATAATTAACAATATTTTAAATATTAAATATTTTGTAATTGATTTATTCTTATCATAAATTAACGTGTAATTTTAGGATTAAAATATTTTATTGTTTTTGAACTAAAATAAAAATACTATATTATATTACTATTATTAAAGAAAAATATTATGAAAAATATAAATTATTTTAAAAAAAATGCAAAAGCCAATGTAAAAGCCTAATTTTCTTGCATTATAGAATATTCAATTTAAAAAAAAATAAGCTACCATTTTGTAGTGTAAATATTACAAAATTAATCTTTTAGAGACCATGTCATTGTAACATGCATATCGAAAAACTTAAAATAATTATCCGTAAATGTTCAAAACTGAGCAGTAGCAGATTTTAGGATACTTGCCCTACCCACTATCTCCTCTTCAGGCGGCAGTAGACATATACTACAGGAGATTCGACAGGGCAGGCCGAGCCTGGCGCAATATAATCCAATGTTACGTTTGTATAGATTCTACCTTATCTATTTCTCATTTATTTCTATGTGCCAAGTTGGAGGTTCTATATTTGGTATATGGTCTTGACCTAATTGGTGTGAAAATATGCAACTAATTCCTTTTTGCCTTAATTGCCATCCCTATTCTATCTGTAGCATTAACATTTATACATCTCAGCGATAGTATTTAACAAACCAGTTCGTGAAATACGATTACTGAAATGTATAAATGTTGATACTATATAACCTATCTATAATTGCCCTACCATATTTTTAAACGAATTAAGTTATTATCCCTTAATTAATAATATCATCATAATTTTATAAAAATCAATAAATACTCTTATTTTTTTTTTGTAAAAATCAGCAAATATTTTCTTTTATATATATATATAAAAACAGGCTAATTTAAAGAATATTATTATGTTATTTGAAATTACAAAAATAATTTTTTTTTTATATATAAAATTTCCCTATATAAATTTAGTCATAATTTTCCATAATTGAAAGGATTATACGATTTTATTTACAAAATTTATAACAAACGGGGTCAAATGAACCACAAAATCCTATGAATAGGTTGAATAGGATTACGGTTGATGTAACCACGATAAAAATCGAGGGGTTATCAAAAAAAAAAAGTAAAATAAAATAAAAAAAAATGCATATGCCAAATTTTTGTTGGAAAATAGCGCAAATAACTGTTGTCGTAGTGTGGAAGCAACACGTTATATTTTTGCGAAATGCAGTAAAATGCGTTGAGAATGCGAAATGCAATAAATATGGTTGGTCGTATAAGCCACTCTCACGTACTCGAAAACCTCAAACAAACAAAAACAACAACAACAACAGTAATAGCGACACATACGGCAACAATACAAGAACAGCGATTGAAACGGCAACAATACAACAACAGCAATTGAAACGGCAACATTACAACAACGCATTGCGTTGCAAGGAAAAATGAAAAATGGAAAAATGCCGGGAAACTGCAAACGTGTTTGGTCATAATTAAGTAGAAGCGCGCAACGAAATCAAACACATCTGCAATACACAATTTTTTTTTTCTTTTCTCAAAGCATTAAATATTAAATGACATATAAGCACGCATAGTTGTAGTTGTTGTTGCTTTTGCTTTTGATTTTGCTAGTGTATGCTAGGATATGTGTGTGTGAATTTGTTTACTGCAAAAGCATGAGTGCACGTTTGAGTATGCGTATGTGTGCGTGTGCTTGTTTGTCATAATTAAAAAAAAAAAAAAAAAAATTCAATGCATTTTCTACACCGCAGGGGTTGTTTGTCATTTCCTCTTTGAAAGGTTTTTGCTCATTTTTCTGTCGATTGTGTTGGGTATTGCATTTTTGCGCTTCAAAACCATGAGATTCATTCGATACTTCAGCTCCTGCTGTTGTATCTTCTTCTGGTAACTTTGCTGTTTCATTCATGCGTAGCGATGTAGGGTGTTGTGTTCTCATACCAAGGATAAGGATAATGATGAAAAACTTACTGCAAGATAATTAAAATTGTTGCGTTGCTAAAAGTAACTACAATAATATTTCATATGAAATAAAATCGTTCTTAGCTAACCAAATTGAACCGAACCGAACTGAACCGAACTGAACTGAACTAAACTGAATTTTCAAGTGTTAGTTTCAGCTGATTTCGTTCTGGCAAAAATTCCGATAGACACAAGCTTGTATCTATCTATTCGATACTGCATGACAGTAGAGCGAGTATGCAATAACATAGTTCACTGCATGCTTTAAGTACTTCTCTATACAAGTAACTGTGTGACTGACTGACTGTTTGCAATACATAAACTATACAATAATGATGATTGTTAGTTTTGAATTTATACATTATATATATATATATATATATATATGGATATATATCTGTTGAAAGTGTGTGAAACATAATTTGTGCATCTGCTGTTTATTCTTTTATTCTATTCATTATAGTTTTTTTTTTATTTTACTTTTCTTACTGACTAATTCTTCTTTATTATTATAAGAGATTTTGTTTTTGTTAATATTTCTTAGCTTCCAGTTGAACAGAGAGTGGTCGATCTTTCATAATGCCTTGGCCTTTCTTTTGCTAAGTCTACATATGTGAAGAAAGTATTATAGCATAAGTATATTAATTATTCGTAACGGATTTCCGAGTCGGTAAGAAATTGTTTTAGAAAACAGTTGCTCTCTATACTTAAACTTTAACAATATGTTTTAAAAATCTGTTTTTTCTAAACACAGATGTTGTCTATTAAAAAAACTAAATCAATTTTAAAGGATCATAGTTAATTATAATAGTTGAGAGTAAACTAAAAGTAAAGTATATTTAGTTATATTATCAATGTTGAACACATGTGATAACAATCAAAGGCTTTCAGATTAGGGAGCAATACAAATTTTGTTAACTATTTTAAAAAAAATCATATTATATAGAGTATAGTTAGTGTTGCAAAACAATAGCATATAAAATAGCCATATCATCCACTGAAAACACATGTGATAATAATCAAAGGTATAAGTTTAGGGTGTTATAAAAAAAAATTTATTAAATTTACTAAAAAAGGGTTAATATAAATTATAGCTTCATATGACAGATAGTTTTAAAATATTGTATTTTGGTTGAAGAATTTTATGTTTGTGAGCATATCAGCTGTACTAAATTAATGATAAAAAATAAAGTTATTTGAAAGGATTAAAATTTAATAACTACTAAAAAGATGATAATAGATAAAGCGAATTGAAAGGATTAAAAAATATAAAATATTAAACCCACCAAATAGATAAAAAAAAATGTGAGTTCGAAATAATAATATTTTGAATAGAAATATTTTGTTTTTTATTTAAAAATTTATTTATTTTAATGTTATTATTTTATGTGGAATGTGACGCGTCTTATGAAGAAAAGAAATTATTAGAAGGGTTTGAATAGGAATGAAAATATAACAAAGATTTTAGTTAATTTATTGAAATTTGCGGTTGTATGATCAGACAAATTTCAATAAATTAACTAAAATTTTTGCTGTTGTCTTCCCATTTTTTTTCCATTTTAGTTTAGTTGAACAATTTTATTTTTTAATTTTTTTAAAAAATTTAAAAATATTTATTGAACTTTTTATTTAAAATTCTTTTTTTGTTAACAGATTATACAACTCATAATGTAGGTTTTAAATAACTATTTTAAAATTAGCATTATCAAAAAAAAATATAAGTGAGCTTATTGAAATGTTATTGTAGAATTTTAAGTGTAAATATAAGCACTTTTAATCAATTTTATCGATTCAATAATTGCTAATTATTAAAATGTCATTTTAATGGCTACACCATCACTCAAATAGACAGGTAAACTCTCCTGCAAGATCTCAAAAGCGACCTAGTCCAAATTGAACAAAAAAGCGGCTTCAACTAAGGCCTAACCTGCTCAGCACTAAGGTAATGGTGTTAACGGATCACTGCGTACTAGGAAGACAACGATGTATTAAGACTGTTTCTATCCTATAATGACACTTTTAGAAATTGTGGCTCTGCAGATAAGGAGAAAATTATAGTCCAAATCAAATTTCAGCGTTCATCACTGGAAAGAAAATGATTTAAAGTCTTAGGGAAACCTTTTCTGATCAATCAGTGCTGTTTTCCCAAAATTAGGTACTTGTTCAAGACTTATCAGATTGATTTAGTTTCACTTGAATGGGTTAGTCATGGTTTTCATTGTTATTTGCACGATGATCTTTTAGTATGCGAGTGAGTAAAGCTAATTCGTATTATCACAGCGGGCCATTATTTGAGTTCAAAACACTATCATTGATTGCTTTCTATACCGAATGTAGTATTCGTTTAGTTTATCTAAAACTAAAAGCTATACTTTAATGTATAATATATATATTCGAACGCCTGCTATCATATAGAATTATAAGGCTAGTGTATTTATTTTTAACAGATGGCTGCGAAGTATGCAACCTTCGTAAGAGAAATATCTAGAAATATAAATGAATCTCTGAAGCTAGAACCTGGTGCATTTAAAATTTGCTATAATATTGAATTACAGAGATTGTCCAACAGCCATGACTTAGCCAGATAATGTGAAAAAATCCTTTAACCGCATTTTAACGGATCTTTAAGAGACAACAAGGTGAAGATGAGGGGAGATCTTTTTGCAAATTTGCATATTTGCAAATCAGATGACTTAAACAAATTCTTAGATAAAAACAGGTTTAACATAGAATAATAGAAAGATCTAATAATCGACGATTGGGTACTTAAAAATTATTAACTAGGTAATTTTAGAATCAAGACTATTAACAGTGTATTTTAGAAAAACTCCCTGAAGAACGTACTGATCATATTCAGTTGTAACTAAATAAATATATTCAGTTGTAGCTAAAAACGACGAGGATGAGTTTTATTGCATTATTCATGGTCTATTTTCAATAATTGTTAATTTTATGTTAAAAATTTCATGTTTCGCATAGAATATTTTTTCTATCTAAAAGAAGAAAATAATTTAAATCGAATTTATTCTGGTGTTAGAAATTTAATTTTGTTCGAAAACTGATTTTCATAACAAATTTAAATAATCTCAACCCGTACCTTTTGTTTTGAGCTACCCTTGAATTAAATTTCATAACTATTTAGTTAAACATATGTTAAATATCAAAACATGTAATTTTGACAATAAAAATTTATTTTATATTTAAAGATCTAATGGGACATTTTGATACCTATAAAAAGAAGTTGGTTAACCAGTTTTTTTTTTTGTTATCGTCCATAGTAACCTTTTCGACATCCTGAAAAATATTTTAAAGAAAACAAAATCTTTCTTTACGTCACTATAGAGATATTGTCCACTTCTTATTTTAAATGACAAATTGACTGCCAAATTTAGGGTTAAATTGACCCTTCAAGACCAGAGTCTAAGATTTGTTTTGAATTGTACATACAGCCAATTAAAATGATGATGATGACCTTCTGTGAAGTCAGCGAATGTCCACTACATACTTCTATTTATTTCACATATTCAGTTCATTAGGACTTTACCTAACCCAAAAAAAAAAGAGAATAAGAGCTTTCCGCACGTTACTTACCCCAAATGGGAATACTTTTTTCATAACCAAAAATCACAACAAAGGTTGACCGAACTTTGAACTGAG
This sequence comes from Teleopsis dalmanni, assembly GCF_002237135.1. Classification (NCBI taxonomy): domain Eukaryota; kingdom Metazoa; phylum Arthropoda; class Insecta; order Diptera; family Diopsidae; genus Teleopsis; species Teleopsis dalmanni. The sequence continues at coordinate 167,875,402 of NC_051846.1, read as the reverse complement.
CTGGCAACTGTCCTGTTGCGTGTTGTATGATGTTAATAATCTTGATATGATCTTAAGCAATTAGAAAAGAGTCCTTAACCTTTCGCATATCTTTAACGCCATCAAATCAAATCATCATTTTTTTTTCAAATTTATCCATTAAATACTCAACATAATATTTTTTAATTAATTGTTTTTTATATTTTTAAGTATTATTTTTTATAATTTTTTTTTTATTACAATGTTGTGTCCTTTTATAGTTTTTGGTAATAATGTGCGTATGTAAAACAGCTTAGTTTACTGCTTAAATATCTCAATTGTCTAACACATTTCAACTTGTTTCTAAAAATATTGGTGTTAAAATTATGTATCGCAAGTATCTTTTGTGAGTTTGAGGTTGTGTGTCGGAAAAATTATAGCATCGATAAAATGTGTTGATTTTGAAACGGAAAAAAAGTTTAAAACCCTTATAAAAAGGACCTTTTTGTAAACAATCAACAAAAAAAAAAGGAAATTGTGGTAGGTTTTAACATTAATAACTGAAGGTGTCTCACGAAATAAGATTTTTATTTATTTTTTTTTTTGCATTTCAGAGGATATGTTTTCTTTTCTGAATTCAGGATTTTTCGTGTGTTTATACATTTTGTTTATTTTTGTTGACTTTGTGGTTTTTAACAGAATGACAATATTTTTTTATATAAAATTAAGCAAAATATGAAAAACATTGTAAGTAAAATCAAAAAATAAAAACCAACGTAATCTCCTATTTGTACATAAGTTTTTATGATGCATACTGACAAAAATTAAATTCAAAAAATTATAAAAATTATAAAAAAATATTATTAATTCATTTAATATAAAGGATTATCCATTTTCTGTTACTGATTTGGTTACAATGTTTCAGTGGCATATTTCAAACAGAATTATCGCCCAAGGCTTCACACCTTTAGCTTAGGGTCTCCCATTTTACAAAAATTACCGCTTAACAACCGTGTAACATTTTAAAAGTGTAAAAATTTAACACAAATATGGAGACGATTTTTCGCATAGAATATTTTTCAGTGATGAGGCTCATTTTTTACTTAATGGATATGTCAACAAACAAAATTGTCGCTTTTGGGATTCAGGGCAGTGAAAATCTATAAGAAACTGTCGGCAGACCATTACATCCACAAAAAGTCACTGTATGTTGTAGCATTTAGTCTTAAGGTGTGATAGAACCGTACTCTTCTAAGAATGACAAAAACATCGCTACAGACACTTGATTTCCATTTCTTAATCATTAAATTGAAGATGTTAAAGATTTCTGATTTCAGCAAGATGGTACCACAATTCACACAGCAAATCCTATTTTGGTTTTGTTGTATGACAATTTTCCTGGTTATGTAAATTGGCGAAACCAAGTTCAAGACCAAGTACTTCACTGGACTTCGTTTTGTTAAGTAAAAGGTTGTGTTAATGCGAACAGTAAAGTTGTGATTTTAGGGATTGAAAATCTTTGAATTTTAAAATTCGTGCTATTTTCAGTTATATGCCTATAAATAATAGAAAATAACCTTAAAACTATCAACTACTGTATGTTAGTATCTTGTACAACTAACACCTTTTTCTATTTTCAATAGAAACACTTCATTAGTGATTTTTCACTAGATCCAGTTTACAATAATCTGATGCCCTGTGGAGAACATTTGAATGATGCTAACACAAATGGCATGGTTCAAAAAATGTATAACATAATATGTATTTATATTTGATCTTAGTCTCAGTCGCAAGTGTAATTTATTGACGTCTTCTTTTGGAATCACGAAATGGATAACCATATATATATATAATATATAGATTTATACTAATTCCATTAATATTATAAGTGCGAACAGTTGTTTTAGGACGAGTCCTCTTAATCTATTATAACAGATTCCGTTTTAGTTAGGTTTTCGAAATATTTACGGAACTAGTAAACAAGTAAGCCCTATAACAAATGGAATAAGACACCCAATTCAATAAAACAAACTGTTCCGTAATTTCTTATGCAAAGTTAGCATTTTTCTAATGGAATCACTCGAGACAGAAAGATCAACGAAAAAAAATATTTTTAACTTAATTACAAACAAGATCTAGATTTATTGTCGAGCGGCCAGTGATGTAATAGTTACAAAGCACATTCACCAAAAACATACATAAATATATGGTAGTTAAAAAGAGTTCCGGGTTCTTAAATGAAGTAGCATAGACGGCAACGAGTCCAGAGTTCAGTGATTAAAATTGAACATAAGTTCAAAAAAGACAATTGCGGAATTCCTGGATCAAAAGAAGTTAATCCATTAACCCACTGGAGAAGAACGAAAAAGAAGTACATGCTCTGGATTCTAGGTGAAGTGGCATAGGCGATAAAGAGACCACTGAATAATTGATTAAAATTGGCCATAAGTTTTGAAACCCTTCTCATAAGATGGATTTAGGCAAAAAAGACATTATCAGGATGGCTGGATCGAAAGAACATTTTCAGCACATGGTGTATGCTTGATTGGCTTTGGTGAGGATGTTTTTGAACTATTTCGGTGATATTCAATTAGTTTTATGATGTGGATGATATAGTCAAACAAAAGATCGGAGCGAAATTTTCATATCACAACTAATGTATGTGTTATAATGCAATATTAAATATATCTTTGTATAAACTGAAATACTATATTATTAATGTCAATTCTTAAATGATAATATATACATATAATATATATATATTATGGTATATATTAATTTTTTAAAATTTATTTTACGTTAATGCTCATTCAATTTTAAATATTTAAATGCACGACAGTTCTCCAATGGAACTAAATCAACACAAATCATTATCAATGTTTCTAACTATTACCGCTAAAGTCACAGGTGTTTTTTGAATAGTACACAAATTTACTTATTAAAAACAATATGTATATGTGTTTGCAATAAAATAAAGACTTACCGTAAAAAAAATGATATCTTATTTCTGAATGTAGCAATCTTTTAAAGTTCCAGGGTCTGTCACGCATTGATTTTCCATAGTCTGTTTTGTAGTAACTGAAAAGAAAAATCCAAAGATTTTGAATAGGATTGAATACGTTAGGATTCTGTACACATGAAAATGCTTCTGTGTGATCAAAAATCTATGTGAAAAATTATTAAACATATTATTATATATATATTCGATATTATTTCTCATATAATTGTTTCTTGAGGTTCCTTTTACATATTATAGTATAATTACTTATAATATACATGGAACATAAATATAAAATGATTTTATTTAAAAAATCTATTATTTTATAATCTATTATATTATATTTCATAATATACTAGTATATCATATACTATGTATTATACTTATATTTATTATACATTCATTATTTATTGTATTTGTAACTTTAAATTAGTTTACTACTTAATACTACATACTACTTAATAATAGTATGTGATATAATTATAAAATAAATATAAGTATTCTACGAAATATAACAATTATGTATATCACTTTCTAAATGTTTTAACGTACTTTTCGTAAGCAACTCTTCGCATTATCAGAACATATGCAAACGTCAATTAGAGGTCAATTTACATTTTTATCAAGAACTTTGTTTATAGCATACTTTAAATGATAATTATTGAAATTATATACAGCTATATATATATAATACATCCGAATATAAAATTTCGAAAAAATTGAATTTAGGTAATTTCCATTAAAATCGTGACAATAGCTCCATACGGTGTCTATTGCGATTAACCCATTAAGCAAATTTCGAAAAAAGCATCTGCATGGGGGACGAACTTATGAAATAAAGTGTCCTATTGCCATATATTATTATGAAATTAAAAATGTCACAATTTTTATAATTTATTTTTTTTTTTATAAAACTCAAAACATTTATAAAGTATTATTACATACTCCGCAATATTTTTGCAAACGTCGCCTATTGAAGATAATTGATAGTTTTTAAATCCTTTAATTCTTTAGAATTTTGCTCAAATATTTGTTATATTCATAACGAAGAGTAACGAATCGTTTATTTTTCCTTCTATATTAAAAGGAAGGGTTTTCCTTTATAATTTCAATTAAAAGTGAACGAAAGCATTGTTCGCAGTGCCAAAAGAGTACTCCCATTTGGCTTACCGTTCAACACTTACTACCGTAATTCACAATGTCCTTATGTGATATTGTTCAATTTCCGGATTGACGTCCGTATTGCCTTCTTCAGTGATTGTATGTATTTGTTTGTGGATTTTTCTCTTAAAGATTTGTCAGAAAAAAATTGTTCTTGAAACCAAATTTATTGAATAGTTTCTGCTTTTTTTTTTTTGGATAAAACGTTAGGATGTTACAGAAAATATAAAAGGATTGAATTTTTGTATTCTTCACAAAAAAATTTAACAATGCAATTAAATAAAATGGGTTATTTGTATTTGAGGTAAATTCAATTTATTGACAGTTTGCAATTATATATTACAATATTTAATTTATGATTTCCTGTATTTTCTGTTATAATAAATTCCACCACTAAGCTGCTTGCATACGGTTTTGGAAAAGTTAAGTATAACGAAAAATTTTCTTTTGAAATAAACAAATTGGAAAATTTGGGACTACAAACTATTTTAAATATTCAATTACATACAGTTATTACCCCTAGTACGGTAATAAATATAAGTGACGTAAGTCTTATAAATAAAAAAAAATTAATGGACTTTAGATACAAATTCAGATTTATTTAGGTTATGTTGATCCTTACGAGAATGGGTATATATACGGATGCAAACTGTAGATTCTGCGAAGAGAATGAAGAGTCAGCCCACAATAAAACTCTGTAAAAAAGAGTTTAGGCTTATAGTATGCCTCTAAGCCCTGTTACTTTCATAAAGATTAGTATAGCTAAAAAGGTATAATAGACCAGATGATCGCAGTGCCACATCTCATAACAATAATAATAAAACTAGCTTATGATGATACAATCAACTAAAAGTACTCTTTTATGACACCACTGTAGGGTTATTCACCTTTAATTAAGATTTTGATTAAATTTATATTTTAATATATTATTTCGATGTTATAACACAATTTAAATATCCTGCACGAGAGTGAGACTTATCTTCGAGAGTGTGTGGAGCCAAAATGTTCTCTATGTGCTACTTGAACAGAAGTGGTTGTTCAGGTGCTGCCAAAACCAATCCAACAAACTAATGGTCAAGAAGTTCTAGAAGTACACTTTAATTTAGCTGGCACTTCAACAAAAGTTGATTATTATAATCTAACTAATAAATCGATTTTGTGATTAGATTAAAAATATAAAATTTGTCTCACATTTTGAATATAATTAAATAAAATGTAGCTTATTCATAAATTTTATTATTGGTCGAAAGTGTTAGTTTTAATTACTCTCAATATTAAGTTTTACTAGTAACTTGAGGACTATTGGTAAACTTTTTACAATCCTGTCTATTAAAATTTCAAACTTACAAAACTTTATGAAATTTTTTCTTACCGAATAAACTAATTCTTTTTTTCTGTGTATTTAATTAACTGTTGTTCCTGCTTTTTATTTTTACAGCACACAATAATAATTTATTCATCAATCTATCAAAATTTTAATTAGTGTATCTTTTGCATGCATTATTATTCAAATATAAAAATAATAATGGAATTAGGATTTTGAAATGAACACTTTTAGTGCCTTAGTGCCTACCTTCAATTCGGTATGGTAACATATCTATTTTTTTTTGTGTTCATGCAGGTATCAAACCAAGCAGGTAATCCTTAAAAAAAACATCCTTTAAAAATAAGTCAACTGAGATTGCATAGCACCTGCATTGGAAGTTGAAATATTAAGTAAATATAATTCGCATATTTTCATGCATTTGAAATCCCTAATTAGAAATGCATTGTTAAGGTGTATCTTTTGTTTCAAGAAATGCAAGAATATGTAATTTGCGTATAGTGACTTCGCCGAAAAATATTATCTTCGGTATAGTTAAATGAAGGACAAAAGAATGTTAGAGTTAAATGCTGGTGCCTTAGGGTTATAAAATTCTAAGGACAATAGAATATAAGTACTCGGAAATAATATTGTTTTCTGCGAATCAATATTGAAATGTTGAAATATCTATTCTAAAATAATTTGGATATTTATTTGCTATATTAAAATTTAAAATGCAAAAAAAAAATTTAAAACTTCAAAGACAAAAACAAATTATTATTAAAATTTATGGACTTTCATTATATTACTATAATATATCATAGAAATAACATTGAATATATTTTTCCTTTTACTAATGACTATAATGGTCAAGGAACCATCATCATTCCTTGGAGATAATTCAAGTTCTGTTTTCTCTGTTAATCACTGTACAACAGCTGAGATTCTGAAATTATAAGAACTTAGGGGCTGAGATAAAAATATGAGAGAACTATCTTTTCTTTGTATCTATAAAAGCATATGCTACGCATGAGTGTATGTGTTTCCCATATGACTGATTTCAGAAAGTGCTGCATATGCTCATTACTTTTACAGGGTGTTTTTTATAACTTTTTTGATAATAGAAAAACTTTAATGAACATTATTGATAATATATAAATAATTTTTTACATGTTGAACAAAATTAAGCAATATTCAAGTTAAGGATTTACAGTACTAAACTAAGCTATAAATATGTTTTGAAATTTTAAATGGGAAAATGTACAATCAATTCTTTAATAGAAATTATATTTTTATAAAGCGGTATTTTGAACAATAGTGAAGTATAATAATAATAGTTATTATTACACACAATTAAATACAAGACATATTTCCAAAAAACCACTTATGATAGGTATAAGGAATACTCGAAAAAGCTGTGTAATCAGCTAAAAATTCAATTAAATAGTAAATAATAAAAATAAATGTTATTGTAATTCACTTCTGTTCAAAATATCTATAATTTAAATGATTTTTACAATTAAATATATAAGAAGGAATATAAGATAAATACCTTTTTTATAGATCATACAAAATTATTAGTAAGCATCTATTCCTTGATATTTAGATTAATGTATGACATTATTTATATTGGTTGATTGGAGTTAAATTTAACTCCTGGATAAGTAGGAACTTTCATTTAAATATTTTATATCGTTTGATTAATAGTACTTTTCTAATTTTAAATTGTAATAATTGATTAATTATATGTTATTGATTAAATAGATCAACTATAATAAAATTATTGTATTTTCATCTACAGATAGATGGAACAGATAGATAGATATATATTCTATTTTTTTCATCTACATTAAAAATGGAAGTTAGATATTAATAATTATGTGAAAAACGATTTATTTGATAACCATTGAGTTTTCAACAAAGTTTAAATTTATATTTTATTTATCAAAACTTTACGTAAATGTTTAGATTTGTATTGCATTTTAATATATAGTTTTTTAGTGATTAAAAATTTCTTGTACATTTATTAGATTTATACCTATTTTCCTATATTTATATTATTAAAAAAAATGTTGAATTTTAAAAAAAAAATAATTTACAATAAAACACTTATTGTTGATATATTTATTATGAAGCTGAATTTATTTGACCGAGTGAAAGCATTCATGAAACATATATATAAATAATTATATATCTACATTCATACATATCCACTTACTAATATTGAATTTGATCGCAATTTTTTGACTTTTAGGACACACTTTTGATATATTGTTTCTAAGTCATTACATATCAGAGGCTTATAACTGTGTCTAGCTTAAATAGTTGTAATTAAGATTAGTAATATTGCAAACTCATTTAATAGTAATCAATTTTTTTAATTAGATACACATATATATCAAATAAAGCGATATTAATTTATTGAACTAGGACATAATATCATAAATATAAAACCGTTTTAATATTAATATTAGAAGTAGATTTTTTTTAAAAAAGGGTAGAGTTCATGTATGGTATTTTTAGACTTTAAGTAATGTTTATATAGAATCATTTAAGAATTATTTAAGTTGTTTTTTTTAATCAATTTAAAATTAATGTTAAAATAATTAATTTAAAAACTTTACATTTACTGTAAAATGGTTTGAATTATCTATATTATATGTAAATTTAAACATATAAATATATTTTATATAGGTATTATACATATATTTAACTATAACTGAAAAAAAAATTTAAAAATTTAACGAGCAGGTATGCTGCAAGTTACTTGAATGCCCCTGTATAGCGTCTTCTTAGAAGATCGAAAGAGAGTGCAAAGTAGCTCAGAAGTTTTGAGAGTAAGCATTGCTTTTTGCTTATATATTTTAAATGATATGTAGGAGAAATTTTAATTTGCTGTTTTATGGTTGTATGCGTAATATTAACAGCGCATCTTAAGAAAATTAGAAGCCTAATGTAAAATTATTTATTCGGTAGTGATGACCTTCAATTATGCTACATAATCGATGTTAACATGAATGGTAAACTAATCTATGTTATTCGTTATAGAATATATTAAAAACATATGTATTAAACTTTATGTTAAAATAAAATATTAAATATTAATTCCAAAAATTTAGATTTGTTATAAATAAAATTAATAATGAAATATGAAATTTAAAATATGTTTGTTAAGCTGTATCTTGAATTATTAGCTATTTATTATATTATTATACTAAATTTTATTATATTGAAAATATTTAAAAATTTATTTTTTATGAATAGTAATCATTAAATAATAATTATAAATAACACATAAAAATCAACAAATAAAACAAATAAAAATTTATTTATATAAATATTGAGGACTGACTATCTACAGTACTATTAACATAGTTTAAAATTAAAATTTAAATAAGTATTTTATTTATATACTTGATATAAATAACATATAGTTCAATCTTAATTTCAAAAATTAATTTTTTATTTAATTTCAATTAATTTTTTAATTTTTAATTTTTTTAATTTTTACAAGAATATAATTTAAATCTAAATTAAAGTTACTGTTTGTGATATATTTACTATGAAATTATTTTTTTTTACAATTCAAGCAAGCATATTTTTTGTTCCCTAATAATGTGTTCAGTCAACAAAAGGTATATTAAAAAAATTTGTTTGGTTTTTATACTATTTAGATTTTGAAACAAATGTTTTCATTTTATATATTTTAAATATTAAAGAAAACGATTCAATGCTTAACAAAAAAATAATAATAGATGTTATAAACATACTATAATATTACTGTAACTAACAGTAATTATTTATAATAAATTGTTTAAAATTTAATTTAATTTCTTCTTTGAAAATTAGACTTTGTCTTAATGCCTCATAACAAAAAAATAAATTAAAAAATGTAATATGCTTCTATTTAATATTGCTTCTATTTGTTATATAATATTTAAAATTAGACTAAGTTTCTAATTTTAATATTATTATAAGATAATAAAAATAACCACTTTAATTTTAATTTTAATATTATTTAGAAAGAATGTTCTAAAGTCTAGCAAAAAAACATTTGAATATTATTATTAGTTATAATAAAAAAATTTCAATTATAAAATTGTTATATATTATTAGTTATAATAATAATATTTGATTTATTTGAAGTATTTTATTATTAATTAATTGTTATTATTACTAATGTACAATAAGTTTTTTGATTATTACCGAGTTTAGGTCGTTTATTTAACACAAAATTATAAAAATTTTATAAAGAATTACAAAATTAAAATATTTAATATTATAAGTATAATTTTAATAAGTATAATAAGTATAATTTTTTATAATTTTGTATGTTAAATAAACGACCTATGCCCTGCAATAATCAAAAAACTTAGTATTTTATTATATTATTATATATATTATAATATTATTATTATTATAATATTTTTATTATATTATTATTATTATTATTATATTATATAGTTATAATAAAAAAAATTCAATCATAAAAGTATTATTCAAATTATTTAAAGTATTTTACTCTATTATCATATATTTTAGCAGTAGTAAGTAAATTCTTCCCAATGGCTAACATATGATGCTCACATTTTTGTACCGCATTAAAATTGTAAACAAACGTTAACAGTGTGAAGCAGGAAAAAAAACAATAGCTTAGACATGCTGTTAAGAAAGCCACTGTTACTAACATCATTCCTTCGGGCTGCTGTTTATCTGTTTATTTACTAACAACTAAAGAGAGAGCAAACAATAATATACATAGCCATACATATACGTTAATAAAATGAGAGCGAGAACGATTTGTACACAAGCAGTACATACCTACACACACTGTGCCCGAGCGCATATGTGTAAAAAGGAGAAACACACAGCAGTAGCAGAAGCAGCAGTAGTAGCTGCAGCAATATAACAACAGCAACAGCAACAACAATAACGAATTGCTTATATACAACGACGTATGCTGCTGCTGGTACAAATGCGGCACGCAACAAACGATAAATACTTCATTTATATTTGGACCGCCGGACAAGAAAGGACACGAAGAAAAGCGGCGTAGCGAATATCGAGACGACATTTAGCTTTTAGCGCCTTTTTTGTTTTAGTTTTTTTAATTATGAAAATTTTTAAACATTTCGGCATAACGTTGGCTTAATTAATTTGGCATAAAAATTAACGAAAACACTGCATAATTAAATTTCGGACATTAAACAAAAAATTAAATTAAATTGGCAAAGTTAAAAAATTTTTAAATTTGCAAAAAAAGAATATAAACGTGATTCAATAAATTTTGTGTTTATTTTTATTTGTAAGTTCAAACCGAGACGACGTCGTTGATTAAAAAAAAAACGCGTGAAAAATTCAAAATTTAAAAACAAAATTCGTTATATTTCAGTTCGTTTAAATATTGTTTTATTTTATAATTTTTGATTTAAAACGTAAGAGAATAAACAAAAAAGTGAAGTTTGAAGTTAAAAAAAAAGAATATTGAAGTAAAATACAAAATTAAAAGACAGCGAAAATTGTTAAGAAAATAAACAAGAAAAATTGTATTTGTAAATTGTTTAATTGCTAACACAACACAAATAAACAACAACAACAACCGCAGCAAACGGCAAAAATAAGTGAAAAAACAAAGTAAATAAAAACTGAAAAATAAAATTAAATAAGTTTAAGGCAAAAAAGCTTATAAAAGAGCAGCAGCAACAACAACAATAAGAAAGCACGTAGAGTGTTGCGGCTTCAATAAAAATAAATAATTGCAAGCAAGGAAAATAAATTAGAAAGTATATTTTTAATTATTATAAATAAAAGAAAATAAATAATTAAATTAATAAATATAATTACGAGAAGCTTTAAGAAACAACAGCTACTACTAATTGACAATTTTAAATTCATTTGTGATATTAAAGCAAAAGCAGCAAAATTACCTCATATCATTCCAAAAATAATTTAGAGAAATTATACTGCATAATCATAAATTGTTAAGAAAAAAAAAACATCAACATCAGCAACAACAATAACTATACATTTACTAAACCAAAAATTCTGTTTAACTGCAATATAAAGTCAAAAAGAAAATTTTAAAAATAATTAAATTAAATTAAAATTAATTAAAAGGAATTGCTTACAAAAAATTATAAAAGAAACTTTTATCAAAGAAAATTCGTACATTTTTTCAAAGAAAGTGCAATCGAACCGAAGCAAAGGCTCAGCTAACATTAAATCAGGATTAAGAAAACTGAAAGAAATTAAATGAAATTAAAAATTTTGAACCTCTAGTAACCTAAAGTATTTCGTATCTGTGTTTTAAAACGTGTTTATGTACGTGTTTGTATGTGCGTTAAAACGATTTAGTCATTCAAATTTTAAATTCTGCAACTTCGACTCCAAAAAGTGCAGTCTTTGCAAAACTTCACCGAAGCGGCGCAGTAAAAAAGTGGAAGCATAAAAACCAAAGACCAAAAACGTAAAGTTCGGGAAAGAATAAGAAAGACACTAAAAAACTCTAAACGTAAGCATTTCCAAAACAAGAAAAAAACAATAAAAACTTATACTCCTATATACAACAGCATTTAAATAAATTTTTCAAAAAAATTTGTCTAGAAATTTACATATTTACATATGAATTGAAAATTGTGTTGAAAAAATAAAATAATAATCGTACTTATGTAGCTTATGGCAACAATAAAAAGCGAAATGCCGCCTTTGCATGCGGCCGAGACGCTAGTTGGTAGTGTCGGCACAGGAGGCGGTAGCAGTAGTGGAGGCGGCGGCGGTGGCAACAATAACAACAATAGTGGAAACCCAACAGGAACATCAGCAGCCACCACAAATAATACATCAACGACAACAGCAGCGAATAATACGATTAGCGCGGCCGCAGATTCCAGTGATAATCAACCATCGACACCGCAACCACAAATCATTGGTGGCAATAACGAGCAGCAACAAAACTCCTCACACCATCCATATGCCACGCATCATATGTACTCATCAACAGCAGCAGCAGCGGCAGCTGCAGCAGCAGCAAACGCAGCCATCACAACAACAGCTGTTGGTGTAACAATGCCACATATGTACGGAGTTGGTGCTAATAGCAATACAATATATGCAACAGCTGGGCAGGATATGCAACAGCAACAACAACAGCTCCAGCAGCAGCAACAACAACATGCTGGTTATTCCAGTTATTTGAATAGCTATGAACAATTTTATCAACAACAAGCACAACAAACACAATCATCTGGTATGCATACTGCCAACGGCAATAGTAATTTGGATTATGGTAATACAGGAATTATGTATGGCGGTGCTGGTGGCACTGCCGTTGGAAATTTATCAACTAATACTGAGTACAGTAGTAAACCATCGGGTGTACGTTATCATCCATATTTGCAAACACCGACTTCAGGTTTGACATCATCAGCAGCTAATAATGCAAATACTGTTAGCAATAATGAAGGCGCACACGACACTGCACAAGCTACATCAGGTGGAACTTTAGCTTCCAGCGGTGCTGTATCAACTACCACCTCAATGAGTCCGCGGGTTGTGAGTTCTACTAGTCCTACTTCAACATCATCTAATCATTTGCAACTTGGTAACTCAAGTTCTCCCAGTGGCAAGTTACAGTGTAAAAAGTGTGGCATTATGTCCACCAATGAATCGGAATTACAAGAGCACATTACAAATGTGCATGGTGCTTCACCATACGGTAGTAGTGGTTACTCGAGTTCGCCATATATAAAAGAAGAAATGCAAACTGCTAGCACACCTCACCAACAATCATCACAACCAACGCAACAGCAACAAACTGGCGGTAATCCAGGTGATATATTAGATTTAGATTCACAAAAAATGGTATATCCACCTTTACCTGGTGGTATGCCACATATGATGCACCATCCATTAGGTCATCAACAAATGCATGATGTCAGTGATCCTCTGCATTCTATGCATACAATGCAACAACGTGCACTACCCACTTGGGATCAGCCAGCACATTCTCAATTGCAGGAAGGTTTATCTCCATTTATGCAACAACAACACCAGCAACAACAATCTCAACAAGAGAAAACTCCTCTCTCTAATCAATCGCCATATTATTCACCGAAACAGTCGCCATATCATATATCAGGTGGCAGTGGAGTTGGCATAAAACATGAATATCCAATTATTAAATCAGAATATGCTGATTCACAAAATTATGTGGATAAATCTTTTGACCCTACTAGTGGCGGTGAATTATGCCAACAACCAACACAGCAACAATCACAAAATCAACAGCAGATGATGCCTGTTTCCTCTAGTCCAGCTGAGTTTCCGTCTACCACAACCGGCCCTCAAGATCAGACGCAACAATATCGTGGTTTTGAGCCCCCAACTTCGTCTTCCGCTTTACCCGCTAATAGCGTTACTACAAAAGCAGCTTCTTGGAAATCGAATGAGGCCCGTCGTCCAAAAACATACAATTGTACGGCATGCAATAAGTGGTTCACTAGCTCTGGACACCTAAAACGCCATTATAATACAACTCTGCATAAAAATGCTGTAAAGTCCAGTGGTCAGCCTGATCCTGCTACAATGCCTATATCGGTACATCATCATCCTTCACGTGATCCTGGTGGTAAACTTAGCCGTCGCAACAATTCTAATGCAGCGGCTGCAGCAGCTGCAGCTGCACAGCAACAGCAGCAACCACCGGCACCAGTTCAACCTCCAGAACCTCCTAGGAGTCCGCAAGATTATGTGGCTCAAGCGGCGGGATTGGGCCAAATGTCGCATTATTCCGCCTCTCCATCGCCAACCCACCACAATCAGCAGCAACAAAATGGCATGTCATATGGTCAACAATCGAATGGTTATCAACAGCAGCAATTCATGCAACAAGTTCAATCAACAACAAATGCTTCTCCTCAGCACGCTTCCAATATTTCTGGCGTATCGCCAAACACTCAAACCGTTTTGAACGGTCACCCAAACGGGCTAGCAGGTCCCTCCGCCCAAACAACACCAATACCGTCCTCCAACACGAGGGGCCTGCTGAACACAACAACAACAACAACAGTTATAGCAAAGATAGAACCAACGGAGGACAATCAAACAATCATACAATCCCCAATGGGCATGGAAATGGAAATGTTACAACAGCAGCAGCAGCTGGACGAGGAAACAGTGGAGCAGCTTCAACTCCACCAATCGCAGCTGGAGGAGCAGCAAATGTTGGAGGAGGATCGTCAGCATCTTCATTATCAACAGGTGGAGTCACTGGAGCAACATCGTCATTATCACAACAGCTCTCACAGCAGCACGGACAACATGCAAGCCCAATCGCCCCTTATTATCTCCCACCAGCAATACCAGGAGCAACTCCAACAGCAGCAGCATCAACAAATGGTGGACAACATTTATTCACGCATCACCCCACCGCAGCCGCTTCAGCAAGCCCATATGCCGCTACACAATATAACGGATCACCAATACAACATCATGCCTTTGGATATCAACATGCCGCAGCACAGCAGCAGTATGCAGCTGCAGCAGCAGCCGCAGCACATCACCACCAACACAGCTACTACCAATACGGACAGCATCCACACTATGCTGCACAACCACCTCCACCAACGGCTGGTGGAGCAGCAGGAGCTACCGCACATGCACAATACGCTGCTCAACAATACCAGCATCCAGTCACCGCTGGACACCAGTACCATCATGCACACGCCGCTGCCGCTGCCCATCACCACGCAGCAGCTGCTGCAGCAGCAGCAGCTCACCACCCACACCATTCCATCCTTCCAACAGCTGCAGCAGGTGTCGGGGCTGGAGCAACCGGGGCACACAATGACTTATCACACTATTATTGGTAATCAAGATGGTAATAGTAGCATTGGCAGTGCAAGTACGAATTCATCTGAATTATTGCAATTTACCACTTTAGATGGTTACGGCAGTATGCAATCACAACAAATGGTCACATCTGATGGACAAATATTACAATTTATACCAACACAAATGACAGGCCAACCTTTGTATACTTTGCCACAACGTGGTTCTGTTGCGGAAACATATAGTCCACAATCATCATTTTCAGAACAACGTTCACCGCAAGAAGCTGATCTACCACCAACATATACATTCATGCAAACAACATTACCAACGCAAGAATCTTCGCAAACAACTACAACAGATTTACCATCCATGCCATATTCACCTACAATTTCTTCATCACTGGATGAATATGCTAATAATTATAGTGATACTGGTATCCCTATGATAAAACAGGAGAAGTCCGATTTCAAAACGATTCTCTCAGACAGCGACAGCAGTCCAACTACAACAAAGAAAACAAAAACTCTTAAAGTTACAAAAGCACAAAAACGAAAACGTACACCATCTGCTGGTTCAATTTCGCCATCAACATCAACATCAACTACATTGCCCACCGGCCGCATTAAATGCATTGAATGCGATAAGGAGTTCACGAAGATCTGTTACTTAACGCAGCACAACAAATGTTTTCATTCTGGTGAGTATCCATATCGTTGTCAAAAATGCGGTAAACGCTTTCAATCCGAAGAAATTTACACGACTCATCTTGGTCGACATAAAGCAATAGAGAAGCCACATAAATGCGATCTTTGTCCAAAGCAATTTCATCACAAAACCGATCTGCGACGCCACATTGAAGCTATACATACTGGCCTCAAACAGCATTCCTGCGCTATATGTGAAAAAAGCTTCTGTCGTAAGGACCATTTGCGTAAGCACTTCGATACCCACAATCGGCCGCGTGTAGCACTTAAAAAGCCAGTGCGTACTACGGGTAACCGCAGAACAAGAGGTCCAAATAGTCCTTCTGCAAGTACAAGCAAACAAGCTGCTACTAGTACGCCCAGAAACGTTTCTGCAGTTACCAGCAGAAATACTTCTGCAGGTACAAGTAAAAACACTTCCGTACGTACTAGTAGAACTGCTGCCGCTAGTATAAGCAAAGACGACATTCCAAGTACCAGCAAAGCCGCCATTATGGATAGAAATGCTATCGTAAATACGATCAGAAACATTATCACTCTTACAAACAGGGACGATATCCCAAGTACAAGCAGAGACGCTATCACAAATGCAAGCAGAAACGTTATCACAATTACAAGCGAAGACGATATCTCAGGTACAAATGTAAATCCAAGTACAAATGGAGATGCTATCGTAAATGCAATCATAGATGATATACCAAGTACAAGTAAAGAAGCTATTGTGAGCGTAAGTAGAAATGTCATGGGGACTACAGGCAGAGATGCTATTGCTGGTATAAGCAGAAACATTATCACAAGTACACCCATAAATTCTAACTTGGCGTTTGCTCTCCATAACATGAATAGAACAATCGTTACTGCCACTGCTGTAATAACTGATCAGCATTTACAGCAGCGCCAGCAACACCTACCACAAAGCATGGTTATTAAGAATGATGTGATGCTTTCACTCAAAGACGAGCAGCACAGCTCAGATTCGATGTATATGCAACATAATGCAGACGTGCTTGTTACAGATGATAGTCTCAGCTCAGGTGAAGAACACGAGCGCGTTATGCAGCAACAACGCCAACAATTGAATGATCATGATATGCTTGAGTTGCCGATGGTCAAAGAAGAGTATCGCGTAAACGACCAGGAAATTGCTTTGTACTAAGATCGCACCATAAATTGACTTAAAAGGCAACAAAGCGTTTGATTTTTTAGGAACTTCGAAAGGTGATTGCTGTAGATTCTGTCGATCTGAAAATCAAACGCTTTCTTCCCTTTTGGCCACAATCAATGATACAAAATTATAAATTGCCATATTTAAAATAAGTTTCAAGCTTTGTCGCTACAAGCACATTTTATGTATCTAAAGCATGTATTTTTGTTTATGCCTGAGCTTTTATTTTAATTTTGCTGCATTGTAAATACATAAAATATTTTATTTTATCTCAAATTTTGTAATGCCATTATGTTTCATTTAAAAAAAAAAAAACAAATAAGGATAAAACTAAATAGTGATACCAAATTAAAATAAATCAGGGATTTTAAACGCATAATTATAATTATAATTTAGTTAAGTACTTAATTTTAGTTTTCCTAAAATTTTATAATTGTATTGTTTACATTTGAGATTAATTAATTGTGTTTACTTGTGACATCCTATCTATCTATAACATAATAACATTATTAATTTTGTATTATTTTAAATAATCATGAAACAACAGTATGCATAAACTGACGAAAAGTATTCAAGTATTCCATATAATTTAATTAATTTAATTTAGTTTTATTTTAGTTGCTAGCAAAACAAAATTTTATTAATTATTTAAAAATATGAATCCTAAAAAATACTCAATCAAAACGTCTTCTAACACTGCATTAGTTTTATGATTTAATATTAAATTTATAATTTTAATTGTAAAATGTATTTCAAATATATTTGAGCGATATTTGTAAAGATATTAACATATGCAATTATATATTTCATGTTTTTATATTAGAAACAATAAAAAGAAAACCAACTAATTTAGAAAGAATAAAATGATGATATTTTTTGAAACCAAATTTTTTTCTGTTTTTATTTTATTTTTTTTCATCATAGGTTTTGTAGTATTTTTTGTTGTTAGAGGTTGCAAAAATTTTTTTAATATTTTTTTCAATTAATTTTGAAATTTTTATATTTTAAAATGCACTCGCACGGTTCCGAAATACGTAAGTCCAAAGTAAACAAGGCTTTTTAAAAATAGGTGATTGTAGCGAATACGCACAATAACTATAGAGATATATCTAACGCTTTTATTCGTCCAAATTGCTATAAAATTTGGAAATCAGTGAAGAAACTACCTTACCGACAGATAATACCAATGATGGTCTTCGTAAAAATATCTATTTTAAAAAGTCTTGTTTATTTTGAAATACTTTTATACATGCTTATTTTAAATTCATCTTGAAGTTTTTATTTTACATATAATACACGTAAAGTTATGAATAGCATGCTGTAGTTGTTAATTTTGGAAAAAAAACATTTTAATTAAAAATTGAAAGTTTATTATATATATTAAAATGGACCACATTCATAAAGCACATTACAGTTGTTAAAACTGCAATGTGATAAACAAATTTCTATAAATAAATTAAAACAGTTCTAATAATACATATATATAAAATATATATTTCATATATATGTTAAATATATAATTTATATTTAAATATAAATTTAAATATATATTTGTATATAAAATAAATAAATAAAATATATATATATGTTTTATTTATATATTTAAATACTTATATATATATCTATATTATTCCCATATATATATTTTTATATATTATATATCAATATATAATTTATATTTAAATATATATTTAAATTTATTTCTATATATTTATACATATATATATATATTAAATATATATTTGCATACAAATTATATATTTATATAATATATTTATTTATATTTAAACATTATATCTATTTATATTTAAATAGCTTGGAATATATTTAATCAATAACATCCATGTATCATACCAAATTATTTAGTGTCATTAAAAGAGTTTGATCTATATAGGAATTTTTTAAAAAAACATATATCATCCGTTTTTTATATTATGTATTTATCTTGATATTGGAGATACACATCTATAAAATTGACTACAGTTCTTAAACTTTGCGAATTTCTACGAATACACTAAAACAGTATCTAGATATATCATCAAATATTAATATTCACTGTATTTATATAAAATGGATTGATTAATATAGATTAAATATAAATTATATTTAGTATAGATTGCACTCATGCTGAAAATAAGAAAAGGTTCTCAAGTATTATCTATTTGAGGTATTTATAGGTAATGTATTGATGCAAATATTCATTCTACTTTTACAAAGAGTAGAATGAAGTCTATAGTCAAAGTCTATTGTGACTTGACTAGGTTGGCTAAAAAAACAGAATGTTCCCATAAGGTCGGAAAGAAATATATCCATTTTATACACTAAATGAAAGAAGTAGAATTGCAAATATTACAAAAGTGGGTTTTTAATTAGAAACGGAAAGACCTTCTTTATTGGCTTTTTATATAACAAACATCAAGTTCTTTTTAACAGAAATCCATATTTTATCTAAAAAAGTTAAAATTATTATTCTTTTAACAATCAAAATGTTTATAAAAATTTTACAAATCTTATTTATCTTATTCTTTCGATTTCTTAGTATTGTTAGATCACCAGTTTTTCTTATATTTTATTCTTCTTTCTAACTTTCGCCGTTACTTAGTGCTGTTAGATGGCGTTTTTCTTACTGCAAGGTCACGACCACTCTCTAAATTCACTTTGTCCAGTTATTGTGCAGAACATATGAGGCTATATTGAAACAACGACATATTTTTAAATCCTTTGAGTTTAATATACCCATACAGAGTGTAAACATGTTTAATTGTATCTCCAGAATCATCCTGATAACCCAATTAAATTAAAATGTTACTTTAGACTAGTTTTTTTTCGTGATTTTTGCTATTAATTGGATAATTACCTTCTTTGTTTTAATATACGGTGATGTATAATATTTGAACTAAACTAAGCATTGACGTTATACTTGAGTGTAGTGAAAAGGTTTGTTTCGAAATTGATTCAAATGATGAGTAGATGGTTTATTAAATTATTCCATAAATAATGAGCTAAATTTATAAGTGGGGTATTCTTAATAACTGACCTTAATTACTTTAAAAATATTGACATTTTTTGCTTTACATATATTTGGAAAAAATATTTCTCAAGTTTGTAACTATTGTAATGGTTATAAACTTGTTATTTACATTTACTTTTCATTTCTGACCATCAAAAAACAACAAAAAAATAAACAAAACGCTATCATATTGTTCCGTACTTCTATCAGGACCTTAAGGGTTCTACATAGTTTTTCTGTCTTTTTGCTGTGTGTCATTTTCTTTGTTTCTCCAAGTAATCGAAAGTTTTTTCTATAAGATATTTGAGGTTGGCTAAGTCGCTTAGTACTCTGAAAATTTCAAAACAGAAATTAATATGGAAAAAGTAAATAATAACCGAAATAAGTATTATAGTTTTTCATCTAAAAATGAATGTATTGTTGCTGAATTCTTTAATTGTGCCCTGCTTTCAATACGTTTTCAAACTGCTTAGTCCGAAGAAATCAAGAAAAATTATAAAAGCATACTGAAAATCTACTCTTCAAACAATAGGTTATATCATATTTTAAATGATATACCTATTCCATTATTATATCATTTTTCTCTAATATCAGAAGCTTTGTGAGATATTTTATTTCTAATATTTCTACTTTTATAGATATATATAATGAGATTTTAGATGATGAATGATTCTTTAATTCTTGGTATATAAAACAAACACTTTATATAAGTCTTGTTTTGAAATATAAACAATTTTAAAACTAAGCCTGTTTTTTGTGCATATAGACAACTGTTTAGAATTTGCGTAAGATTTTTTCATTTGTTGATTCAAGTAATCTTAAACTATTTTAAGTGAACAACAATGAAACCAGTAATTCTGAAAGTATTAGACAACTGTTATAAAAGACCATACTTTGTGTGAAAAATGAAAATTGGGATTAGAAACATGGCACCATTAGGAGAGACAAGACAGTCCTTTGAAATATAATATAAAAATATATTTATTATTTCTCTGTTAAGAGAAATAATAAGAGATATACATAGACCATTCCTTTCAATATGGTGTTATAATATTTTTACTGGTTCTCTGTAGAAATAACAGTTAAGAGAGATAGGAGCATCCATTTCATTCTGATGTAAAAATATTTATAAAATATATAATATATAATAGATAAATAAATGATTTATATAGTAAATAAATAAATAAATTATTTATATAGTAAATTAACAAATAAATTATTTGCACAATAAATGAATGAATTATTTATACAACAAATAAATAAATAATTTGTATATTAAATAAATAAATTATTTACATATTAAATAAATAAATTATTATTATTATTTACATATTAAATAAATAAATTATTTATATAATAATATTAAATACATTATTTATAGAGCAGTTTCGAACAGTAGTGAGCTACAACCACAAAAATTATTTCTATATTATTTTAATTAAATGAATTTTTGACCATCATCAGTGGTCTTGGAAATAATTTTTGTATTTAATTATTCTCTATTAAATACCAAAGTTTCTGATAAAATAAAAGTAGTCACTCCTGTCATATTGGCGTTAAAATCAAATTTAATATAAAAATAGTTTATATTAATAATATAATATTAAACATATAAAACATTTATTATATTAATATAATAATAATATAATAAACATATAAAATATGTATATATTAAAAAAATAAATTATTTATATAATAAATAAATAATAAATATTATTTTTTAGTAGAATTGTAAACATTGCAAAATACGTAAGAAATAAAAATTTAGTAAAGGGTAGATATAACCATGAATTAGGTCCCATACTATAAAATTAGTTAGATATTTTATAATACACTTTTAACATAGTATAAACATCTGTTTATTTTAAGTGATTCAGTTAAATATATCTAAGAAATTTAAGCAGTTAATTTTTTGAAGTTTTTCAGGATTTTTAATCTCTAAAATTTTTACTATTCAAATAAAAAATATAAAATGAAGTGATATAAAGCTAATAATCTTAACAGTAAAGAGGGTCAAAACAATGATATGTAAATACCGTCAAATTGCAATTTTACATAATTTTAATAATTAAATAAATTTCGAAAACAAACTTCATAAGATTTCAATATGTGATTAGTTGAGTATCTTATTTCGATCGCATGTGTGTGGATAATTTTCTTTAAGTCGCTTTTAGTTAAAAATTAAAAAAAAATTTATTTAAATAAATATAGTCTCGTATACGTGAATAAAAATTTAAAGAAAATAAATAGAAGATAAAAATTTCAGAAAAGATTTTGTAAAAATGCATGAACGTTAAATTTCTTATATGTACAAATATTTCATAAAAATAAAGTATCTCACTTAAATGTGAATATCAGCGTGCATATCTCTGTATTTATATTTGATTTTTGTTTATGCATATATATACATATATATGTTTATTTGTATGTTTGTATGTTTGTATCTATGCTTGTGTTCTTTTCGTGTATTTAACAGACTTTCTTTGTATGTTCGAGCTCGTTCGTTTTACGAACAAGTTAGGATTTCTTTGAATTTCCGTGCGTGTTTTTACTATTAAAATTTGCGATATGGATTTCGAAATCCGAATAAACAACAACAACAACAGCAGAAGCAACAGCAGCGGCAACAAACATAATGTTAAATAAAATAAGTATCTTATAGAAACACGAACATGTGATGAAGTAAAAACCAGTATCTTGAAGATACGACGATAATGCGCACAGCACAGATACATTGAAGCAACATGAAAGCATGACGCACATACAACATTAGACGTCATTTGTAGCGCAACTTAGTTTTGTCGTGCGGCAATGCGCATGCGTAGTTTTGTCGACATATTTTTTTACACACAAGTGCATACTAGACATACTTATATATCTTAATTAGAGATATTATCGAACGAATTAGAAGATATTTGAGATTTGGAGAGGCCACATTAAATTTAAAGTTGCTTAATTTCTAGTATTCTTAGCTAATTTAAGGAATTCTGCTCTATGCTTGTATAGATCATACAAGTCACGAGACGACTATGTTCACTATAGATGATTTCAAGACTATCTTGGTTTTTTCTCTCAACTTACTAGGAAACTTTTTTAAAATTATATCATTGAAATACATGTATGAAGTCGGGTTCCTCGTGTTCAAGCTTATCTTGTACTGATAATCAATAAGAAGAACTAATCAAGGAAAGTAATATATAAATACTGACTTTGGTTATTCAATTTAATCAAGAAATCACTTTCATTCTATATTTATATTGATAATGTATGAAAAATTGTAAATATTTATTTCTAAAAGATAGATTACTTGTTATAAAATGCCGAATTTAGGCACCGCAAAATTGATAATAAATTCTTATATTAATTTTAATTAGCACCATAATAAAATGTTCAATAAAAATGAGATATTTCTTTTAAAATTCAGACTGTGTTATTTACCAATTAAATTAAAAGGATTCTTGAATGCAGATTATAAGCTATACGAATAACGGCTTCAATATAAAACTTATACTAAAGTTGAATTATCAACATTTGTAAGTCAATACGATCATATCTAATATACTTTTGATAACATTATCAGAAACCTTCCAATCGTTATACTAAACTTACATTTTAAGGGTTTAAGTTTTATTACCCACAGAAGTAATATTTTCACTATGGTTCACTATAATACAAATAATTCAAGAGAGCTAAAAAATAACTAAATCATATCTGCACATTCAAATTATCCATTATCGTACACTTTTTAAAGGTCCTATACTATTATACTTAATCTAATATAGGATCTATATATTATATAGATCCTATACTGTTCTTATTATAAGAACTTTACTAAAATGCTGGTTTAAATTTAATTTTTATGGATGTTGAGGGCGGAGTATGACAACTGATCAACATATCAAAAAAACTTCAAAACGTCAGTAAAACTTAAAAAATTTCTTTAATTTGAAATATTTGTATAATTTTCATTATAGGTTTCAAATTTTAATACCATGGTTTAGTATGTTATTGTATGTACTTATAATACATAAATTTTTATACACCAACTAGTATAAAAAGAAGTTATCGGACATAATTAAAAAATTTTGACCGAAGGATATATGTTCTAATGGGATCAATCATGGTTTGCATTATCCATATATATATATAAGTGGATAGGATTTGCAAACCTTCCCTGTTTTTTTTTTATTTTAAAATAATAGATAATATAGTTTTAAGAACAACAATTCAAATTTTGTATTTATTATTATAATCCATTTCTTATTTTGAGGCTCACGGCCATGAAGAATCTTTAAAACTTCACTCCTTTGTGCATTCTTCTATATATTATACATCATTATATAATAAAAATGCTCTTTCCAAATTTGTCTCTATTGTTATATTTTTCTACTGCTATATTTCCACATTATAACCAGTACACCAGCAATCCTGCTACCTTACATGTACCAAGATAGGACTTTTTTTGCAATGTATTTGTTGGGGTGTTTCAGCATACTATAGTTCTGTATGGGAAACTTCTTGTGGCCATCGAATTGGTAGTATTTAAATTTTAAAATTAAATTTTAGATGCTTTTTATGTTTTCAAGTTTTAAAGCCACAAATGAGAGTTGTTTTGATGCAAAAATTAGTAGTAAACTTCATAATTTTATTGATCTGGTAATTTATTGATAGCTCGTAATTCCTCAAAAGAGATTTGCACCTAGCTTATAAGCAATGCTCAATTTTTTTAGTTCCACTTTGAGCTGTCGCGATGATTTCAAAACGTTAAGAGCAAGTAAGGTGGGTTCCATAATTTACATTTTTGAAAATAAATACATTATAACGTACTGATATTAATACCTACTTTTGCAGCGGAAAGAGATAAAATTTCCGAATTGTATTTTTTTATTAAAACTTTTATATAACCGATATGAAGTCCTTGTAACCATTTTTTACAAATCTACAAAAATAATGGTTAAAACTAACAAATTACTTTTAAAAATGTTTTCCCAACCATCGTACTCTTGAGATCTAGCACTCAGTAAAACCAATTTTGTTTAACTAAAGAAATGTTTGCCGAAAGTTATACTTATTTTCAGCGCAAAGATAAATTGTTCTAAAGAATTGGTATCGAAATACAGTTCTGCACTTTTGAAGGAGAGTAGACCAAAGAATGAAGTCGAATATTTTAAAATATTTTTGTTTCTTAGCTAGATCAGAGATATATTGAATGAAGTATTAAAAAATTCTAGTTTAGATAGGAACACATATTGAGTGATGTAATATAATATATAGATCTTGTTCAGAAGAGAACTTAGATTGAGATTTAGTTTTATTATCTATATACAATATTTCCTGTTTATATGAAAACACAGATTTAGATTTGGTTTTCTAAGCTAAACTGGAGACTTACTGAGTGATGTGTTATAGTAGTTCTAGGTCAGATAAGCACGTATATTGATTTACCTCGTCAGGTAATTCGGCAGAATTTCTTTCTTTCTATCGTTCGTTTGTAGTACACGTAAGAGGACTAAATTTTACGGTTACGTCTATCGGAAAATATATAATTTTGTATCGGAGACTTAATTGTAGAAAAACTTATCTTATAATAAGGTTTCGTTCGATCTTATTGTGTCGGATATATAATCTTAGGTTAAGTATATTTCTGTGTACTAATCGAAACTGTTGCATGATTATAAATATAAGGAACATTTTTGCAAACGTTTGGGTTATTTGACAAAAAAAAACGTGATCAGATACTCATACACATATATATTATGTGCAAATGCTTAGAAGCTTGTTTTTTTTAATTAAAGCAAGTCTGAATATCCCACGTCCGAAAACTGCATTAAAGTTTGTCACATTCAATTAATGTGCATAAATTTTATTGCATTAATTGTTTCCAAAAATCATAAACCATAAACATGCAAATATATGCCTTGATATGTGCACACACACATACAATGTAAAGACACTATATAAAGCTATTGGTATTGGTATTTAGGAACCACAAAAACAAAACTGGTTTTAATGTTCATATTTTAAGGCTTTATTGTTGTTGTGTTGGAACCGAAATGCGCTTCAGAGGCGAGTACATAAAAATTTCGGTTTCATTTCATTTAATTTGATTTTTGATTTTTTTTTGTTTTTGTTTTTGTGTATTTCTTTAGTTCATTTTGAACGACATTTGCTTTTTCGGGGCTTAAGAAACGTTTTGTTGTTGTTTTATGTTTGTTGTTGTTATTATTTTGCTGTTGCTGTTGTTATTTTGCTGGTTGATCATACGTACGTCGTAGCTCGTCGTATTCTTTTTCTTCTTCTTCGTTTCATTATTATTTCGTTTGGCTCGTTTAAATTCGTTAGCGAGCCGAGTCTCGACTGATCATATGAGAAAACTCAGGTAGATTTTGGTACCTTTTATGTTGTACTGCTGTTATGTTGGTTTTGTTGTTGTTGCTGCTTCTGTATTGTTTAATTGAAGAAGATGCAGCTACACGAAACAATACATATAAACAGATATTCTATACGAAGACAATTTTTGTGAACATTTACAATAAATAACACGCATACATTCAAAACATATGCAAGCAAAACACTTAAGAATGTGTTGTTTTGTGTAATCCTTGAAGAATTTTTTTGGTTATTTAGAAATCTTTTTACCAAAATAAGATACCAACAACATAACGACAAAAGCAAATGTGTAACAACAACAATAACAATGATTCATAGTTTTTTATTTCATTATTGTTGTATTTAAAATTTATTTTTATTTATTTATGTTTTTATAAATTTTTTTTGGCTTTTTTTATTTTTTCTGTTTTTAAAAAGCACATAATTTACTTAGATTTTTGTAGTTGTTGTTGTGTTTTGTATTTTTTTTTCAGTTTCTGATAAAGTAAAATTTATTTTTTTTTCTGACTGTTCTTCCTTAATATCTTGGTTTTATAAATGTATATACATACATACATATATACTTGTATAATTATGTTGCATATACGTGAATGTGTAGTGTTTCTGGCTTTGAGCCATTTGGCAAATATTTTTTAAACTTCAATTCTATATTTTAGTTGTGTTTTCTTTCTAGTTTATTTTGTTTTTGTAACTGAGTTTTTATTTTTTTTGAGATTTTTTTTAGGATTTTATAAAAGATAACTTTTTTTGGTTTCCTTTCTTTCCTGTTTATACAATATTTCTAAATTGTCTTCTAAAGCATTTCTTACATTTTTCACATATTTCATTCCTTTTTTTGTTTTTTTTTTCCATTATTTAATTTTATAGTCTTTGTTAACTGATATAACTGTTTTGAGGGATCTGAATTTTTGTAGATTTTGTTTTTAATTCGGAATTTCCTTTAAGCATAACATTGATCACTTGTTATCCTGTAAGATATTCTGCAGTTTTCCAAATTTGGGACAACAGAAGGGATAGTAAAATATTTGTGACACTTGTCGTTGCTTAAATTTTTAATTAATTGAAAGAAATTATAATTGGTACTAGATCACGAATATAAGCCCTCAGATTATTATCGATCACCTTGTAGTACGATTCTTTGGTTGTCAAATGGGTGCCAGTGCCTCTTTGTTTCGTCACCTTTACGAGATCATCTGATTTTTTGCATAGTCAGTAATAAATTATTGTGAGATTGGGGTTAGAATATTCATGAGCTAAGGGATACTTGTCGTTAAAGGCGATTAAAATGCATTAAATAGTATAAGTGCGTTTTATTGCAGGTGTAATATGGTATCTGTGTCAGGGCCCACAGCTTCGGCTGTCTGAACCAATAGAGGATAGCTTCTTTAGAGAGAGTATTATGGCGGACAGAATTTAATTTCATTTGATGTGAAATTATATTTTCCAATTTTTCAGATGCTGTGACCCAAAGAACAGCAGAGGTGTTAGATGGGCTCTAATTTGTTAATAGGTTTATAAGATATTTGGCTATGTCCTACACACATTTATTCATATCAAAATCATTTATCAAAGCCCTTGATTAAGAAAGTATGCACATAACATGTCTTTTGACATTTCCTTTGCATTGAACATTGACTTCTTTGGTCGATCTAATCTTCTAGACTTGAGCTTTTAAAAGATAGTAACCATTAGTTTTTGGGGGTAGTTTGCAAGTAGGTTTGGTTACCATAGAGTTTTGTTATTTTCTTTATCTTGTAAATTAATTACTATATAAATATTTTATAACCATGCTGATGTTAATTTAATTGTTTAATAATAATTGCGTTACATACTGAATTTCATTTTAAATGAAAGTTTTTAAGTTTGAACTTATTTTCATTTTATTAATTTGTATAAATTTTAAAACTCTTTTGAATTTAAATATTGATTATTTAATAATATTTATAACAAATTTATCCTTTTTGGTCATTACTATAAATTTACTCTCAAGTATTTAATTTGTATATGTATATCTGCTTTCTGTCGGAAGTATTATACATGCATTATATATGTTGACATGCATTTTTTTTGTTATCA
The DNA here is from genome assembly GCF_002237135.1 of Teleopsis dalmanni. Lineage (NCBI taxonomy): Eukaryota > Metazoa > Arthropoda > Insecta > Diptera > Diopsidae > Teleopsis > Teleopsis dalmanni. Next base: position 167,846,806 of record NC_051846.1, on the reverse strand, counting down.
AAGCTTATAATATATTCTCAATATATTCTTCTTGCTGTCAAAATTTTGATTATACATTTATGTTTAATTATTCCATTGTTGTCAAAGGCAATAACTAAGGTAACACTATGATGTTCCAATATAAATTGTTGTCCCTCAGCACATAAAATAACACTCCATATCTTAATGAAGTGCTCTGAAGGGCACATATTTATATAAATTTCATGTTTTATATTTAAATAATTTTACTCCAAGGGTACAAGGGTATCACTTTAGGTGTCAATTTTTTTAAACATTTTTTTATAACTATTTCCATCAACTTTTTACCAACATTTAAATTTGAAAAACTCTTGAATTGTTATAAAATTCAGAAGATATTAGCATATTAATACAATTATAAATATTTTTTTATAAAACATATACTGTTTCATTGTGAAAAATTGTAATAATAATAAAAATTCAAGTTATTAAAATAGTTTTAATATTAACGAATTTCCGTTTAAATAGTAGTAGAAAGACAAGAGATGAACATCTGTGTGCCAAAAGATAAGATTGTCCTATATCAGTGAGCAATATTTTTTTCTACGAAATTAAGACAAAATCAGGGCATCAACGTGGATACAACGAAAATACAAAATAACAACTCTAAAAGCTAATAAGTAGCTTTAGCAATTTTTTTTGTAGATACATGGTATTTTGTTTATTTTTTTTAGAGCTACATATTTTTAATCTGCATGATTTGTTCATTAGATGGCAGTTAAAAAATAAATCTTAAGATAATATTTATGATAATGTATAGAGTACTATAATACAAATGTATGAAGTAGAAATATAATGATTATGATTTGAATATATATTCAATGAGATAAAGAGTATATAATTCAGTTGTATAAACATTTCGCCATATTATATACAATTTCATTGTTATAATTTATATATTTTAAATTTTTAATATCTAGTACACTATTTACCTAAATTGACGAATTAAAGATATTTTAACAATACCAATTTAATAATACCAATAGCTTAAAAATTAGCTAGAAAAACGGACTAAAGACAATAAGAATAACAACAGGTTGAAAAACTAATATGCATGTATCTAGTTTCGAAATGAAACTTCGTTATAGTAAATAAGTTATAAACGGATTTAAAATCATTTACAGGAGAAATTCGCTTTGTACTATTTAGAATTTTTTGTAATCTTTATATCGAATGGAAGAAAAACCTCATTAATAGATAGTATCATTTTCAATGCATTTAACTTAAGAAAGCCTATCGACCCATTTTAGATTTCCAGCTTTGAACATTTGGGCTAAATCCAATATTTATATTATGGTTATTAATATTTCACAGCATAGACATCGGTGGTTCCCATTTATACATATAGTTATATCTTTTCTAGTACATATAATGCCAATAAAATTTTTGGGCACATAGTACTAACAAAAATTATAAAGTGCTTTGTTTAAACAGAGATCCAATAATTACATATAGATGTAAAACAATTTAATTTGTTACCAATGCTTCAATATTCAATACCTCAATCTTTATACTGTTTCAAAGTTTTGTAGGTCATAATGAGTCATAATAAGAGAGAATCTCTTTAATTATATTTCACAAATATATAATCGATACTTTTTAGGATCATCAATACCTTGAATTCGTTTCATCTGTAGTTCCGGACAAAGACATAGAAGAAAGTGATTAATTGATTTTATTTCATCTCCAACATTTAAACTCATACATAGTTGACTTGTCAGAAAACCCCACCGTTAAAGCATATGTGCAATGGCACATTGCTTCATTAGCACTGCAATAAGTACATAAGATGCATGGTTGCTGAAGTCTGAAACTCTTTTCATATTATTCCCTTCTAATCTAGGCGATAACGTTCTAGCTTTATCAAAACCTAAAACCTTGTGATTATTTCACAAGTCATTTTTCACCGCAATGGTATATTCTTCTATGCTTCTAAATAGTTCACACATCGCGGTTTATATCCATGAGTCGGCCTCATTTATGTGCATTTCAGAACGTCATCTGATTAACTTAACTGCTATGTTGTTTAATTTTCGATATCCAGGAAACCAGCAAAATCCATCACTAGCTACATTAGTGCTTATAGTATTTTTCTATAATTGCTTGCATACTATTCTTACTATGATAAGTTTTAACGTTATGAAGAGAAAATAATAATTCTCAATATCATTACTTAAGTAATAAGGTCATAATTTAAAAATATAGCTCTACAGATAAATTGTTTATCTTAATTAAACTCAAAGTAATCACGAAATAAACCTTTTCACTTCTTTCACGCATGCAGTCAACGATCAACTTAGTTTAAATACATTTACTATACATATTAAAATAAACAAAAGCCAGAGTATCAGCTGAACGTACTAAAATATAGAAAAAAATAAAGAAGTGCTAGCTAATAGCACTTAATAACATTCTGCATTGATGATAAAACTGTTCCATGTTTCTCTTTTGTGGTTATTTTTCTTGAAACAATAAATAAGTCGTGTGCAAAATGTTTGTTTTCTGGCTACCGGTTTTACTAGTAACTTTTATAAGAGGTCTACTTACTTTATAAGCATTTATACCAAATTTATTGCTGTTTTGAACTCAAACATATGGTCAAGCACTTAATGCGCAAATATAAATTGATAATGCACTCTTGCATACACTCCCCCACAATAAAAAAAAACTCTTATAGAATAACAAAAAGGATATATCAAATTAGCAAAAGAGACTGCACACTGAAGGCCCTCGTAAATATTTCATGGGTTTTCACTAACAATAAAAAAGGAAGATATAAATCATAAGCATTGAGTGAAATTATATTTGCATTCAGAATGCAATAAATGAGGGTTGTAAGGATAATTCAACATTTGAAAATATCGGCACAAATGATTCACAAATTGTTCGTTTCTTTTTCGTTTTCATACATATTAAAATAACATTAAATGTTAAATTTATTAAATGTTTCGATTTTTCTCGTTTAAATTTTTTTGCAATAGAACCGACTCTTATTTGCATTTAATTAAATTAAATTAAAACTAATTAAATTAATTAAAAAAGTTAAAGCTGCCCGGTTTACACCCAGTGGTTCGCTAAATACGTAGAAGGATTGCAGGGAAAATGTTTGAAGGATTCTTGTAATGCTTGAAGCTCTATTTCTGAGATATACTAATCAAGTGCGGTCTTAAAGATACATTTGGTACATTTTTAATTTTATTTCAATTAAAACCAGCTGACGACTATAGTAATCATCTAATCATCTTATATTAATTCTCAATACACGTAAATGCATTCCTACTTAACTTACTTATTTACATAGCTATAGCAAAATTAATATGAAATTAAATGACTATTTAATCACCCTTTCTTGAAGCTTAAAACTCTTTTTGGATTTTGAACTAATTGCACTATTTGAACCATCATTTTTTTAAATCCACTGTTAAATCGCACTATATGTATATGGATATGTTAACTATTTCTTGAAAAACCCAATTTGAACGGATATGAAGATGATCACTTCAACGATTTAATTAAGCAAATAAGACTATATGTTAATACCTACATTAATGATATCGGACAGAGCTCAGAATGGATGTGTGCCTTTTAGAAAGTGACGGCAATGACAAAATAAACGATTAATATTAAATTTTTCTTCTGCCCTGTAACTATGACAGTAGTCTTTGGAGACAGTTCCTAATCGTATCCAATATTGTATCTAGTGTATCTAATATTAAGACGCTACCCTATCAGTCCGGCGGTTATATTGGGCTATTGGTAAATAACAAATTAATATTTTATTAAATAATTATCAACTCGTCTTGCAATAAGATTGGGTCACTTAGACCCTAAAAAATTGACTCATTCAACAGCACAATTTATATATATGAGTATACTAATTGTTTCAAAAAAACACGATCCGAAAACCACTTTGTCGTCTTATTAAAGAAGACATTGAAGAACGTCTTTAATGCTTATGCTAATGAAATTGAATAGATATTTTAAGAATTAAAATTCCAAAATTGAGATACTTTTGACAGAGCAGATGGTTACCACTTTACTCTTGTTTATCTAACCTGTACTTAAGAGAGTACTCATTATGATGGCGGATGTGCCTATCGCCATATTGGGTGTATCCTATCGAGATATTGTCAATTCATTACAGTGTGTCGGTCAGTCTACTGGTATATAATAAACGAAATCAATTTTTTTTAAATAAATTTAATTTTTTTTGGATTAAAATTACGAATTTATAAATTTTTATACAAATCTATTAGTTAGACTGAAGAAAGTGTGCAGAAACTGTGACCTACAGTGACTTAATAAGTGAACACATTACTAATATTTTATTCGATTTTTTGTTATATAAAGTTTCCAACTCTTTTGTTTATATATGGCAAGATAGATAGTTTATGATTTTCTTTAACTCCTATCGAATTTATTAACTATCGGAGTTAGAGAATTCCATAGGCCTTCTCGGGGAGTATAGTCCTATTAAGTCTATATAAAGGACTCCTATGAGTCATAGAAGGGCTCACAAACTGTTAAGTTACACTTAAATAATTTGTAGTTTTTTCTATGTTTTAATTTTAATATTAGTTAATATAGTTTGGTATACATAATAATGTGTCATATAAATATTTCGTAGGATATTTCGAAAATGCTTTTGACCGCATAAAATATTCTCTTGCTAGTTGCGCTAATTACATAGATATGCTGATGCAGATTAAGAAAATAAAAACAACAACTACAACAACAGAAAATAAACGACAACATCAGCATTAAAATCAACATCAGCAGCAACAGCAACAGCAACAATAACATCGGCAATAAACTTAAAACAATAACAACAATAACTACATAACGACAACAACAACAACAACAACAACAAATTAAATTCGTTGAGAGTTGCTTAAGATTATAAAATTTATTTTCTATAATTTCACACGCTTGTGCAAAGGGGTCTAATATTATAAACCAACAGCTATCAAAAACTCTAAATATTTGTCCGTCCATGTAACGTTGTATGAATGTATCTATCTATTCGTATCTAACAACGAGAGTATCTAAGTATATCCATGCGCTCGTCATTATTACTGCCTCGCTGTATGCGCTTCAAATTCGAAATCTAAATCAAGGAAAGAAATAAAATACCAAACAGGGTGTGTGTTGTTGGTGAAGATCATACAATATATAGTATAGCATGCATAGTCGTAACTATTATTATTACTGATATTGTTGTTGTAATTGTTATTGTTGTTGTCATTGTATTTATTGGGATGCTGTTAGCTTACAAATACAACGTAACAAACTGTTGTTTATTTCACTGAAAAAAAGGTGTATCTTTATCGCCTTTGTTGTTGTTTTTTATAACTTTTGTATCTATGCACACACGTTGGTTTGTAGTAGATTTGTTGTTAGGATGAACGAAATTTAAAATTTTAGAAGAAAAAAAAACACATAATATATGTTTTCTAGTTTCAAAATTACTTTGAATTAAAAATTAAAAAAAAAAAAATAATACTGAAAAAATTGAAAATGAAACCAAGTGGTTTTTTGGTTGAGCTAATAATTCTTAGCGCAACATGCACAGATACAGCAACACAGATACATATGGATATACATATTCTCAAATATAATTATTATACACATATACATAATGATATACAATAGTTTAATTGGATTAAAGATTTATTTCTATATCTGTGTCATTTTAATAATAGATTTTCAGTTTGAATCTAATTCGATTCATTTTTTTCTTTGAGGTTTTTTGTTTTGTTTTGAAGTTCGTTGAAATTCACTTTTATCTTTACGACAGACGTATGATGTTTTTTTAATTTTTTAATTTTTTTATTTTTTTATTTTTTTCTTAATAATTTTAATAATAAGAAGAAAAATACTGCAAATACAGATTAATTATAATTTTTGACTTTTTTTTTTGTTATTTTTATTATTTCATTTTTTATTACGTGAATCAAGTTTTAATTACAGTTAATGACTGATTTGAGATTATAATTTCGAATCGCTTTACTGAAATGCTTAAAAAAAACATTTAAATATCTTTTGTTAGTAATTAGTAATGGTTTTATATAATACATAATTGTTAAGAAAAAGTATTTTTAATAATAAATCTATTTTATATGTTTTAAACATTATATGTTTAATCTTTTAAACCAAAAAAAAAAACACCGCCATGATAATCTCGATAAAGATTATAAATCTCTAGAAATAATAATAGCACATGGACAGATGATAGATATAGGCTCCCAGTAGAAAGGAGCACTACAAAATATTGCCTTAAGAAAACTGGTTAACGCCCCATGGTATGTAAGAGGAGCCGATATCCACAGAGATCTGAGAGTGGATTCAGCTGAAAAATACATTAAAGCTCGTGCTCTGAAACTGTTCAATACAATTGACAGTCATAATAATCCAACACTCAGTATCCTAAAAATACAGCGAAATTTGATAAACACAGGCAGATACAAATATATCAGATCCATCATATTATAAAGCCCCGTAAAGCCCCGTATTTAGTGTGACTTAAAATTGTCCACAGATAAAATAGAGTAAAGGTGCTGATTCACCAACTCAGACATCTGAATATCAATATCAATGTACTTGTTTGTAACTAACTAAAGTTATCCAGTTTACATACGCTATGCTGATATCGACAATGATTATAAATTTCAAAAGACAAAATTAAAGGATAGACAGATGACATATATAGGCTCCCAGTAAAAAAGAGCAAAGCGATATATAGAATATATATTTTTTAACATATTTATATATATATATATATAATATATATATGTAATTATATATTATATATTTTATATATATATATATGTAATTATATATTATATATTTTATATATATATATATGCATTTATATATTTTATATATATATATATGTAATTATATATTTTATATATATATATATATGCACTTATATATTATATATATATATATAATTATATATTATATATTTTATATATATGTATATTTATATATTATATATTTTATATATATATATAATTATGTTTCTGGCTGAGTTTTACAGTTCATATAGATACCTATGCTATGATGATCTAGAAAATTTTGATATTAGTGGAATGGAGTACTGTTATCACAGAACATATATTTTTTTGCAATTAAATATTTTTACTTTACATATATAGCACATCACTTAATAGTTCTCAGGTCTAATGTATCAAATAGTATTGTTATTAAAAATTCAACTCTGTTGGGCAATGTAATTTTCTTCAAAAGGGATTATAAAAATGGTCCATTTAGTTTTTAATATCCTTTTCTAGAACAATTCTGTTGTGCTCTCAAAGTAGATCTTTGTTTCTCCAATCTTTTTTTCAGTTAAACCGAATTCATTTGATGTCTTTTTCTACAACAATTTCAAATTAGACCTCAACAATTCAAAGTAGACCTCAACTTCGCTAATCTTTTTTGCATTTGAGCAAAATTCTTAAAACATCTTTTTGATGTCTTTAGAAACACTGCTCTCACTGGGGGCAAATCTAGAGAGTACGGTAGATTGGAAAATAATTCGATGCGTGGAATATAACCATTCTTTTCATCGTTTTGATAAACAAAATTAACCTTACAATTAATAAAACTGTTCAGTATCTATTATATTCAATTAAAATTGAAACAATTATCTAAGTTAATGTACTATAAAATGTAGTATAATCATTTGGTAAAACGCTTTATGAGATATATGAAACTGCATAAAGCAATACACCAGAGTCTATATTCTATTATCGCATACAGTATTTGCATAACGCACCGGTTAATAAGTCCTTTCAAATGTTATATTCTCGCAATATTTTCATAAGATATTTTCACTCTTTTCACACTCTATCTTCTAAAACCCGAAATCTCGAAAATTAAGCTTGATTGACATATAACGTAGTGAAAATCCTTTGTCAAATAGGTGTACAAGGAAAATCGGAAACGGGTCAATGATATAAAATGTTATAATGTGATATCATTGTTATCACTGCTAATGCATTCCATTCAAATGTTTTATTTTTGTGTTTCCAATTATCACGATCTTTATTTATCACTCTCTTATTGAGGACTATTTTACGTATCGATCAATACCATCTATTCACCCCACTCATATCTTGTGATATAATGCTATTATTCACCCCATTATAATTCGATATATTGTGGTATGATATTATGTAATATGATATAATATGATTTAATCTTGTTATTCTAATTCTAAATTCTTGTTTTGTTAAAAATGTTAATCACTATTGTTTTAATAATTTATTTTTTTGTTACTAGTTAAGGCTATATAAATACACAAATGGAGAGGTTTCGAACACTAGTAAATTGTAACAACAATATATTTTTTATGTTTAATTAAATTTTTGGCTGACCATACAGCTGTTTCGAGTATTGCAAATACTCATCATCAGTGATCTTGGAATTATTTCTTATAATCATCATAACTATTATTCTGTTATAACTCCCTCTGGAACCAAGCCATGAGGTTAGCTTTATCATTGAAATTTGTTTTTATAGGTTAAGTGAAAAAATTTTTTTGTGGAATAATATTACAGATCTTAAAGGTTACGCTAGACCATTGTTTCTTCTTATAAGTTAGGTAGGTTGAAGTGGCGGCCTTGTTTTCAAAAAAGCCCACTTGAGCTCATATTATGGCCCATTGTGGTATCACAGTCTTCTTATAATAAAAACAAACTTATGTGAATGTACTGCAATATTAAAATATAAATTTTTCAAGCACGTGCACATTATTATTAAACAATTGGTATCATCTGCATATGTTATGTTATTTGATTTAACCGAATTATAACAAACAGATTACATATAAAAAGAATTAAATTTAAATAGATGAAAGGTTAGTCGTATAGGATTTGGGTTGACTTAAACAAAAGGTAATGCCAAAAAACAAAAACAGTGTAATTCATAATCATAAAATAATTCTCTGTAAACCCTACTAAATTGTTTTATCATTTTTTTAAATAGATACCAAAAAAAAAAATCTTTTTACGAATAAAAATTATGCAAATGTAAAATTAAAAACAAATAAACCATGTTATCACAAAGAATATTTCTGTATATACTTTCTATACAAATATTTTATATAGATTTGACATTTTAATTAACCTACAACCTTTAGACCTTTTTTGAAAATGTTTTTCTTTTTCCACTTTTTTTTTTGGTTAAAAAATGCCAACCAGAGAATTCCGTCAAACTGGTAATTAAGCGTGTAAATCTGTCAGAGATATGTGCTGCCGATACATATCCTTAAACAGCGTAAACGCATATATACAAAATAAATTCTATAAATAAAAATAATTTCACAGCTTCGCTGACATTTAACATAAAAATCCAATCAAATTAAAAAATATGTCACACAATTTTAATTAGCGATTTCATTACGAGATTCAACCGAATCTTTACCAGAAATGTTCTAAAAACCACCCCAAAATAAAAAAAAGTTAAAAAAAAAATTGATCTTTCATACATTTTCGGTTGTTTCGAGATTTTATTTTATTGAAAGGAAACCTTGTTTCAGCTTTTAACGTAATTATTTTGAAAGGAAAAAGTAACAAAATGTCATCAAATTTTAACCGTTAGATAGATAGATAGATAGAGTCTGCAGATAGATACAAAAAGCTATATAATATGTCTGTTTATGCAATGGCATTGCTAATTTACATCAATCTTCATTTTTCTCATAAGATATCAAAACAGTAAGAACACAACACTACTATTAAAAAAAAAAATATAAAAAAAAATAAACAAAAATAAAATAAAAGATACACAGCAAGGAAGTGCTGAAGGGTTTATTTGTACTTTGACAGTTTTTTAATGCAAGAACTTGGCAAATAGGGGAAGTGGAAGGGGTATACCTTTTTTAAAAATTTTTGAAAAGGATATAATTGAGTGCAAATTCAAGTAGAAAATAATTTTTTTTAAGTGAAAAGAATTTGGAAAGGGTAAATCGTACCCGTAGTAAATTTAATTTATAAATTATATTAGGGTTTCTATATTGTGATTTCGCATATTAGATAGAACTTTATAAAATTATTTCTATTTATTGTCATTTAATTAAATTCGTTTTTAAGTAATTGTTATCGAATTTTAAGTATTTTGCTAATAATTTTCTTTAATTTTATATTTTATAACTATATTATATAGGCCGTGTGCGAGTTCGTGTAAATTGAGTTAAAGTAAATTGAAATTTCCCAGGGATTTTTTGCACTGCACTTACGAAAATATTTATTTATTAATTTATTGCACTTATTTATTATTTTTGGTTAAAAGTTTTTAAATTTATTTATTTATTTATTTATTAAACATCTTATAAAATTTTCACAATGGTTTCTCCTAATTTTTATCTAATTTACCCTACTCGAAATTCTGGTAAATACCAATATTCGCTGCCATACGGACATAAATTACTATTTCCCTCATTTTACCATCAATTTACTCGAACTCGCACACGGCCTTAATTATACATTCAATAAATACGCATAATATAATATTAATATTTGAATTTTGATTTTGATTTTAATATTATATTGTTCTAACATCCTGAGTATAGCATTATACTAAAGTCGAAATATAGATTGAATTAAAATTATTGCAAAATAAATCCTTTTTTTTTTTCTTAAATATTATTTTAAACAACAATAAGAAAATGATCAACTAGCCTGTAAAAACACTATATTAAAAAATGTTTGGTCATAAAATATTTATAAAAATAAATATTTTAAAATATAATATATACAATATATTTTTATACATTATGGTTTTTTTTTGGTTAATTTGGTAATTAGTGTAATCCTAATTATGCTACCTAATTATATGCATGCAATGTCAGTAACTATAATTAATTATGACCATTATTTAAATTAATTTCTTGATTGTAATAAATATATTGTGATAAATAATATTACAATACATATTAATAAAACTATTATTTAAAGCTCTATAAAGCTACTATTTAAAGTTTTTAAGTTTGTTCTAAAATGATGCAACTGAAGGGTTTTCCCTTAAAGCATAAAATAAATGATTATTTTAGCATGATATATATATAAATTGATATATTAATATATATTAATTTTACTATGCACACATGTTCTTTTAAAATAATAATACATCTGCTTCATGACTATAGCTTTAGCTAGCATAGCGTGCATTCAAAAAAATTTAATCTTTAATACTGAATCTTGAACTAAGATATATGCTCTGGTTATAAAAAATATCTCTAAAATTGTTGGTACAAAGCAAGATATGATTGGCCACGTGTACTACTCTAACAATAAGTTAATTATACTAACTACTATATTATGAAGATTACTTTATTAGCATACATCCTTCATAATTCCCTTATTAAAATTTTTTAGTTATTTGTTATTACCAAATGAAGTAATATTAATAATAAAAAAAACCAACAAAAGCAAAATATAGTTATTATATTTTTCAGAGATTTTACCACTATATTATAAACTATAAAAGTTCGTCTTGACCTTTAAACTAAAGTGTCATTCTATACACATTAATAAAAAGGTAATGTTCCGCCATATCTACATTATCACTATTCATAATCTTTAAAGGATAGATTTTCTTTAGGTCAAAGTTGTTAAAGATCTTTAACAATTATTAAAGGGTTTTTTTTTTAAATGCAGCTTTACTGTAGAGTTGATCATTGCTCATAAGGTCCCTTTTGATGTTAAATAGATATGAGAGTTACTTTAAAAAATGTGTATTCTTTTTAAAAAAGTAGTTTTCTGATATGTGGCTTTATATCAATTTTTATTGAGCTTTTACCACTTAAATGGAAATGTGTAACTTCAAATTAAAACTAGATTCTACTACATTAATGATATATTTACTAATATATGAGTAGTATATATATCCCTTATTTGGGCTCAAGTAAATATGTATTATTATTACAAATTATAAATCCTAATAAATAATAATAAATTTAAAATATTAGAGAGATTTTAAAAAGTGTATATTTCAAATGAAGATTTATTTTTTATTAAAAAATATTCCCAAGGAGACAAAATTTAAGTGGTTTTGAGATTAACTAAAAAATAAAACTATAGTATAGTATAGTTTTATATATATAGGACTATTTATATATTTAGTATGTATATATAAATATATACTATATATAAATTATACTATGATAATAGTGAAAATAATAAAGATAATAAACAATATTAATATTAATTGTGTGATAAATATATAAGTTAAACAATATTTGTTACAATTGTTTTTGTAAAAAGCTTCAAAATAATATGTATAATCAAATTACACATACTGAACTCAATTTTACGTTAAGGTCAACTCCCACAAAAGATCTATAGGTATATCTTACTTTATATTCTTGATAATAAC
>NC_051846.1:167731882-167834068 GCF_002237135.1 Teleopsis dalmanni | reverse complement strand
AACACACTAAAACTAGGTGAAAATCGTCATCTATTATCCCACATAAAACTAGTAAACTAATTCACTTCATTAATTAGGATTATAAGTAACTACATTTACTTCGTTCTAACCCACCAGAACCAGAACCCACTAGTATGCAGATATGCATAGAGACTTGGATTTGTAGCTGACGATCTTAATGGCCTCTGTCAAAAGGATAAGAAAGAATTAAAAAACTATTAGGTATTGCACTTTGTATAAACCAGATTTACATTTTTAATATACCTTTTTTCGAGAGTCCCGAAGAAAATATCAGAAACTGATATTCGAAGTTTTATCAAATTTTTCAAAATAATGTAATAGGTTACAATAATGCAGAAAGCTCTTGATACAGAAATGCACGTTTCAGAGAAACCCTTTGTAGTTAGGAAAATTAAAATATATCATATATTAACACTGATACATAGCCCATATACGTGAGGTCTAACATAGATTCACCCTTAAAAGTAGACTAACCGTATGATGCACGTCAAATATGGTATAATTAAATAAAATTAAATAACAATGATTTGTGTACTAAAAATTGAATAATATTAATATATTATACTAATTATTAATTATTTAAATTTTCTTATATTACAGATATCAAAATATGAATTCAGTTGAAGCCAAATGTCGTCTCAATATTTTGACAAAATGATCGGATTATACGAGTACAACAACTGTGGAGTAAAACAAATGAAATTTTGGAAAAGTCTACCCTCACAAATTATATTAAAATTTGAAAAAAAAATTAATAAATAATTAAAAATAAAAATAATTTTAATATTCAAAAATAATTATGATAACAACAAAATTGATAACAAATTGTTAATAATAAAAATAATTCTTAATTAATTAATTTTGTTAAAATTCAAATTATATAATTTGTGCTTATAAACAATATATTTTAAATATTACAAATTTTACAACTGAATTAGAAATATTCGTAAAATTGTGAAAACTGAAAATTCAATAAGAAAAATATCAATGAAAGGCGCATATCAATTTAAAATCCAATTGTGAAATCAGCAATAATTAAAAAAATTAATAATTTTCAATTAATTAAATAAATTTTTACTGTGTGCAATATGTATGTTTAAATGTAAAAAAAAATTTAAATAATTTTATTGAATAAATATTTTTGTTGTTATATGTATGAAAACATAATTTGAAATTAATAGTAAAAGCAAAGTGCACAATTTAAATATATAATAAGGTTAATAAATTTAAAGTGGTAGAAAAGCATGTGGTAAAAATATAAATAAAAATATATTATTTTTTTAATTAAAATATTTGTTTTGCTAAGTTTTATATTTTACTTAATAAATTTTTAAATAAACTAATTTTTTTAAATATAATAAAATAAAAAATAAAAACGATAATCATTTTTAGTTATTATTATTTTAACTAATTTCATGTTATTACTTTTACTTTGAATAATTTAAATTTTAAATTTATTTTTTATTTATAATAAATCTCTCACATACATAACAGAATTTTTATCATTTAAATTCGTTATAACAAATTAAATATTTTTACCACAAAAGCTAAGTAAATTAAAGTAAAATATAAAAATATTAATTTTTAAGATTTTAACAAAATATTTATAAAAATTTTAATAAGAAACTTTTAAAAGGAACTACCTCGAACTAATTATGAAAATGGATTTAATAAAATAATTATACAAACCATACGTAATTATTACAAACAATAAATACGAATTAAGTTAAAAAATAATGAATTTTAAATGTATGTAAGGATAATAAATAAAATTTAAATTTCGAAATATTAACTTAAGAAGTTTCCATATAACATAAGTCTATAAATAATTTTTTAAACATAATTTTTTATATTAAGTATTTGTGTTATTTTGAAAATAATAAAAATAGAAAAATTAAATAGAATTTATTGGTTATTAAATTTAATTATCACATTCGTGGAATCTATTAATTACATCTTCAAGAGAGATTGAGTGCCTGTACCATCATTAGTTTTTGTCATTTATGCGCGCTACGTCGTTTCTCATGGTAAAAATTCACAAAAAATATTATAATTAGTTTGTAAACAATTAGTTCATATGAATTTTTAATTAATAAAACAATATTTTAAATTTAAGTTCAAATAAACAATAAACATAATTATGATTTTAATTATGATAATTACTTAAGTATTAATATTAAATACAAATTTTATTTTAGTTAATATATATTATATTTTTAGATATTTTATATTACTATAGATTCTAGAAATAAACTTATTTTTAATTTTTTAACACATGAATTTTGTTAATTATTATTAGGGATTTATGGATTCATGCTTGGTACTTAATATCAATCAGTTATAGGTATTATTTATGTATTAATAGTATTGTTGTTATTTTTTTAATGTTTACACAAAAAAAATATCTTTAATAAAGTTTAATATTTCAATAATAAATACTGCACAGAAATAATTTCACAAATTCATAATTCAAATAAATTAATTAAAAAAATGTTTTGTTTTAAAATAAATAAATTTTTCTTTTTTAAGATTAATTACCAAGTATCTACGCTTTTTTTTTATTAGTAATTAATTTTTAATTATAAAATTTAAACTTAAATCAATATACTTTATTTTTTTTTATTTAAAAATAAAAATAATATAATTTAACCACAGCATAAGTTTCTTTTAATGGGAAATTCAGAATGCTTACCAATTATTATTTAATTTTAATTATTAAATATTTAAAATGTTTATATTTATTATATTTATGTATAATAAAAACCACAACGAAAACAAATAAAAACAATATGAACTAAAATTTCTGCTTCATAAAAAGGAAATAAAAACTTATGTTTTAAGTAGACAAAAACGAAATAAAAAATAATATTATATTAATTTCAGTAAAATGACGTTATTTAGTAAAAATTAATTTTAGCAAAATCAAGCAATAATTTTATGATTTTTAAAAATTTTAAAAATAAATTTTCATATATTTTAAAAATAATATATACACTATGTAAAATATAGCAAATAAAATGAATTAATTATATATTAATTACATAAATCACGTACAATAAAAATAAAAAATTAAACAACATGCACAATATTTAAAAAATAAAAAGTAACAATAATTAATAATTAACACAAATTACAACAAATAATTATAAATTAAAGCCAAAAAGGAACATTGTACCTCAGCGACTCAAGCATTTATTTATAAAACAAAATTAAATAAAATTAATAATAAATTAGAGCAGTTCAACCATATGTTTTCATAGAAATTTACAAATTTATTATTAAGTAAACAATTTCAATATCGTAAAGAAGGGACAGGAAAAACTCAGTAAATTAAAAACATATATCAATTTTCTTTGAAAGTTTTCTTATACATACATATATATACAAATTAATATATTTAAAATTTATATGTATACACATATAAGATATAAGAATAAAATATAAATATTGTCAAATTTGTAATTTGTAGTAGTTTTTTTGTGAAAAAAAAATCGTAAATGAATAAGAAACACAGAGAACTTCAAAGAATTTATTAATATTATTAATAATATAATTGGTAGCAATTGCAAATTTAAAACACAATTTCTCAATAAAAAAAAAGGAATATATAAATAAATAAAACAAAACTATATTTAAATGATTGGTAAATGTATATAAATTAAATGAAATAAAAAAAGTAAATATATATATTATAATTGGCAACATTCTTCTTTTGGAAAATAAAGTAAAAGTTGTATGGATATAAATTCATGTGTTTTATATTTATATATATATCATATATAGCATAAATTAATAGCAGATAAAATGTAAATTATATAGTATTATTTTTTATTAGTTATTTCAAAGGTTCGCCACATTACTACCCCTTTTACTTATTTGAAATAGCTTCCTAGTGTTAAGAGATGAAATTCTTAATTAATTTAATTATAAGAAAAATATTTTGCAAAATTTAATTTAATTTTTGGATTTTGATAAAGTCATATTTTATTAACTATATATACATTTTAACAGTATTGCTTTAACTAAACTAGTTTGTACTATCCCATACATTCAAGATGTTTTGCAGAGTTTGACTTTGAAATTACATACTTACTTACTTAAACCTTGGTTTAATAATTTAAAAAAAAAATTAAATGCATAGCTCCTGTTACGATATTTTACAAAAAAAAAGTTTTGATCGACTGTGGTCGATTGATCCATTAATTTGTAGAACAACAATTTCCTAATGGAATATGTGCTTACACTCCCTTTAAATCTTTCACTTATTATGCTTGCTAAAAATTGATTTAGTATCCAAAAACTCTTGATATTACACTACTGAAAAAACTATCTTGTAAACAATAGAACCAATTAATTTGAAATACTGGTATAAGACCACCCCCTCTTCATCAATGAAATTACTGTACAAATGCTATCAGTATCTCCAACTCGTTTGTGTTGAACCTAATGGTAGCTAGAGTATTGTATCAGTAACAACTATTAGGCTCATAAATAGCTCCAATTTGTCGAGGTTAACATAGAAACGTTTTTAATGGATAATGAAATAGAACTATTAGATAGCTATGTAAAATTAGCCTTACGTCGTTTTCGATTGGTAAATCTGAGATAACATTCTCAATCGAATGCAATTTTCTTTTTCGTTTGGTGAATCTTAAGCGAAATGTCTAACATTTGAGATTAATTTATAGCGCTCTAGATATTATGCCAGGGTAGCAACATTGCCCTAAAATTAACAGCTGTTTTATATGACATGACACCTAAACTGTTATTTCATTGCATATATGTATATTTTGGAAAATATAAATACCAACTAATACAACCACAAAAATGTTTAATTTCCGTAAAAACGTTCGATTGTGCAACAAAATTTAACAGATCGAGAAAAAAATCTAGATTGAGTTTAGATTTACCAATCGGAAATGCTATTAGTAATAACAATAATTCAAAAAATCCTTAGGGCGAAAACAAATACTTTAGATAGTTGTAGAAAGGGGATTTTAATTTAAAGTTAATGACGCAATGATTTAAAATTTAAATTTCATAAAGAGGGAAGCGAAATTAACAAATTAATTATTTATATATTTATTATTTTATTATCTATTAAATTAAATATTTTTAAAGAGATTCAAAAGATAAATTTATCTCTTAATTTTTTATTTAATAGAAATTTAATATAAAAAAATAATAATAATTTTTATTTAAAATATTAAATAATAGGCTACGAATTTGCCTCGACCTAAGAGATCTGTTATGCGCCCAAATGCGTAATTGCTGTGGGCTTGATTTTATCTATTTGATTTGGGACTAAGATCGCGCTTTCAAGGTATAGAATATAGGTATAGAATTGCATAGAATATATTCTGACGTTTCCTCTTCTCATGACAGGAATAATTATAATTCGACAGGAATTATTATAATTAGTTTTCGTGTTAGTGCTCAGGTGCACTAACTCAACTTTCCTCAACATAATAATACAATTTTTTTATTGATTTATTTTTTTAAATAATTTTGTAAAAATTTAAATTAATTTGATTAAAAATCATCTTTTATATAAACCTTAATGATAGTCAAGTATGGAAACATTTTCATTTAGATTTAAATTAACATATCAATATATTTACATATTAGTCGCGAATTTGGAATTCAAGGAAGTACCTTTATTATATTGAAAGTGTTTTAAACAAAAAAATAAAAAATTTAGTGAAAAACATTTGGTAATTTGGTCAAAAAATAATTGTTATTTCGGGGATAATAACGGTCCGCAGATATTTAAAACAATATAAACCGAAACAACCGTTTTTAACAATAACCTTTTGTGATATAAATAATTTCCATAATTCTACTTCAAGGATTTGTTGTCGCGTTGAACTCATTAACAAACTGCGATTTTATTTAGTTCCTTATATGTAATACGATACTATACATGTAAATTGTTCTCAGAACAATAGAAATATATCTTAACAATGCATATATTTTTACAACGGTATTATGAAAATACAGTGTTCAGTGTTAGTAGCGCAGTTATTTAGCTAAAGATTCAGAAAAATAGATACAGGTAAATCCACAGGGCACAGACTTATAATCCTTGCATACAAGTAGACAAGAGGAAGATGGAAATAAAGATTGAAATTCTAAATTCTACCTGCAATTCTCTTCATTTGTAATTATTTTTGTTTCCTTGTACATGTAAGACATCTTTTACCTTAACCTTATCGTGATTTTCTATGCGGATTAAAATGTAGAAATTCCTTGACACAGAGTCCTTTGATGTGCTACACTTTGTGAAAGGCATTTTGAGTACTTAGATTGCTTTATAGTAGTTTCTTTTTGATAATTCTTGTGAAATATAAGAACACTACTTTCTATTAAAATTGAAATGAATTCCGTTTTAAAAATATTAAGTTAAAAACAATTTATTTAAGATATTTTGAAAATATCGAACTAGAGAATTTGACTATGATCTCACAGCAGGACACATATACGTCAGAGTAAAAAATAAATGGATTACATATAACACTGAGAACCAATTTCACTATCGTAATTTAAGTTTCAAAACTTTCAGCAAAGTTATGACTTAAGCATGTCTTAAGTCAGTATTTTGACTTGGGTTAATCGGTTCTCAGTAGATCAGCAAATACTGAATTTGGTTTATACAATGTTTCTAGACGTTTCTGTACTGAAATAACGCACATATATAGCTTTATTCATACTGAAAGATCGTACTGAAAAAATATACTACTTAATATACTACTTAAAATATACGACTTATACAATCTAAGTCGCGGTAAAAAAGAATTCAAAAAAAATTCTGGAATTTTAGTTCCAGAAAGCTAAAATATTTAGTATTTTTTTGTTTTTGTTTTTTTTTATTTATTCTATAAAAATTGTCCCTCATAAAAACGGGTTTTTTATTACCATCATTATAACCTCTGTCACCTAATTTTATTAATACGGAGACTTTCAGACATTAACTATTAACTTATGATATATATGTCACAAAAACATTATATTAATTGAGTATTAATTTGAATGTATATATGTATTGTGTTTGTGTAATCATCTGATATCATTTTATTTAAACATAAAATTGTTTATCGGCTAGCAAACAAACCATATATATGTAGTCGTATATACGTAGTATATATGTTGTATCATTCGACACATTTTATTTAAATAGCAAAGGTATTAGCCTTTGAAGGATATAAGGCTACATATTACCTTTAATATATAAACCTAGTGAAGTTATCAATTTAATTTTTTACACATAAAATTGTACATTATTTTTGAATCTTTTTCAAATAAAATTCAAATAATCAAAAAAATAAAATCGTACATTATATTTATAATTGCAGAGGGTTCAAACAGTTCGTCTATGCCTGTACATCCAACCTTTAAAATATGGTTGGTGCACCGAAGGCTCATTAACTTGGCGTGTAATAATAAATTACCAAATCGTTCATAGAGGCAGACATCGAAATACTTTTAGATAGTCAGACAGGAGTATTGTAATTGTGAAAAATGCATTAGCATTGCATTTTGTGTGTATGTGTATGTTGTGCATTAGATGCATTATTTTTCAGGTGTATAGTTGCCTAAATACTAATGTAACAAAGAATATCTAGATATGCTTTACACGTACAACAGCAACAACTAATTTTGTCTATTAGATTGAAATGAAAAATATTGTACCACCTGTAGCTTAAGTCGCCTTTGAACGGCGCCCTTAAATTTGTCACGGTCTATACGAAGAGTCACAAAATTTTAAGTTTCTATTTCTGTTGCAATAATAATGCAAATTTTTGCTAAAATTTTAAACACATTGAGTTTTTTGTACACTAAATATTCATAATATTTAAGTAAAGTTCTGGATTTGCAGATTGGTTCGACATATGTTTCGAAGGAATTAAAGGTTGGCTTGCAACCAATGTTGCAAGAAACCATATTAGTTGAACACATGCAATCGAAAAGAGGCTTAACTCTGCGTTTTATAGCTGGAATTCCCCACAACTTATGACGGAAATTAACTTCAGTTTTAATGGCACTCTGAGCATCTTCTTTTAGTTAGAAAATTATTATATGTAAAAAAATTTACGGTCTATCAATTTTATAGAATTAATTTAGTGGTTTTCAAGTAGGTGTGAAGAATAAGGTATAGGTCTACATCCTATACTTAACTAAAAATAATTATTTGAAAATCATTTTCGATATTTTAATATTTCAGAGGACTTCTCTGTTTATATTCACAACATCATTTTAAATAATTTAATTTTAAATATAATAATTATATTTATTTTATAATTATAGCCATCCATCATTTACTTTGTTGGTGTAGAGTAACATGTTGGTTTTACGGAAGGTTAGACAAACTAACTTCAAAACACTACTGAAGAAATTGTTTACCCTTCCAGCATCTTTACTTAATATCACTTTTATATCTAATTTATATAATTTTTTGTTCTAATATATCTGAAAACTAATATTTCTTTTAACCCTATTTAACATCTGGTACACTTCCGTAACCAAGATTTCATTAAAAAAAAATATTAATCAAGAGGTAAGCGGATAAAATTGAAAAAATTATTGTAAAAATATTAACTTAGAAGTAGAAACCTATCTAATGATAAATAGTCCTTTACACATTATTTATCATATTTCGTAGCTGTGCAGTCAAGATTTTACTAGAAGCTGCCACAGCTTAGGAGGCGAATAATATTGGAAAAATCGTTGAAGAAATATTTGTCAAGTGGTAAAATCTCTATCATAGAAATTTTATAATTACCGCTCTTTTTTAACACTTCAGATGAAAGTCAAGATACTTAAATATTGAAAAAAATACCTCGTTTATCTGTTAGCACAAAATTGAGTATATAATCTGAATATATTAGTTGTTGAAATTTTCAAGTTATTTTTAAAAATAAATTTTTATGCAAAAAACTTAAAGAAGTAATGTTACACTCAATTGTGTTCTTTCAGTTCTCAAAAAAAGATACCCAATCTTCTTTCAGTTCTCAAAAACAAAAAAACAGCTCTATTTTGTTCAATATTGGGGAGATCTATCATGATTTCTATAGAATATATTACATTAGCATTGCAAACACTATTTAGTTTAGCTTCCTGGGAGGCTTAATTTCTATCTTTAACCTTAACAGCTTTTTTAGATGTCAACTTTGTTCTTGTGCTGTCTCTAAAAAGCAAATCCGGTCTATAGATTTCAAGACTTAAGTATATTAAGACATATTGTTAACAACAGCAAATATCAAACCTATACTTATATTTATTAATAGTTTTTTTTATAATAATTTTTAATAATTATTATATTATAATTACAATAATAATTATAATAATTACAATTATAATATAATAATTATTAAAAATTAAAAATAAATTAAAAAAATTATATTGTGATATAATATTAATTATAATTTTGTATAATTTTTTTGTATAATTTTGTAATTTTTATAATTTTTATAATTTTATAATTTAATAATTACTATTATAATTATATATTATATTATAATTACATTAAAGGCAAATACATTATAATATAATAATTATTATTATTATATTATATTATATTATATTATATTATATTATATTATATTATATTATATTATATTATATTATAAATTATATTATATTGTATATTATATTATATTCTATATTATATTATAATATATATTATATTATAATATATATTATATTATATTATATTATATTATATATTATATTTATTATATTATATTGTATATTATATTATATTATATTATATTATATTATATTATATTTTAATTATTAAACTGTACAAAAAACCGAAATACACAAAGTCTCATGCGATATTTTTGAATTTGAAATATTTTTTGCAATTTAAATTCGATTGCTGAGAGGATTATAAGCAAAAAAATTCATAGTGTGAAATTGCACAGAAATATGTTCTTAATTAAAAGATATCATTCATCTTCGTCAACTTCAAAATGATGAAGTTATCATATATCATTATCAAAAACTTTTCATTGATTTTACTAAAATCGATTACGGAAGGTAATGTCAACCGATTTCTCCCTAACACAATAGTACTGATGGATGATTATAACGATACAGTACTTCGTCTTCTTTATGCAGAATGTGATCTTTACACGGTAATTGTAACACAAGTTAAATTGTTTTTTTCTTTTATAATAAATATTTATTTATATGTGCACATTGGTATGCATCTTCAGAACAAACATAACACCTAATGTCTTTGACTCTACTTTAAATTCTTGCAACATACCATAATGCTACCTTGGGTAATTCCAGAAAATATAAAAATTATGTGTTTTTTCGTTTTGAGGATCATTAAAATACCTAAAGGCAATAATGATATGGTTTAATAGTAACATAGACGGCAAATATACATATATATTGTACTTCATAAACCTTAATTATTCTGTGTTTTTGTTCTACACGAAATATTGTGCGTGTCAGTACAGTGGCCTAAAGGAACGAATAAGTCAATTGACCACCAATAAAGTGGTAGTCACTATTTTGTTTGAAATGAAAGAAAATAAAGGGAATCATTAGGGTTAAACAGAATGTGCAGCAAAATTTTTTAAATAAATTTAGGTAATTAAGTGTGACTTAAGAATTTTAAAAATTATATAAGTAAATTTCATATTAATTTTTATAAATATTATAATATTTTATCTGTTCACACTTATGTTGATAATAAAATGTCTATTGAGAAGCCGTTAATTCCGTTTCGACATTTTATACGCACACTTGTTCCTACTTGATACATAATGTCAATTCAATTATGTATTATACAAAAATAGTAGTTGACCGATTATTGGACTAGACTGACTTCTAGAAATTCATAATAGTGTTAGAACGGTTTCTAAGTCATTAAAGCTGATTTACTTAGCTTAATGTGGGACCGATTTCTATGTTTAAAAAAGACAACGAAGTCTGATCTTTTAACAAAGTCTTTCAAATTAACACCTATACCTTCTGATTAAAAATGAACGAGAAGCCTATTTTTGAATTCCCGCGCTTATCCACACGAAATTTTTTCGGCTTCTTTGTATAGACGCCAAACAAAAACTAATCGTACAATATGCGTTAAATTTGGACAGAATGTGTTACCGATTGGATAAGTGCGGGAATCCGAGTTCTCGTGAATAAGTTCTTTTTTGATCTCAAGGTAACATATATGTGAATAAGTACATTCCAGATATAGTTACACAATTAATACTTTGAAAACTAAAATAGTTCTATTTATTAAACAAAATGATACTGTATTATTATTATGTGAATATATAAAATTATTTACTACTGTTAATGTAAATATATGAAAATTATACATAATATTAAATTCCGCTTAAGCTTTTATAGATAAAAGGCAATAAAATCATACATTTTTTAATTTAATTTCCAAAAGTTTGTCCTTAAATATTTAGTCATAATCACATAACAAGTCTTTATGTTTATGTAAATATATACAAAATTTATAGTTACCTTACAAAATATATTTACAGTTGAAGTGTAAAGTGCAGCAATTTATAGAAATCCTTTCATTTGAATACTCGACCCCACAAAGCCTCCCATAAATACATAAAGATACAAGGACAGAAGCAATCAACTTTCTTATCTGAAAAATAGTTGATTATAGTAAATTTTGTATTTTCATTGCTTAGAGCGCCATAACTAAACTGTGGAATAGTTAAGATACACAAAACGTATGTGCTGAACACCATCAATGATTTTTGGTCCTCGCAAAATAAAACACTCCCGCGCCTTTCCTTATCATTTATGCTTAGAAAATGAAAATGAATAAAAAAAAAACTAATTTTATCAGTACACAATTCAAACCCTTCCAATCAGGCAAATAAAACTGTTGTAAGCGTTAACGCGTACCCCATGCAAATTATATTTTTTGTAGATACTTAGACCCCGCTTATGTCCTGCAGCTATGCGAAGATTACACATGTAAAGGGGTTAAGCATTGCGTACATATGTGCACGGGTAATAACACTGCAGGAATGAATACGTATACAACCAACTAGAATCTGTACAATTTTATGAATCTGCATATTTTATAAAGCACACAGCGCTGGACTCACTCTTGGATTTTCGCTTGATTTTGTCTGAAAGTTAAATTCCTAATCATAGCCGAAGATAGAATGAATTTATGGGGAGTGAGTGAATGTCTATTCAAATGATTTTCAAATTCTTTTGGACTAGTTACAATGAATTTGTAACACAAACAATTGTGTTACTATTCACTGAGTTTACTTGTATCTCATAAAAAAGGGACACGGATGTGTGATGTTTTGTCGGTTAATTTACTTTCTTGTGCGAACGAAAGTGAAAAAAATCGCAAAATAGTGTTAAAAAGGATACTTTTTTTTTACAAAAATTTTGGGTTCACTTTATAAACATATTATATCTTTTCTTTAAATTAAAGAGAAAGTAATTTTTAAACTGAAAATATTGATTTATGTGCTACTTATATATAACGGAAAGGTCAGTGTCGCAATTATTATATATTATGCATTAAAAAAAACACTTTATAAAAAAAAAAATACTAAAAAAATTTAAAAATGTTGGCTAACGTTCAACGGTTAATATTCAATAACTTTAGCATAGTCAGCAAAAAATAAAAGAGGCGTACAGCTTCCATTGAAGTAAAATAGTGTTAGATTAGGTTAGATCAAAGTGGCAGCCTTGCACAACAAATTTAAATAGTATTAGAGATCAGTATATTTTTGAGAGAGACTTAAATACAGTCAATACTTCCATAATTCGAACTACTCTGTAACTTAAATTTTCTATAACTTAAACTTTCTATAACTCTATAACTTTCTAAGTAGAGTGCAACAGGGTTCAAAGAGCAACTTACATACAATTATAAAAAAATCTTTAACTCGAAGTTTCCATAAATCGAATTTTTTCTTTGCAAAATGGTATATCTTTTCTTAAGGAACATCTTCTCATTATAGGGCGAAGTAAAAGTGCGTATATTTCTTATATATATTAATATATTGTTGTATTCTAATTATATGATTTCTGAAGCAAAACAAATAAGAGCTATGAAAGTGTTTACCTCACTGAAAGTTATTTACCTCAATATCTTAGTTTTCAAATGGAACTGAATTTAAAAAAGATTACATTTTATAACGAAAGATTATATGGGAGTTTTGAAGAGAAAATATCTTTTTAAGATCTTTGGTCTTCTACGAGTTACCGACGATTATCACATACGTATGCACCACGAGCTGTGTGAGTTTTATCACGATTTAAATAAATTTTAGCAAATCAACATCCAGTGGCTATGCTAGTTTGGTCATGTCGTGAGAACAGTTGATGATGCTCCAGCGAAAAATGTATTTGAGTAGCAGTTTGAGGAAGGAGGTGTAGAAGAACACCGTGTGTCCGATGTTATGATCAAGTTGAGGAAATACTAACCGCACTTGATATACGAGACTGGAGAAGGGGTGCACGTAGCGAAAGCGCCTGGAGAGACATTTTGTGTCAAGCTGAGACCCGGAAACCAGTAGTTATGACCATTTAATTAAGTAAGAAAGTATATTATTAAAGATTGTTCACAAAGATTCATCCAAAAAACTTCATTTTTCACATTTATATTAATGCAATCTAAAATTTTAGCTTTTGAAATATTTATTTGAGACAAAATAATTAATGTACCAATTGATGAGTAGTGGTATACCTTTGGTTATAAAAAACTTTATAATCTCTAAATATGGTTTTAATAATCTTCTTTCTTTTCATTCAAGACCCTTTACGTTGCTTTTCAGAAAGTTGATTGATTGATACAAACTGCCTTCCACATATTCGTAAACATGATTATAATAAAATCATTGTAAATAATGATATTAAATGTATTTTGTGAGTTCTCAATATATACAAAACTTAATTTAATTTCATTTTAGTGATTACAATACTTTATTTAAAAGCTTTTATTTTATATAAATTTGCAAATGTAAAAATTTTTTGACATTTATTTTTCATATTTTGACATTTATTATAAAAAATATCAAGAGTTTAAAGCGTACTGCATGTGTTTATAAATAAAAACTTGGCAAAATTTATTATAAGGATCAATTATATAACTCATAATTACGCGTAAATGGATTTAGTAACTCTCTAAATTTAAAATGTATTAAAATATTGCTCTAAGAAGTACTTATTATAGGATATGGTATGTAATAAAAATTTTAATTCAATTAAAGTTGGCCTAGATTTTCAAAAAAAATTGATATCCCTAAATAAAAATTTGTTCAGTTCAGTTAAAATATATTTCTACATTTTCCTCATACAAAAAACATACTAAATTCAAAATTCAAAATTAAAAATAAATTAAAAAATGTTTTGGCTAATATATTGTTCGGATTATTTACAGAATACAGTTAATTAATAAGTCCACTTCAAATAATAAAATGAACTTTAAGAATTAATATCAATTAAATTAACAAATATGGTGTAATATATAAATCTCGCTCCCTCTATAATTTTAAAAATTATAGATGATAATAAAAAATTTATTTAAAAAACTTTTGTAAGTATGAATTTTTTTTCCCTATTTTTATAAAATATATATTTATAATATTACATTTAAATAGATTTAAATATTGAAGAGTACCCGAAGAGAACAATATGGTAAAATTCGCTTAGAGAAAGGTATTTTTTTTATAAAATATATATTTATAATATTATTGCATTATTATTGTTGTTTTGTTGTTGTAACCCGCCGGGACCTGAAAGCAGATAACATGAAAGGATTACAAGACGAATACATGGGATAAGGAATGGAAAAGGTGGGAGTGAGTGTGGGGATGAGGGAAAGGGGAGGGGTGGGAGTAATTTGAAACTGACCAGGATCCAGTCGAAGAAACCTATCCACTTCAAGGTAACGAGTCCAAAGGTCGATTGGACTTAAATTGGTGTGTGCATTATAGCATTATTAATTTTAAACAGTTGAATTGAAAACCACCTGAGGAAAAACACTGCATGACGATGATGATGATTTAGATCCAGGTATTTATGCCAATTATATGATAAAAATTTTGCATTTGATTTTAAAATAAGTTTAGATAAACAAAAAAAATAAAAAATTTGTTAAATGTCAAATAAAAAAAATTTTGATGTCAATTATTTTTGACGAAAGTGACGCTTCTTATGACGAAAAGAAACTATTTAAAAGTTAGAGGGATTCCAATAGAAATGAAAAGATAAAATTTTTAGATAGTTTATTGAAATTTGGCTGACTATACAACGCTGTTTTGAATATTGTGAATAAATTAACTAAAATTTTTAGCGTTGTATTTTCATTTCTATTCGAACCCTTTTAACTTTTAAATAGTTTCTTTTCGTCATAAAGCGCTTCACTTTAGTTAAAAAAAAAAAAAATTGACATTTGCATTTTTTTTTTATTTGACATTTCATAAAATTTTTTTTTTGTTTGTTTTTTCTAAACTTATTCTAAAATCGATTTTACTTCACATCATTGATCAAAGTTGTTCTAGAGACAATCTATCTAACACTTATCAACCATCATCCAAATCATTATTGTTTACAAGTAGATTATTAAACCATTCAACTATGAGTGCTTATGATTAACACTTCATACAGCAACCCCAAATACTAGCTACTAAAATAATCTTTGCATATTTTGCGGCCATAAATTAAGCCAACTCACACTCCTCCCCCTTCTTCGCTCAAAAGTGCGAAAACCACACACGCATACAATTTAAAGTTTAACTTCTCACTAACGCTATAGTTTTCATGGTATTTTTATACGCATTTTCAAAATTATTGATCCAATTCAATTTTATATGTAAATTTTCTAAATTTACATTATTATAGGCGTAAAAAATCATACACACATATCCACACACACACATAAGCATAAATATATCTATACGTCTCTGTATATAAATTTATTTGTTGATTTATTTATATGAGCTTATGTGATATTGAACGTATTCATATAATATATATATATATATATGCTTACATACATATGAGAAGTGTCTTTTGTGTTTGTTTGTTTGTTTGTTTTTGTTGGTATTTTATTTTATTTTATTTTTTTTCATAAAACTTTACAACAACAACAACATTTCCCCCCATTAGTCGCCATAGTCCACTTCCGCTAAGTGTAAAAGCAAAAGCTACAATTTTCAAACATTGACACACACATACATTTAAATTGTTAACTCACATGCAAGTTTTGTCTTCAATATTTGAAGGCTTTAAAAAAAAAACGAATTTCTAAAAAAGCACTCCCTTATATAGTAAAAAAGTAAACAAACAAAAAATGCTGGTTTTTTTTTTGTGCAACTACACAAATCATGGACCACTTCTGCTGCTTGCAAGTCCGTCTTGCCTATGATCGTCAATACACGACCGTATGCATTCCCATGGTTGGCACTGTTCATTGTGGCATTGCTGCTGTTGTGAATGTCAGTAGCGAGCCCCATACGTAGAAGGAATAGGCAAGTTTCGTTGTCATTCGTATTAGGCATCGTGTTTGCTTTTGCGTCTATTCGTGTCTTATCTTTGCTCTGCTATTTAAAGCTTCGTAATTGTTGTTGTTGTTGTTGTTGTTACTGTGTGGTGTTGTTGTTAGTTGTGGGTGTTGGGAGGTAGGCATATTTATACATACATTTTTTTTATTCATTATTCAGACGGACCAATTTATTTATTCACACTCACACAAAACAGTCTTGTTGGTGTGGTTTTTTTTTGTTTTCTTAATTTTGCATGGCCAAAATTTAAAAATTTCTGTTTTATTTGTTAAGTTGCAAATGTGTTGGTAGTGGTGGTCTATGCTTTAAGCGGTAATATGTGATAAAGCTATGCATAATTTTTGTTGGTTTTTTTTTTGAAAAATTAAAAAAAAATTAGTAATATTGATCTATTATAATTGGGATATTGGTTGAAGAGTATTTAATTATGTTAAGGCTAGTTGAGTCAGTGCACTTGAGCACTTTTACTCTCTATTAGCTGCGAGCTTTCTTCATAACCCCTTTTTACGCCTTGACTGGATTATTGTTTATCACTTCATTAGTCTAAGCAATAATTGACCTTAGATCTGTATACTTCTCCGAGGATCCTGTAACCATTCTGAGATTGGATAACGCGGTGTTAGTAAGTCTAACAGTTTTCGTAAATAAATTCAGGGCTTTATCTTTTATGTATCTTTTGCTTGGATCAATTTTAAGGTGCCTGAGGATGTCATTCGCCCTAATGTAATATGGTACCTTGAAAAGTGTTCTCAGAACCTGGCTTTGTACAATTTCTAGTTGGCGAATAGTAGTGTAGTATTTAATGTAAATTTAAAATAAAATATAAAAATAGAAACAAATAGAATATTTTGGTAAAAGTAATAAGAAAGGAGAGTTCAACAAATAAAAGTCATACATATTTATATCACATCTCCGACCTCTACGATGTGACCAATTTTCTCTTCCTGCGTTGTATAGAGATATGACTCTCAGAAAATGTTTCTCAATTGCTATTACAATTGATAAACCACTATATTAAACCAACAGAAAAAAGTTATACCAACCAACAGAAAGAAAGACGTCCTAACAAGTTCCCAACCCATTAAAAATTTATGTATATATCTATCTATACCAAGCTCTGTGAATGTTTTAGCAAAACTTTGGTTTGCTTATATTTATCTATATAATATCTATATAATGCATAACTATAAAATAATTAATTAATTAATTAATTTAATTTTTTGTGTATTTTAGTTGACTGTTACGCTTTTTGGACTTAACACATTTTAAGACAATGATATCAAATAGCCGACTTTAACTGTTAGGAGAAACGTTAGTGAAGTGAGCCTATTTTAAAGCAATCGAAATCACTCACGCTAAATAAATCAGTGAATGGGAAAATGGAAGTCACAACCTAATTGTATTTGGTCTGCTTATGTCACAGAGCTAAACTAAGCAGATGTCGTCTATTTGAAATCAAACATAATGTTTCTTCGACTTAACTTATCTTTGGGAAAATGTGGTCATAATGTGGTCTTAACTGCTAAAGTAAAGCGTCAGTGGTAATGGATACATCGCAAACACTCTTACGGCTGAATAAACTAGAGCATAAAAGAATAGAGATCACAATATAACACTAATTTGGTGATAGTCGAAGATCTGCACATGTTACTGAGCTAAACTTGTTAAGATGTCATCTATACAGAATCATGCATTATGCTTTTCATGAACTTAATGGCAGTATTAAGTTTGCTATTACAAATGATGAATTGTAGTTGGTTCAAGATTCACGAATTATTGATACGATTCCGATTTTTCAAATCAATGGGTTATGGGTCATTTATACATTGTCCAAAGCTGTTATAGCACCTTACATACATCGCTCGTACAACTTCATTCAAATCAACTGCTTGACCGTTACAAATGTTTGCTCTTGGTCCATGGTTTAATTTCTTGTATCCGATTTTAGATTTGGATTATGCATCCAAACTTAGCTTCAGCATAGTCAAAACCTGTCACCATCTATGTAGATATATAATGGGACTGAACTTTAGCACATATAATGTGACTTTAAATTATGAGATGAAGCCTTAGGAAAGCTGAAGGATGTTTGCTATTGGTTCATGGTATAATTTCTTGTATCCGATTTTAGTTTTGGATTATGCATCCAAACTTAGCTTCACCATTCTCAAAATCTGTCACCATCTACATAGATATATAATGGGACTGGCATGGGATAGCACATATAATGTGACTTTATGTGACTTTAATTATGACATGAAGCATTAGGAAAGCTGAAGGATCAGTTTTTCCGACTTTTTTCACAGTAAAGAAAACCTAAGAAAGCCGAATCAATCAAATGATTCATATGATATGTTGTAAAAATCTACAACATATCGTAAAGAAAAATTTGAATATAAATACGATTAAAATGGGTAGACGGAGACGAATAAAAATAGAAGGAAGACAGCTCTTGATTGGAGCATCGCATCTTCAAATTGTTAAACCTTGAATCGAATGCAAACGGATCAAGAGAAAAAATTGGAAGCAAATGTTCGGTTAGTGATTAGTTTCTTCTAACGGATCTTTCTAAATGCTTTAAGTAATAACACGTATATATATATATATAGTTATAAAATAATCATTGAATGAGATTGTGATTTTTTTTGTTTAATTTAGTTGATTATTGTGTTTATTGGGTGTTACTCATATGAGGAATGTGTGGCCATAACGAAGATCTCAACTGTTACAAGAAACCGAAGCGTAGTTAGACCAAAGAAAGCAGTTTCGAAGCAATCAAATTTACGTTTATGACTACATAAACATAAATGAAAATGAATGAAGGAGCATGAAAAAAAGAGGTTGCAACATGTCATAAGTAATCATTTGGTATTGGATGCACACATGTCACTGGATGTTAGTGGAATTTAGTGGATGTTAGCTATACCAAATTGAGCACTATGCTTTTCATGCTAATTCTAGAACACCAGTAAAGTTTTGCCATTACAAATTACGAACTATAGTTGCTTTATGATAAACGAATTATTCGCTCGATACCGATCTTCCAAGTTAATTGATCATATTAAGGGTTTATCGAGACCCTCACTGCAGATACAATTAGAATTATTCTAAGCAAGAGTTTTGATTTGATGCTTCTGAAGAAGCGCTCTGAAGAATGATTCTTATAAGAAAACTGCGAAAGCCTATGTTATCGAAAACCAACGATTTACCTTTAACATACGGCATAGCAAAATTTGAAAATACTGGGTAGTGAAAGCAAACGTTTGGCTTGGATCTAGTTTTTTTTTGTAATTTTTTCTACACCAGTTGAGTTGAGAGAAAAAACTGGGAACATAGATTCGGTTTGCGAATAATTTTTTGGAGCTAATCTTTCTACCTAACGCTTTGTTGAAACCTTACGAGTTTAGAGTATGTAAGGACATTTCCAGTTTGGACGAGGATATCAATGATTTGCAATAAGGCGGATCATTGGATGCGAATACCAAAAGGCTGCTTTTCAATATTTAAAAAAAAAATACATATATAAAACTTTAAACACATACTTAAAATATAAATATTAAAAAAATATTGTAGTTCTTGGTTTTTTGAGATAGAGAGTGCTTTTTCTTTTAATTACATTTAATTAATTGCTTCATGATTATTGGATTAAAAGTTTAATCTCGCTTTGAAAATATGTTTAAAGGTAGCTCATATTTGTAGTCTTTGCCTCTGTAATCTATATTCTTTGTTAATGTTCCGCAACTTTCGGAAAAGGTGTTTAAAACGTTTATTTGAGTTTTATCAAATATAGGACTAAGGGAACTTGATATTTATACACCTTTGCAAATTTGAAAGTGAAACATTCATCTATATTTTTTATCTTCGTTTTCCGATTGTCAGGAAAAAGTTCAGAGCTTTTATTTGGTCCTTATCAAATATGGGATTGGATAGCTGACATGAGCAGTTCTTGTGAATCGCAAATTAAAACATCCATATATATTCTTAGTTTATGGTTTGCGATTGCCACGAAGGGTGTTTCAAAACATCTATGTTTATATTCTAAGATAGCCAGCAAAGAAGGTCAGAGCATTTATTTGATCTATATCGAATATGAGACTAGAAGCAACTAACACTTACAGTTCTTGTGAATTGCAAGTAAAACATCTTTTTGCATTCTTCGTTTATGTTCTGCAATATTCGAGAAAGAAGTTCACAACCTTCATTTGGGTTTTATCGAATATAAAATTAAAGGTACTCAAATTCTACATTTATTTAAAATTGCAAAGTAAAATATCTACATATATTATCTTGCAGATTCTGTGATTGTCAGAGAGACTTAAGAATTTTTATTTGGTGTTTATCGTATACCAAATTATAGATAGCTGATGAGTGCAGTTTTTTGTAAGGTGCAACATCCACGTTTACGTTTTGTGATTTTCGTGAAAGGAGTTCAGAGTTTTCATTTGGGTTTTATCAAATATAGGATCAAAAGTAGCTGATATCTACATATTTTCCGAATCACAAACTGAAACATCTTCGTTCATGTTCTGCGATTGTTAGAGAAGTAGTTTGTTACATTCATCTAGCTGTTATTGAAGTCTGAAAACTTTATTCAAAACATAATTATGTTCATTAATAGTTTCAAACTTTGAATATATTCGATTAGTAAAGTTCCTATAGGAATATAACAATAGATCTGATAGACCATTGTCTCCTCATACAAACATATGAAATATTTATATACAAATAGTGTTTAATGTCTATAAATTGAGTTAAGCATTAGCTTTTGAGGCCAACTGGCTTGTTATGATCGTAAGTCGTGATCGTATATCGTTTATATACTAGCCGAATAATATGAGAAATATGGTTCATGAGTTCCTCCAGCAATATAACAATAGATTTGATTGACCATTGACTCTTTTGATAGTAATATATACACACATATGTAATATTTATATACAAATAGTTTTTAATCTCTATATATTGAGTTAAGCATTAGCTTTTGAGGCCAACTGGCTTGTTATGATCGTAAGTCGTGATCGTATATCGCTTATGTACTAGCCGATTAATATGAGAAATATGGTTCGTGAATCGTCAAATTTTAGATATCATAAAAGATAGCCTCATCTGTTTAGTAGTATTTCTTCTGTTTAGTAGTATTTAAGTCCCTTTTTAATGATTAAAATTTCTACGCACACAAAAACCAATTCGTGGCGATTGTGGCTACACAGTTGTGGGCGTGGCTTTACATTTTTAAATCAACGCATTGTAATTTTTGATGCTTTGCAAAACTGTTGTTTTACAACTTATTAGTATTATCAATTAATTCTCAAGTAATATATATATTCTCTAAACAATAATAATATTAAATTATGAATATAGTACTTACAAAGTCTTAATTGCGCAATGAATGTAGCCATTTTGATAAAACTACCGTTATTCAGGTACCAACCGTTTTTATGTATACATCAATAAATAAAATAGTTTACAAAGATTATTACATGTTATAATTCTTTTATTAGTTTTGTTATATAGTAGTTTTAAGTAGTCATTAGTAATACAATTTCATTTATTTTTGCTAAAGAAATCAGATTTTATTACAAAAACACAACAGACGCCACCAACTTTTTGCTTTTAGCTTCAGCTGTTAATTTGCAAGCATTTAAGTCCTTTTAACTGAATGCATATGTCATGCAATGTTTGTAATCAATACTTTTTCACTTAATTTGCACTTAATACATATATTTTTTTATATATTACTTAAAATATTTGATTTATTAAGGTTTTTAAAAAATTTTCACACTATTATGAAATTTTTGTTTAAATAAAAATTTAAAGTTGGCAGCACTTTTAACTGTCAAAAACGTTGTGCACCATGAACATAGCTCAACTTCTGTTGTGAAATGTCAAACAGCTGCTTGTCAAATGCTGCTTGTTTTTGTGTTGCTATTTGAAGTCAGTCGCACGTGTTGACTGTGTTTGCAATTTATTTAAATTAAACTAATAAAATCATGAGTAAAAAAGGTAAAGGAAGCAGTAATCTTGGTAGATCCTTAATCAAAGACAGATTTGGTCATGCAAATCGTAAAAAAGTGGACAATGACACAATGGTAATGCTGCTTCAGTGAGCTCATGTTTACACAACAAAATCTCTTATATATAAATTTTATTTATTTTAATAATTTTTAGTTACACACAACAGAAATTCAAGATGGTTATGATTGGGGTCGTTTGAATTTAACATCCGTTACCGAAGAGTCATCATTTCAGGATTTCTTGCGTACAGCTGAACTGGCTGGCACAGAATTTCAAGCTGAGAAGCTGAATATAACTTTCATTAATCCTAAACAAGGTGTGGGTTTGTTATCTAAAACACAACAGCAAATAATTAAAAAAAAACATGATGATAATCGTGATTTACTAAAAATACCACGACGTCCAAAATGGACCGCAGACACCACTGCTGAAGAATTGGAACGTGCAGAAAATGAAAGTTTTCTGAACTGGCGTAGAGATTTAACTCTATTGCAGGAAGAAGATGAAGAAATGTTAATGACACCATATGAAAAAAATCTGGAATTTTGGCGTCAATTATGGCGCGTTGTTGAACGTTCCGATGTTGTGATACAAATTGTAGATGCACGTAATCCCTTGCTGTTCCGTAGTGATGATTTGGAAAAGTATGTAAAGGAAGTGGATGAAAACAAAATGAATGTTATACTGTTGAATAAATCAGATTTACTAACAGATCAACAGCGTGTATATTGGGCAGATTATTTTGATAAACAAGGCATACGTACAGCATTCTTTTCTGCGGTGTTAGCTGCTGAGGAATTAAAACTGGCGGCCGAAGCAGAGAAGTTAAATAAAGTTAAAGTAGAAGATGGTATTGTTACGGATGAAGATGCACTAAGTATGAAAGAAATTAAGGCTGCAGCAAATGAAATAAATCAAGCACTTGATGTTTGTGAAGAAAAGTTAAGTCAAATTGAGCAAAAAATATATGGTGACGATAAAACGGAAAAAGCCACTAATGGCGTGACATTGAGAAATAATCCTAAAGTCCTAACACGCTTAGAACTTATAGAGTTTTTAAAAACCGTGTACAATGGTTCAACTCGTACGCCAAATGTAACCACAGTCGGTTTGGTGGGTTATCCAAATGTAGGAAAGAGTAGTACCATAAATGCGCTAATGACACAGAAAAAAGTTTCCGTTTCGGCGACTCCTGGTAAAACGAAACATTTTCAAACATTATATTTAGACAAGGATTTGTTGCTGTGCGATTGTCCAGGATTGGTTATGCCCAGTTTTGTATTAACAAAGGCTGATATGATATTAAATGGTATACTACCAATCGATCAGGTATGCCTAATGTGTTTATTAAAATATTTTATTTGTAATAAATTATTCTATATTGTTCCAAAGATGCGTGATCACGTTCCTGCTGTTAATTTATTATGCACACGTATACCACGTCATGTGTTAGAAGACAAATATGGTATTATTATAGCTAAACCGATGGAAGGTGAAGATCCTACACGTTGTCCACATTCAGAAGAGCTTCTTTTAGCTTATGGCTGTAAGTGAAAATATCATTTAGTTATAAAAGAAATTGTATATAAATTTAAAAAATTAATTTAATTTTAGATAATCGAGGCTTTATGACGTCTAATGGTCAACCTGATCAGTCACGCTCAGCTCGTTATGTTTGTAAAGACTATGTAAATGGAAAATTGCTTTTTGCTATTGCTCCACCTGATGTGCCACAAGATGAATATCATATATTTCCAGAAAGACAGCGAAAACAGGTTGATGAAAAAGCACTGCCCAGTCAGCAACAGCGAGCAATGCGGGTATGAGGAACTTAATGTACTATCAGTTATTTAATTAAGTTAGTGCAAAATTATTAATTAATAATAATTATAAAATAACAGTAATAATTAAAAAAAAATTTATTTTTTCTACTATATAAATTTTATCGCATTACTTTCCATTAACAATTATTAATTAACAGTATTATTGATGTTAACTAAGACTTATATATTACTTGACAGTTTTAATTGATACTATTATCTTTCCCACAGATTGATAAAAGTTCAACTTCAAAGGACATCGACACTCAATTTTTCGCAGCTAATAACAATCAAGCTTATGTTAAAGGTCGTAGCAATTTTCCACATATACGAGTCTCAGCCGATGGTACAATTTCAGCAACGGAACCCACTGCCAAGCCCTGGCGCACCAATAAAAAAGAGAAACGTGAAAAACTACGAAAAAAATTCTCGCACTTAGATCAGCATTAATGTATAAAAAAATGAGCGTAAATATTTTTTTTTTGTAATTATTATTCATTTTCGAGTATTTTAAAGTGTATAAAAATGGTTTCTCATTATAGGTCTCTGTACATAAATAATTATAATACAATATAATTTTATAAACATTTTAAGAATGGAATAATTTTTTATTAAATACATCATATATAGTCAGTTGTCCAATTATTAGATCAGTTGTATAGATTATATTATAAGTTTTTCGGTAATTAAATTAATTAGGGATAAATTGAAGATTATAGATTTTTGTATATGTTGAAGAGTGTTAGTGGTTAGAGGGTAGTATTATTGGATAAACAAATTTTGGTTGAAGGTTGGCACATTTGGACACATTGTCGCATAGTTTAAAAGATTTCTTTCTGCATTGCAGTTTTTTTAGCTTCGCTTTATTTAAAAAAAACCAATTTTAGGAAGAGTCTTGAAGAAAGATGGACCTTTTGGTATGTCATCATACTAATTTAAACGAATTCTACATTATTGTTAAGTCATGTTATCTTCTCAACCCACGTTGAATTCTAGATAAAATAGGTTTAACAAGTTCATGGTAGGGTTTTATGAAAAATTTTTACAAGATTATTAATGATATTCAGGTATATTTGTTATTAACGATTTATTAATACATTTTTAAGTTTAAGAAAGAAAAATTACTAAAAGGAAAAAGTTTTTTCTAAAAGCTATAAAATGTTCATCAGAAGATGCTTTAAAGATAGAAATACTGCTACTCTTAATGAGTAGTAATACTACTACTCATCATAGACATAAAAACTACTATGACGGAGAAATTTGAACAAACGGGGACAGCAGGTCCCACACCAGTATTCTCTTTTAATCCCGAAAAGAACTCAGACAGTCGCAAAGAATATGACTAGAGATTTAATTGGCTTACAAACAGAGTAGTAGATTGTATTATTTAGAAAAAATTTTGCAAAAAAAAAAATTAAACGTCTTTATTCTTATTATTATTTCTAAAATATGTTAGTATATATTGCTTCCTATTATTTGATAAAAATACGTACATATAATTGGCATTGACTTCAAAATTAGAGACTATCGTAATAATTGTAAATAAAGACACATAGAAAGAACATTTCATTGACTACTGTGCGGGTTACTCAAGGGTCAAGTCTTAACTTCTCCAGACATATCAATATTTAGGAATTGGCAAAACTTGCCCCATTTGCTGTTATGAAAAAAATTGGTTGGTTTAGTGTAGGATTCCTCTTGTATATTTTACAAAATGCAAATTGTGGTCTCATATCTGTTTCAGTTACAACCATTTAAGAGGGGGGCATTTCCAATCTTATCTAAATTACTTTATTAAATTTCAAGATTTTTGGTTGTGTAATAAAAATTATCTTTACTACTAATTAAAAGTTTCTATTTTTTTAAGATTGCAGTAGATCATATACGAGAGAACCATCTAAGTTTTGAATATACTCGTATATTCATATTTCTAGAAAAATAATCTCTATTTTGTTTTCAAGATAAGAATACTTTATACCTCAACTTAGTATTTGTTATTGTTTAAATACTCTTATGTTTTGTTTTGATTTATTTTTCTATAAAATTAACCTTTGTAATTACAAATATTATAAAAGATTTTGTAGAGAAGAGGGCGTATCACTTACATAAAACTTGAAACTAATTTTAATTTTATAATTGGACTTAATAACAGTATTGGTACTAAAAACAATCTGTAGCCACTTATAAAAATAATTAATATTAATAAGCTTGAGAGACTAGTTATCTAGTAATAAAGTAATTGGTGAAATAATTGGAACGCCTAGATTAGAAACTATGAGATTCAAGACAGATAATAACAGATTCAAATTGTAGTAGTACACTTTAAAAATGTTTATTGTTGTTAAACTAGTTGTAAGACCTCATAAATTGTTTGGGATTAGTAAGTTGAAAATTTTATGAACTATATGATATATATCATATATAAATGTGGGAAAAAACATGCTGTTTTTGGTGCTGTTAGCTGGTGAAATATTAAATAAAATAATAAATAAACACTTCTTTGCATACTATTTTAAAAATATTTAGACTGTAGCTTCATAAAAATCTTTGTAAAATTGTTCTTCTACTTACTTGTTTTTGGTGCTGTTAGCTGGGATAAAAAGTTTTTATTTACTTTTTGTATTTTTAGCTTATGCTTGGCTTTTTTTATGTCTATTAAAATTTGATTTATGTTAAATACTGACTGCTTTCAAGACGACAGGCTAGGTTTATCACCTGCAGCAGTAGCAGGGACTGGTCGCAGGTCACATCAATGAAAGTTTTAAATGATAAATATAGAACCTCGAAGTAATACTAACGTAGTACTGGGGTAGGACAAAGGTCTCTAGGAATGAGGGACAGTGGTTTAGTCTGTGCGAGTCGGGCACTCACTTTCTGGGGCGTCGGATTCTGATCAGTGCGTAGGCATTTCACTCCGTACCGCAAAAAAAAAGTACTGACTGCTTGATTGATAGAAATTAAGAGCCTTATTTCTTAATTGATAAGAATTAAATTTAGTAGGTGAATTCATATTAAGTGTACATTTCAATAAATGTGGGGTTAAGAATTTTTGTTTTGTAGAATCATATTCTTCATTTATTCCATTTTTCAAGGAATCATCATACATATACCCTGTTACTACTAACTCGATGGTAGTGGAATTTTTTATTTCTAACTGATATGATTGCTTTTATTAGAGTACACAAAATGTTTGAAAAACAAATTATAAACATTTGCGATAATATTTAATTATGTATAAAATAATTCGGTGAGTTATAGAGCAGTAGAACTGTGTACATATGCCAAAATATGTGCGTATTTACTTTCCTCAATAGTGCTCGTATCGTCTGTATAATAAATATTATAACAAACCAAGAGTAAACAAGAGAAATAAAATAAAATCAACTTAAGTTCGAAATACTAAAAATAAATTGATAAGTCTGTCGCATGAGACTCGCTCT
This sequence comes from Teleopsis dalmanni, assembly GCF_002237135.1. NCBI lineage: Eukaryota > Metazoa > Arthropoda > Insecta > Diptera > Diopsidae > Teleopsis > Teleopsis dalmanni. Next base: position 167,806,249 of record NC_051846.1, on the reverse strand, counting down.
AGACATTTTTTCGTAGTCCGTAAACAGTTGAGCATAAACCGGCAAGATGAGCGCAACTAAATCGGCGGCGGTTGTTGCAACGCTTTCTGCGTCTACGAAAGCTTCATACAAAACCCTAATACTGGAACAACGTGAAAACATACTCTGCATAACAATCAATCGCCCGCAAGTGCGGAATGCACTCGATCGCCATGCGCTTTACGAGATTATGCGCGCTCTCCACTATGCGAAAAGCGTCGACACAATAACAATGGTTGTTTTGACTGGAGTGGGTGATGTGTTTTGTGCGGGCAGTGACCTCTCACAAATCGAACGATACAACGATCCACATGAATATTTTAAGGGTGCCAATTGGGTGTTACGATTTTTTTTGACGACATTTGTATTTTTCCCGAAACTATTAGTGGCAGTTGTTAATGGACCTTGTATTGGTACTGGTTTCACAATCTGTGGGCTTTGTGATATTGTTTATTGTACTGAGAGAGCTTATTTTGAAGCACCTTTCTCGAAACTCGGAATTTGTCCTGAACTTGGTTCATCATATTTGTTTCCAATGATTTTGGGACGTGCCAAAGCAACAGATGTGCTTGTTTTTGGAGAGAAGTTGACAGCACAAGAAGCATTACAGTTTAATTTCGTAGCTGGTGTTTATAAGAGAAATGAAGTGAATGAGTTACTTTGGCCCAAATTATTGCAACATTCTAAATTGCCAAAGGAGTCTTTGAGAATCTCTAAGAAACTGTTAAGAGTACCGGATAGAGAGGCTGTGCTTAAAGCAGCGGCGGTAGAATTTGAAGAATTACGAAGCTTACGGTATGGTGAGGTCTATCTGAAAGCAATCGAACGTTTCCTCAAAAAGAATAAGAACAGTAAATTGTGATAAGATAATGGAACTTATTTTTAATCTAATTTTGCGTAGTGAAAACTAGCGCGAATAGATACTTTTATCTGTGTTTAATTAGATGCGTAAACATAATAAACATGAAATGAAAAGCAAACATGTTTTGTGCCCAAATGAAAGAGAATTTTATAATCGTTGAGATAATATGGGACCACCTACATATGAGTTTAGATATAAATGTGTGTAATTTGTTAAAACTAGTTTGTTTATTGTATATATGTAATTATTTTAATATTTCCAAAATAAAGATTTCAATAACAAAAAGTCGTTGCAAATATTTACTGGATGTACTCGTCTATTGATATTGATCTATAATTATTAAATTGGAATGATTGTTCTTTATTATCACACTATTATCACAGTAAATTCAAAAATTTTAAGTTTTTAATAAGGCCAAAAGAAAACAATAATATAAATAAAAAAAAAAAATAAAATAAATAAAAAAATAAATTAAATTACAACAAAACTAAGTAATATAAAAAAAATTAATATATTAAAAAAAATTTATTATAAAATTTATTTATTATTAATTTAATATTAAATAAAACAAAATAAAATAAAAAATCGTAAAATACAATGTATATACCATTACCATAGTTCCAATCATTATAAGCATACCCAGATTATTTCCAAAACACCAGTACTGTGTTTTTCAAATCATAATATCTCGTGCAGGATCAGTTCCAAAACGCCTATACTATAGTTCCAGTACTATGTGTATACTGTGGTTTCAATATCAGTTATAGAATCAGTTTCAAAACTTCGATATAAGTTCCAATCATAATATGCATTACTAGAATAGTTCCATAAAATTAAAACAGTATTTTTAATAATAATATCTCTTAAAGGATCAGTTCCAAAAGGACTATACTATGGTTCCAGTACCATGTGTATACTGTGGTATCAATATCAGCTATAGAATCAGTTTCAAAACTTCAATATAAGTTCCAATCATAATATCCATTACTAGATTAGTTCCAAAACTCTAGTATTGTATTTCAAATTATAATATCACGTACAAGATTAGTTGTAAAACGCTTATACTATAGTTCTAGTCATAGTCAATATTAAATTCAATCATAGCAAGCATTCCTGGCTTAGTTCCAAAACACCAGTACTGTCTTTCAAATCATAACATACCGTACTATGGTTTCAGTACTGTCTGTGAACCGTCGTTTCAATATCCGGTTAGGATCAGTTTCAAAACTTCAATATTAGTTCCAATCATAATATATGCTATCATATATCAACTCCAAAACAATTGCACTGTAGTTTTGATCATGATATCCGCAAGGGAACCAGTTCAAATACGTAAGTACTGTTATAATAATAATATCCATTATAGGATTAGTTTCGAAACGCCATTCTGCAGTTTTAATTATTCAAGTCCGCTACACGATCACTGCAAAATGCCAGTACTAGAGAAGCTAGTACTAGTTTCAATCATGATATTCGCTAGCAAAACAACTCAATGGAACTAATACTGTAGTTGTAATAATATCCGCTACAGGATCAGTTCTTAAATATTTAAATAAAAGCTTAGCAAATTCTATTGGCTACAATATATTAATTATTACTGAATATTTTTGCAATAGTAAGAAGATTTTAACAGATGGTAGCTTTATGGGTATAGCACCAGGACTGGACGAAGCCTAGTGATTTCGGGCTGGTAGGAATATTCAGTTTCCAAATTTTAAGTCATGACATATTGAATTCAAATCTTAAATAAAATTGAGTATTAATTTAGAATACTACCTATCAACGCCTTAGGATCGGCGATAATATGTTAAGTATGAAAAATTTGTTATAACATAGATTACAATGTTTTACAGAAATAAAATAAAAATGAAGATCTCTGATCAATGTTTATTATGTTAGTTTAGGTTATACCGGCGATCTGAAGGGGATCCATTTAGACATATTGGTCCTTTTTGTACTGTATAATGGAAAAACTCGGGGTTTAAAATCACCTGGATCCTTTGGCAAAGCTTAAAATACTGTTTAGTGGAACGTGTTGAAGGTGATCGAGATTCCTCAAAAAGGAAAACCTAAAGTATTTAGTTGCCGCCGTGCATGAGGTGGGCAAAGACAAAGCAGATGAGAGGCACTTTTATTTAGTAATGTTAATTAGTTTCCATATAAATTATAAATGGGTACTTCGGAACCGTTAATTAGGTGTATTCAATTCTAGGATGAAGGGAGATATTACTCTTGAAGGATGGTGTATTATTTGAATATCATGTTTGACATACGATATCTAATCTATTAGATAATATCATTGCTGTTGCCAATATTTTTAAGAACACAAATTTTTGATAAGTTATAAGTACAGAAGACATATTTGTCTTCAATATTGGAATGAATTTTAGAATAGTTTAGAGTTCTCTCAAATACAACAATCTCAGTCGAAAAAATATCCTTGTAATGTACAACTTTTTTTAAAATTTTTATATTAATTGCAAAAGCTTTTTTAAAGACTAGAAACATCATAACGGATATGATTTAATTTTTATATTTTAAAGAAGTATTTGTAAAAATAGAAGATGTAATACCTCTTCAGTAAATTTAAGACAAAAGTTTGTAGACGACTGTCTAATATACACACAAATTAGTTAAAAATACCCACCATATATCCAGATCTTTGATCTTCTGAAGTCGGCCTTGGCGACTGACTTACCTGAGTTCACCTTCTCGAAGGTCTCCAAGTTCACTCCACCTGCGCGCTTCACAAAGCGTAACCCCTCTAGGTATGCCAATTCTTGTATTTGGGAGCTCCATCCTATCCCTTCTACAGACATAAAGTCCCTTCTCAATGTTAAGCGACTTCCATCGCTTAACATCATCATTTCACTCGAGCAGAAATCTCGTAATGAGATCCCTCAATGCTCAAATTGTCAACGCTATTTTCACACAGCTAAGCTGTGTAATTACCCCCACCGTTGTGTACGCTGTGGTGAGTCTCATCTACGTGGCGAGTGTCAACTTCCTCCTCCAGCTTTTGATCCAGTTACTCAGGAGCAACTTGCAGCCACTATCCCCAAGTGCTGCAACTGCGGTCAGACTGGTCATCCGGCCAATTACCGCTGCTCCAAATATAAGGAGCTGCGTTCTCTTCGCGCCAATAAATCTCGTGCGCAAAAAATCCCCCCCCTCATGTCTATTGACTTGAGGACTCCGTCAAATTTCGTGAGACCTGGTGTCTCATTTGCCTCTGCGGCTAAAGCCGCAACCCCTAAACCCATTTCGCTGCCTAAGACAGCTAATCCTTCTCCTATTCGTGCTCCTGAGTCAGACTCTTTTCTCCCTGATATTCAGGGTATCTTCGCCTTTGCTGCTGGCATTAAACAGCAGTACAGCCTTCTGCCCCATTCTGACAAGAAAGCCTTTCTTGTCCAGAAAGTCCTCGAATTGGCACTGAGATGAATGATCTAAGGATCATTCTCATAAATGTCAATTCGATACACTCCAATCTTAGGCGTGCTCTTTTCGCGGATTTTGCTGAACGCAACAACCCTCATATCATCCTTGTGACTGAAACACGGCTCAATATCAGGAACGTTGTTGATGTCAGAGGATATAATTTTATCCGGTTCGATAGGGACGGCGTCGGCGGGGGAGTCGCCATCTTGGTAAAAGACTCTCTCAAGTGTTCTAGGATTCACATCCCCTCACTTGTTTCTCTTGAGGCGGTTGGTATTACTCTTTCTCTCTCCAATCGCCCTGATCTCAATATCTTTTGCATCTACCACACATACTCTATTGTTTCTTCCATTGACCCACATGATCTGGGCACTCTTGCTTCCTTGTCTCCTAACCCCTTTCTTATCGGTGGTGACTTTAATAGTAAGCACCCCTTTTGGAATAATGCTGCCTCTTGTTTCAATGGCACCAGGCTATTCAACTGGCTAACTAGTAGCCCAGTCAGTCCTATTCTAAGTGTGGTAGCTCCTTCGGTTCCGACTCATGTCAATAGTATCATTGACTTTTTTTTAGCGGATAATCGCCTTCTTCCCAGCCTCGGTGACCCACGAGTCATCGACGGCATTTCTGACCACCAAGCCGTAAAGCTTGCGCTTCACGACTGCAGAGCTGCTCGTGCCTGTCCTCGCACTTTTTTTAATTTTCCCAGCACCAACTGGTCAGAGTTCAATCTCACTCTTGACCAGCTCCTTCTCAATTTGAGCATTCCCGAACACAGGAACATGACTCCGGTGGAGATTGATTTTGCTGCCCTTACTCTTGAAAGCATCTTCGCCTCCACAATTGATGAGCATGTTCCGAAGGTGCATGTTCGCAAATTTTATCAAGTTCCACTTGATACTACTACCCTTCACCTCATTAAACTGAGGAAATCGCTTCGCCGCAGATATTATCGCCTTAGACAGGTTGCATCCACGCAAGCTCATGCGTTCCAAGCTATCCTTAAGAACCTGGACACCATAATTGCCCAGAGGGTCAACCAAGCCAGGTTCAATTCCCTTAGTGCCAAACTTCGGGCCACCCAGTGCCGGCCTGACGTCTTCAGCACGATCAGGCAAATCTGCGGATCAAATAGGTCCATTTCTGATCTCCGCTATGGCAACACCATAGCATATGATGACTTCGATAAAGCCAACGTCTTTGGTGAAGTCTTTGTGACTAATCACCGTCTTACGGCTGGCCTAGGCGAGCGCCACTTTATGTCCACTACAAATTCTGTAGTGCATGGGCTCTTTGATGCTTTTAATGAAAGCATTGTTACTTTCTCCCCGCAGTTTCCCGCTCACTGCATCAATGTTGAAGACACTCAAGGGTTTCTCACCCCAATTGATCTTACTAACATACTTCGGCTTAAAGCCCCTAAAAAGTCATCTGGCACTGATTGCGTGTCTTTTTACGCTATGAGGCGTTTCTCACCACTCTTTTTTAAAAAGTGCGCCATGCTCTTCAACCATGCGTACAACACTGGTTCCTTCCCCCAGCCATGGAGGAAGGCCATAGTTTGTCCCATTGCCAAGAGTGGCAAACCTAAATGTGACCCCTTCAGCTATCGTCCCATTTCTCTCCTCAACTCCGTCAGTAAGCTCTATGAGACTTTCATAGCAAGCAAGCTGAAGTCCTTCTCCTCAAGGAATAATATTATTCCTTCTTATCAGTTTGGCTTCAGAAGCCAAACCTCCACTCTTCATGCCCTGCATCATCTCCAAAATGAGATATGCATAGGCTTTTTCAATAAGCAGCCCACTGTGGCATTAAGTCTTGACATTGAAAAAGCCTTTGATACTGTCTGGTTTGAAGGTTTAATTTTAAAGCTTCACCAGTTCGGCTTCTCCCCTGCGCTCTGTAGTGTGGTCCACAATTTTCTGTCCAGCAGAACCTTTCAGGTTCGAGTCGGTTCCTCTCTGTCTCGAGATTTCCCCATCGACGCCGGTGTCCCTCAGGGCTCGGTTCTTGGACCCCTTCTTTTTAACCTGTTTATAGCAGACATTCCTTTTCCGCGGGCCCCTGTTAAGCAAATCTGCTTCGCCGATGACTGCCTTGTCTTCATGCGGTCATCTAATCCTCACCGCCTTTCCAATGAGCTTAATACCCACCTTGGAGCCCTCTTCGACTATTACACCAAGTGGAAGATTAAACTCAATCCCTCTAAGATCTCTGCCATTGCCTTTCTTGGCCAGCAGCGTGATCGTCCTAGAGGTTTTAGCACCTCTAATATTCAGCTCAGGCTCAACAATTCTCCAATTCAGCTTGTCCCCAAGCTGAAATATCTTGGTATTGTCTTCTCATCTCAACACAATTTTATATCACATGTTGACTATGCCATCCGTAACGCCCGGTTCAGGCACACTCAACTCAAAACTGCACTTCGAAGACACAACCAGCTTAACTGTAAAGTTAAGCTACTCTGCTATAAGCAGCTTATTCGTCCTCTCCTCACTTATGCCTTTCCTATTTGGTCTGCCATCACCTCTGCTCAGATGGAAAGAATCCGCCTGTTTGAGCGGAAACTTCTCCGTGATTGCACCAACTATAAACGCAAGCCCAACGGCAAGCACTTTCCTATCTCCACTCTGTACCACAATGCCAAGATTACTCGTGTTGATGAGTACCTTTTGACACTTGCCCGTAGGTATCTCACCCGGCTCCACGACCTCCCTCCTGATGTCTCTTGTCCAGATACTCTCCCAGTAGACCTTGTTCTAGCTTTACGTTTTAAACCTCCACAGTACCTTCTCCACTATTTTGACGAGCTGGGCCAAAATCCTCTCGCTATTCCTCTCTTTAACCGCGGCTTTCGTGACCCTGGTCACAAAGTTTATCACTAGCCACACCCCCGCTAACTAGCCGTAACCCCACTACCTTCATTATCATCCTTTCTTCTTAATTCATGCCCTTGCTTTCTGACTTAGATGAACCTAGTTCACCTAGGTATTAAGTCTATCTACTTTCTCTCTCCCCTGATTACTGGAATGAAGTTCCCACATTGCTGTGGGAATCTTCTCCATTCATTCCTAAGAGGTGGTTTTAGTGGGTTCAAGTCTCACACTGCGGCTTTCGATGCTTTCCACCTACCGCAAAAAAAAAAAAAAAAAAAAAAACTGATCCAGATTAAAGTCAATCATAATATATGTAACCTCTTAAAAGTGATATAGGTGAATACTTTTAATTATTTTAATTTGAAAGTAAAAGGTAATTACTTTTAATATTAATTTTATAATTGTATACTATAAACAGACAATTTTGTTCACAAAACTGAGGTAACTGACCTGCTAAGTGATGTTAACTTCCTTACCACCTCCATTAAATGGATCTGTTTATAGACATTTGTTTAACGTATACATAAAAAACATTAATTTAATTAAAGAGCGTATTTAATATAATGTTGACGTTAAGAGTTTGTAATATCTACGTCCGAAGTCTGGTTTGCAGATTGGCTATCCGATAATATGGGTACATCATTTTTGAATGTGTGGTCTACACGCGTCAAGACAATTGAATAATACAGGATTCACAAGAGAGTTTGGCTTACAATTTTGACTGTCATGTTTGTAATTTCAGCTGTCAATTATTATTACTTTCAATACAAAATGAAACTGTCGTGTGAATCTAGTATAAGGTTAATTAATTCAAAAAGTTTTCAATTAAGTTTATCCAATTATAGTTTTTAATCTATGTGTCTATGTTAATCAATATAGTCTATGAAACTTCATTTACCTCAATATAAATTTTTTAAGAAAGTTAATTTTTCCTTAATCATAATAATATAAAGGGCATTAAAACTTTAATTTGAATAATTGTTTTAATCTGCTCTTAATCTTATAGTGTAAACATAGTATATAAGTATGTACTTAAAATTATTTAGTCATTTGAATTCTTAATCTCCCTACCTTTGAAAAAATATCATATATATTGTTTAAAGGTTGTTTTAAAATTTACTTATTTTTTTTTTGTTCATGAACAACGTTTCATTTTTTTGCTCTCATACATTTATTAATATTAATTAATTCAAAATTTAGAATTTTTTTAAGAGCAATATTTATTGTATGAAGAATTCGTAAAAAGTGAGTGTCCTGAAACTTCTGAAGGAATTTTCGGTAAGTATTTCTAAACTAAGTCAATACTTGTTTAGACTTTATTATAATTAAGTAGTGTTTTAGTGATTATTTATAAATCTGAGTCCTGTGATCTTTAAATTTTGCAGCTATTCTGTCCTTATTCAGTTGTTTTGAAATAAGTATAGTGTATTGAGTAGTGTGTATTGGTATGACCCATTATAATTATATTCATGTTAAGTACATTACAAAGTCACATAGATAAAACTTGAAAACTTCAAAGCCTTTTTTTATAATAAACCATATCTTGTATGTTGACACTAACTAAAATTCTTAGTTGTTGATATAAAATGGGAGCCTACTGTCGATAATTATTTTAATCTACTCTTAATCCCATAGTGTAAACGTAGCGCTATTTAACGATTCGAATTTTTAATCTTGTTACCTTTGAATAATTTTATTTATATTATATTGTATTATAGTTATTTAATATTTCTTAAATTATTTATTTATTTTTTCAGTAAAAGAACGTTTCGTTTTTTGATCTAAAATACATTTATTGTCAGTTAATTCCAAATTTTGAATAATTTCTGTCAATACTACTATATATGTATATATTTCATAAGTGGATGATCTAAATATTTTTTGAGGACTGATTTTGGGTGAGTACTTAAGTGCCATCAAAGCCTGTGTTTATGTATTTTTTCTTAAAATTAAGAAATTTAGACATTTTTCTTATATTTCATATTTCCGAGTCTTGTAATATATTATAAAACTATTAAATATATTTATATTAGTTATTATAATATATTACTGTTTTTGAAACATATTGCATATTGGTAAGATCCCTCCCGACTGTGTTCATATTAAGTTATGTAAAGTTATATAGAATGAGCTTAAAGTAAAGGTTATAAGAGAGAAGGAGAGGAGAGTAGGAAAGTTTTTAAAGGTGTTCGTAAAAATATGTTAAAAAATATTTTTTTTTGACAGCAAAAACTAAATTTTTTTTATCAATTTTAATTCGTATCACTAGATTATTTGGTTATAAAATATTTTATTTTATTATAAAATAAAAAAACACGTCTAGGCAGGCCAAGAACCAAATTACAACGTTAGCTTTGCAGCACTTCTTCCTTGGGTTAATTACTTTATAGATACGTTCTACAAAAGAACTACTGACCGGAGTGAACACAGGGCAATCACAAGCGGGCACCATGTATCCACTATGAGTATTACTACAGATTTAACATACCTAACATGTCTCGAGAATTTGGCAATTCATTACTTATTATCTTTTATTGCCCAGGCCATTTCTTGATCTTGTTCTTGCATAGATTAAGAAATGCTTATGGGTCCATGATAATAACAAAGCTCCAGTTTGTTGAGTTCAATCAGTGACTAGAGGACTGGGCACCAATATATAAGATTGAATGAAATGTTGGGTTATGATGTTCTGGCCATAAATAATAATAAATTTTTATGTATTTAATTAATATAAACAATTTAATTCTTAATATAATTAAATGTCATAAATAACCTCTTAAGGAAATTATATTGTAATATAATTTCAGATATCTGCTTTGTTATCAAACAAAATTGTGATAGTACCTAGTCCTGCGTGGTTTGTGAAAAGTTAGAAATCTGAACTTATAAGTTATTTTCAAATTGAACTGTAAGTACATCTGCAAGTTATTTCAGTTAAGTATTTTACTACCGGATGAAGTTAAACAGTTCTAGGAGATCGAAGAACAAATTACTAACCAGAGCTCATAACTTTTCTTAATCCTGACTGTAAGTCATCTTTGCAAATCGTTTAATATATTTATTTAATTAATTGAAACATAAAATATACTGAGAACTAATGGTAGTCTTTTATTACAAATAATAGAATGAGCTTCGTTACTGGATAAAATTGTCCTGGGGGATTGGAGAACAAATTAGTAACCAGAGCTAATATTTTTTTGAACTTCGACTGTTAGTATCTTTGCAAATCATTTAATATATTTATTTAATTAATTTAAACATATATAATTCTATAAACTAGAATGAGCAAATAACTAATAAATTATTTAAGATATATTTTTCGGTCCTAGATCAAATTGTCCTGGGAGATTGGAGAACAAATTAGTAACCAGAGCTCATACTCTTTCTTAACCTCGACTGTAAGTATCTTTGCAATTTATTTAATATATTTATTTAAATATATATCATAAATAAAAAATTAAATTAGTTATCTTCTTTATAACCGAAGAGAATGGTCCTGGGAGATTGGAGAACAAATTAGTAACCAGAGCTCATATTCTTTCTCAACCTCGACTGTAAGTATCTTTGCAATTTATTTAATATATTTATTTAAATATATATCATAAATAAAAAATTAAATAAGTTATCTTCTTTATTACCGAAGAGAATGGTCCTGGGAGATTAGAGAACAAATTAGTAACTAGAGCTCATATTCTTTCTCAACCTCGACGGTAAGTATCATTGCAAATTATTTAATATAGTTATTTAATTATATATCATAAATAAAAAATTAAATTAGTTATCTTCTTTATTATCGAATAGAATGGTCCTGGGAGATTGGAGAACAAATTAGTAACTAGAGCTCATATATTTTTTCAAACTCGATTGTATGTAAGTATCTTTGCAAATTGTTCAGTTAACAACTTTTGAGCAATTATAAATGATCTCAAAATTATTTTAGAAAACTGTTGGCATAGTGTATATCGCTTTGGTTCCAATAGTGTATATTGCTTTGGTGTTCCAATTGGCATATATCACTGACGAGGTTTTGGACATTAAGCTCGTTCACATTTCGAATTGTAAATATCTTTTTACATATCCTTAAACATCCACTTTATTATGACTTTAATTACTTTTAAATACATTTAATTACTTTGATTTTAATTATTGATTACTTTGATATATTAATTAAATTATTTTAATAATTATTTGGGTTAGTAAAAGTGCTACTGGATTTTGGTTAGTGGCTTGGCTTCTTAAGCCAATAACTAGAATTTTATTTATAGATTTTTCGAGAAGCATTTTATGCTAAACAAAGGAAGCCCATATATACTTTGGCCGCATAATATAACAAGACCTAAAAAATTATTAAATAATTCTAATTAATAATAATGAAATGAAATTAATGACAAATATAACAAATAAAAAAACTATTTTTTTTTAATTAATAAAAATTTAATATTTCAGGAAGCGGTTGTTCAATCAATAGAATCTTGGCGACTTCTAATAATATTCTGTCTTAACTGGGGAAATATTGTATTACCGGGAAGATTACGTAAGTTAATTATTAAAGTTATTCAAATTATATGTTAAGTTATTAAATTAGTATTATATTTGATTATTTCTTTTATACTTCAATTAACCTTATAGTATGTGTATCATTCGATTTATGAAGCAAATACATAAATCATGAAAAATAGAAAGAGATTATATATAAAGGGCATTCAGGATCTTTTGTTACAAGTTCAGTAACGTAGTAATATAGTTATAGAGCAGTGTTAATAATAAAAAAATATATATATATTTTTCTATATATATATTTATATATATACAAAATATATAAATATATTACCTGACAGAACTTGTTCCTCGAGATCGTTTATTAAAATAAAATACTGTCTTTTATCAATACCTGAGATGAAAATATCTCAAACGATATACTGAAAGCATTGGAATGCAGCCTTTGAAATGGTTATGGACTCAAGATCATGATGATGACAGAGCTCCAATCTTGCAGCTCTAGTCTATTGAGTTCAATCAGTGAGTGGAGTTCTAGACACTAAAATAAGATTGAATGAAATATAGTGATAAAGTTTTATCAATAATACTGAACTATTATAGTGTAATGTCTTCGTAAAAAGATATTGTTATGGAATAAAATTTGACGTGTGGTTTGAAGTTTGATTTCTTAATATATAGAGCTTGATCTTTTTAGCTGTTGTATTAGATGGCGTAAGGGTGGAGTTCTGTATAAAACCTTATATTATTATTTTTCTCGTTCTATTTTTTTTTATATTATTTTTAGATCTATTAGTATTTCTTACAGAAATAAGCCGCCTTAATTTTTATTTATTTTAATTGCAGGAAAGTTGAGGTGAAGGGTGTGATCCTTACGTTGATATATAATATATGAAAGCTCTTTTACATAGACTAGTTTGCTCAAACAAAAAAAAACATGTCTTGTCCAAAGAAATGCCCAAAGAAGAAGCCCAAACCGGTAAGTTCCAACGGATTTTTAAATTTCCTGAAAGAATATTCAAAAAAACAATGCGGCAAGTCAGCTATTCAAATTGTGGTGGCAGGTGCCAGAAGATGGAATTGTATGTCCGATAAAAATAAGAAGAAATATAAGGTATATAATTTGTTTTAATTTTATAGTCCTATTAAAAATCATTATTGTTATATTTATATTAAATTCAATTCTATTATAAAATATTTTCTCTTTGCATTGGAAGTGTCCGCAACCGAAAAAAAATCCATGCGCAAAAAAGAAAAAAAAATGTGCACCGAAAAAGAAGACATGCCCTAAGAAAAAGAAGAAAGCCTGCCCAAAGAAAAAAAAAAGTTGTCCACCAAAGAAAAAATCTTGTCCAAAGAAGAAGAAAGCATGCCCAAAAAAGAAGAAAGCATGCCCGAAAAAGAAGAAAGCATGCGGTGCAAAAAAACCTAAATGTACTAATCCAGGACCAATAACTAATAACGCGTATCTGAACTATATACGCACGTTCCGTCGTAAAAATTGTGGTCTTGACCCTAGAGAAATTTTTAAAAAAGCTGCTAAATGTTGGTGTAAACTTACACCGGAACAGCGTTTACGTTACCAAAAGCAGGTATGCATATCAAAATATAAAAGTTGTAGAATTCATTCATATTATATATATTAATTTATTAAAAGGCCTGTCAAGTCACGACCTCCTGTCGCAGGAAGAACACTCAATTGTGCAAGTGCGCAAGGAAGTCAAAGAAGAAGAAGGCATGTTCTTAAGATGTTTTATAAATAACATTTGTGTGGTGAAAAAAAATATATGTCAAGGTGTGTATGAGATAACATCTCATATTATCTAATGTTAATGAAAATTTGATGAATTTTTGACTTATAAAACCCACAAATGATATAATTCGTAACAACCAGCCATGACAAAACCTGGGCATATGTAGATACATATGTCGGTGATGCTACATATTGTATGATGGTGGCCTTAAGAAACTAGATGTGACCTACTTGCTAACTGGACAATACAGATAAGACGAAACTGGGGATGTAAAGAAAAAAATGATGGATCGATGATAGGATATCGCGGATTACAACTAAGTAGCTAGTCGTTAGAACGATGGTCTGGAGACTATCCACTAACTAAATTTACGTACAAAATTGTTTATTTATAAGTATACATATTAATTATTAATATGTATTTTGTGTGTGTGTGTTTTATAAATGGGATATAATTTTATTTTTCTAAAAATATAATTAAAAGAAAAATTTTACATGTATAACAAATTAACAAAATTTGAACTATGAATATAAATTAAATTAAATAAAATGAAGAAATTACAAGTTAACAAAAAGAAAAGAAAGAATAGTTTTTAGTTGATATATGACAGCAATATTCAGATAAGCGGGGTTACTTATTTTTATAGAAACAATTAATAAAATAACTTATTTCTATTCTTATTATGCCTTTAATATAACAAAGCAAGTGAATTTGTTAATTAACTTTCAGAGTAAATTAACAAAACTCCAAAGTGCGAACATACAAGGCAAGTACATCTTTGGGTCAATTGAACGCTGACTCTGAGCTTCCAATTTAGCAGGGTACGAGTTCAACTTTTGGTACTTGCGGTCTCAAAAAATTATTTATGAATAATTCAATATAAGAACTAATTTGAAGACTACTGGTGAAGGTTATTTGACAATACTCGCTGTATGGTCAGTCAAAAATTTTATTAAATAAAATTAATAAAAGTTTTTGTTGTTATAATTCAATAGTGTTCGAAATCAAAGCTTGAATTTTTATTAATTCATAGTCGTCTGGTTTTCTGAGTGCCCTTTTGCTTTTGCGTGTTTTAGGAACTACTGAAATAAGTACCTTCCAATGCTTTCTTTTGGATAGGTATAGCACAGAGGAAAACTTTTTTGAAGTCCTCTTATGCGTGGTATAAGAATTTTAGATTTAAATATTTTTTAATATTTCTTTTTAATTTATGTTCTTCTTATGAGGTACAACCAATGCAGTTGTATCTGATGAGGGGTTCTAGCACTTGATTATAGTATTTTTGTGAATCCTATAATATTTTAATATTTTGAATTGATTCAAATACGTTTTAGTAGAGCACAATTTTCTTAAATATAACAAAGTTGATTGCTTCTGTTGTTCTTTATTAATCATATCTCACTCTAGTATGGTGATATCACTCTAGTTAAAGTATTGCTATATGTACAAATACTCTTAACCTTACATGGAAACTGTACGTTAGCTTTTGATATGCTATTCTGTCTTGTTACCTTATAGTCCAGTCAGTGGAGTATTCTTAGCCTAATATTCAACTTAACGTAAGGATTTCGTATCCCATCCTCTATAGTCACTTTATAGTTCTGTCATTGGAGGAGGATTTTACCTGGAAAAGGTGGTGCAGAAATGATTTTAGGATATGCTGTTATATCAGTTTCCAATAGTCCAGTCAGTAGAGTATTCTTAGCTTTATAATCAGCTAAGTAAGGTTTTTGGGCCACATTCTCTTTAGTCACTTTATAATTCAGCCAGTGGGGGGTTTTAGCTTGCAGAAAATGGTGAAGAAATAATTTGAGGATATGTTGTTATATCAGTTTCCTATAGTTCAGTCAGTGGAGTATTCTTACCTTTATATTCAGCTATTAGTAAGGTTGGGGGTTTTAGCTTGCAAAAAATGGTGAAGAAATAATTTTAGGGTATGTTGTTATACCAGCACTTTGTAGCCCAGTCAGTGGTGTGTTTTCAGAGTTATAATCAACTTTACACAAGGTTTTGGATCCCATCTTCTACTGTCGCTTTAAAGTTCACTCAGTGAAGGGTTTCACCTACAAAAAGTGGTGAAGAAACGGGTCTTGGGTATGTTGTCACAACAATAAATAACAAATTGTATTATGATTATTATGATTTTCAACATTTCAACGTTATCCTATTATTTTGGTTGGAAAAAAAAATTTAAAAAAATATTTTTATAGCAAGATAATTTTTATCCATGTGTATATGCGATAATTATTTATGGAATACATTTCTGTATTTATTTTTTCTATTATTAAAAAAAAACTAAAATCTTACTAAAAGTAAGATACACTTTTTAGAATTAAAAAGGCTTCATGTCTGAAATAATTTTCGTGTCTTAAGGGTTTCAGTTGCTTTTGTCAGTATATCTCCTCAACCTAAGTCAATCATAAGCCATATCTCAAACTTGTTTTCATTTAGCAATACTAATTGGTAATATCAATTGATTATATGTATGCTAGATTGTATCTACACTATACCTTATTTACACTACATTGTCTATATTTAAACAATAATTATTAAAATAATAAATACACTTAATACTTCAAGATAATTATTTTTATTACTCAAGCGATTATATTTTTATGCTGTGAGAGACAAAGAAATTTTTAAAATTTTCTCATAATTAATTTAAGTTCTCTTGAGCATTGTGAATTGCTGCTTCATGCGTCTTTCCAGTAGAAGGAGTTCCAGTTTAAAAAATGTTCAAGAGATACGGTTGTCTCAAACGAAAAGCTCAAGAACAAAATTTATTCTCCCGTTAAGCACTTTTGAACTCCGTATCTTTTATTTTCTTTTCCGAACAAGTTTAATTATCAGTGCAACGTAAGTACAAGATACACAATCTTGATCGATGGGTGGTTAAACTCTTAAACTTGTTTTCATTTAAAATATACAAAATATTTTCATTTCAGTTAAGAATTTGCACTCGAAGTGAACTGAACGTTGGTTTGTTAGACAGTTCTCATTAAGTTCATAATTTTAAAAAAAATAATTAGTAACTAATTATAATATCTAACATGCAACGTTGGCGTGGCAAAATAGCAGTTGTAACTGGTGCCAGTTCCGGCATAGGTTGGTGTGTAACCAAAGATCTCATAGATGCTGATATGTTTGTAGTAGGTTTAGCTAGACGTGTCCCACAAATGGAAAAATTACGTTTGGAACTGGAAGAAACGAAACGTGAAAACTTTTATCCACACGAATGTGATTTAGGTTCATTAAGTTCTATACAGGCAGCATTTGCTTGGATTGAGGAACGTTTTAAAAAAGTTCATGTATTAATAAATAATGCTGGTATGTCAGAGCATTCAAAACTCTTAGATGAAGGCAATGAGGAATTATTGAAACGTAATGTGGATGTAAATCTTAATGGTACTATATTTTGCACTAAAGCTGCTTATCGTCTAATGAAAATTGCCATGAATGCTGGAGAGGAATGTAACATTATTAATGTCAATAGTTTACTTGGACATCAAATACCTTTACATATACCAGATTGTGGTTTAAATATTTATCCTGTTACGAAACATGCACTACTAGCAGCAAATGATGTGTTGAGACGAGAACTCTATGAACATAAATTGATGCGTTTGTGTGTAAGTTGAGTAGAGCTTGACGATAACTGGAAGTAACTAATGTAATGATCTTATTTTTTATTTATGCCTTTTTGTAGACAATTAGTCCTGGTTTAACGCAAACTAATTTTGGTGCTACAGCTTTTGATGATAAAACACTGCGCGCATTGCCCACTGCTGATGATATACTACAACCGGAGGATGTGTCACGTGGTGTTGTATTTATACTTTCCTCACCCTTGCATGTCACAATTGCAGATTTAGTGATGTTGCCTTCACGTGAGAAGTACTGAGATGTGAAATATACTTCACTTTTCAATTGTATCTTAATTGATTGTATCTCAAATAAATTGTATCTTAAATTTTAATTTTTAATCTAAATTAATATAACAAAATTTTTTAAATTAAAGAGTATTATACAAAATTTATTTACATAGCATTTTAAAAAAAGTATTTTAAGTAAATTTTTTGCGTTAAAAATTAATTTTTAAAAATAAAATTTTAAATCCGTTTAAATCAAATTAAATCGACCTTAGGTCACTTGTCATGTATAAGCCAATAATTAATAAAATTCGTTTAAAAACAAAGCATAAGTTAAAAGCTTAAAATATCATTTTTTTTTGCGTTTTTTGAGTAGCAATAAAATAAAATAATTTCCAAAAAAAATCTCAAAAGAATTTGCTAAAGAAAATCTTCCTTCTCCGCTTTCCTATCTGAACACAATGTCATACTTCATTTCACTACACCTCCATATCATCATCAGAACGTTTGCCTTCTTTCCTAAGTGCTTCCTCCGAATTTAATTTCGTCTTCTCTGTGCGTGTATGCCACACCAACACATCTCGGCATTTATTTGCCAATGGCTGCAGTTGTTTGCGCGTTGTGAGATGCCTCAGAATTTCACTTTCTTGATAGCCACGTTGCACTTCGTATGAGAAAAGCGCTTGTGGATATTTAAAAAAAAGATCAGTACTTATTGCAAATGCCGCCATATCAACTGGAAAAGGTCTTTCTGGTCGCCAAGCAGCATTGAAACCTATAACTTCAGTATTGTCTGCACTGAGCAAAGGTTTCTCTACCATTAAACCACCAACAAGACCAACTGGCCACACACCCACACGTTCCGCTTCAATTTTATTCATTTCAGCAAATAATTCTACACTATAAGAATTATCATCGTCCATGAAAAATACGATGCTATGCTTTTCGGGATCTACATTACTGCGCAACCATGTCAACGCCAAATTTCGCTGTTCAACGCCGCGTGGCTTTATCCAGTTGGGATCTTTGTTTTGCAATTTAAATGCTTCCGGCGTTTTAATATTTAATTGTGTGGAGCGTTGTGTGAGACCAGCACGTTCTAGCAAATTACGCACAAGCATTGTAGTTGCATTTGCATCTTCTATTAATATCCAATGCAGATTGGGTACGAGCATAAACAGGTGTGAGAGTCTAAAAAAAGAATAACACAGCAAGTTGAAAAAATTTAAAAATAGAAATACTTAAAGGGGCACTGACCTTGTTAATTCGGCTTTTTGTGCTGGCCGTGCGTACGTTGGCGTTATGGCGTATATTTTTGGTAGTGAGTTGTCATTTTGTGCTTCGTACATGGCCTGCAGGTACGCTGGACCTTGACAAGTTCTCTTACCATTTCGATGTACCAGCAATAAAATAAATAAGAATACTACTATTAATATTAATACTTGACGTGGCCTAATGCGCACCTCCGACATTTTTTATTTCGCAAAATTTTGTCTTTTGCAATTGAAAGCAGGAAATAACAACTTAAAATGTTGTAAATAATTAAACAAACAATAAACACGGTCAACTCATTTTCAGTTACAACGTAGCTTGACAAACAGCTGATTTCACAAGTGGGTATGTCATTTGTCATTTACTTAGACCAAATGAACAGTGTTGAGAGCATGTTCAGTAGCATGGAAAGTGTTAGAAAACGATGTGTATTTTCAATGTAGACCAAATTTAAGGTTGTTGTCATGGCTGTAATAATTTTAAACGAATTTTTTAGCAATTGTTAGAACCATGTAAACAAAAATTATTTTGTGGGTGGTTTTATTTTGTATTTCAAGATTGACTAGAAATGTTCCTGTGATTAACGATTTCTTGTCATTTCGCTACGGATATGGGAGCGTTTTTAGCTCTTATTATGGGTGCCTCAAAGGAAAACCTTGATGGCGTGGACCTTTGCTAGGAAAACAGCGGTCTAATCACCCA
This sequence comes from Teleopsis dalmanni, assembly GCF_002237135.1. Classification (NCBI taxonomy): domain Eukaryota; kingdom Metazoa; phylum Arthropoda; class Insecta; order Diptera; family Diopsidae; genus Teleopsis; species Teleopsis dalmanni. The sequence goes on along the minus strand of NC_051846.1, from coordinate 167,786,958 downwards.
GTACGAATTGAAAACTATATTAGTATACGATTTAAGTGCCTTGTTCGCTGCTGTGGTGCAATGAACTACTTTTAATTAAGTAGAGGACCAAAAGATGGCTTACTGGTGTAGTGAATGTAAAAAAATTTTGGATTAGCATTATAAAATCAACCCATTGGTCAAGGACTAAAATTAAGCATTAACTATTTTTATTAATAGGATTATTTATAGAGATTGGTTTTAAGAGGTTCAAGAACTGATTCAAAGTTTTTATGAAAACATTGAATGTGAAACCGTTTAAAAAATTTTAGAGAGACTTGATCCTCAACCACCCTTACTCCATCAATTGCTTAAAGTTCTATTCATAACGACTTCAGATACCCAATATTTGATAAGAGTTATTTTTAATAAATTAATTTTTTTAAATAAATAAAAGAATAACATTTAATTTTTAATATATTTATTTATTATTTTATTTACTTTTATTTATTTATTAAATTTTATTATAATTTTCATTTTCATATATTATTAATTAATATATTAATGTTTTGATTGAAATGGCATGTTTCGGTAATACTTGAAATCTTGAGCTTTGGTTAAATAAAAATTTTGAAGTAATTTTATTACATTTGAATTACATAAAACATTTACTTATATATCCGAATATATATATATTAATTTAATAGTTTTACAAAGTACGAGCATATTTTTCTTCATGTATACATATATATTTTTTTTTAAATAAAAATATTTATTTTGAAATATGTATAGTTTTGTGTAATAATCTTCTTGTATTTTATTAAATTTTAAAACTTGCATATTTTTATTTTAAATAACATTTTGTACAAAGTTTGTACAAAATTTAAGTTCCATATATTTTTTAATTAAGTATTTTACTTTTTGTTATATTAAATTATCATTTATAATATACAGAAATTATTTTATTTTTGTATATTTTGTATATTTTAGTTTATGGAAAAAGCTCATAAAAGGCGCTTTGTTGCTGGCAAAATATTATATAAAATCGCATTAGGTGAATTATCAAAAATTATACAGAAAAAAAAAATTATTAAAAAAAAATATTAAAATAAAATTTTTTAATAAATTAAATGTAACTTAAATTGCATATTTTTTTTTTTTAATTTTTAAAATTTTTTTCTTTTTATTTTTTAAAAAATCTTATACACTAAAAAATATATTACATATAGTATATATATATAGAATTATATATATATTTATATATGTGTTTGTATAATTTTAATTATATGTTTCATAGTTTACTATAATTAAACTAAATTATATAGATTTTTACATTACTTTATTTAATTTTTTTAAGCATTAAACGCTATAAAACATAAAATATTTTTAAATAGTTTCATATAAAAAATTGTTTAGAGTATAAAATAAAATGAGCATTTATAATATGTAATAAATATATAGAAGTATAATTATATAAAAAAAGTTTGTTATTTTTAAATTAAAATTTGTTAATAATAAATTTTTAAATTAAAATTTGTTAATAATAATTTTTTTAAAGCAATATTTGATCTAATAAATGTTATATATTAAAATTTATTTTGTATATAATATACATCAGTAAAAAAAATAAATTTGTAAAATTATATATACTCTTTTATTAAAATAATAAAAAAAATTAAGCTGTAATATAAATTATAGTATATGAGTTTAATATATAAAATATAGATAAAATATAATAATAATATAATAATAACATTAAAACAATGAATAAATAAGGCTATAATATAAATTATAGTATATGAGTTTAATATATAATATATATAAAAAAATATAATAATAATATATATATGTTATAAATAATAATATATATAACATATAAAACTTTATAAAATAATTATAATTATAAAAATATTATATTTTTGTAATATAATATTTAAACTCTACAAATAAAATTTTTTTCGGTGAGGGAACTCAGAAGTCAATTCCAGACTTTCTGTCACTTAGCTAAGAAACACTATGTAATTATTAACAAAAAATATTATCAAGAAAAGAGAATAAAATTATTTTATATAATAATATAGATTTTAGCAGATTAAGATTGTATGACATTGGATTGGCGAGCAAAGTATTCAGGGTAGGAGCTTTCAGTATTTATGTAGTAATAATTTTATTAAAAAAATTCTTATGAAAAGTAGTTATGAAAATATAATTGCTTAATTTTCTGCTAATATTCTTGTATGTAAAAATCATAATTAAAATTTTTTTTTTTAAAACTAAACAAAAGATTTTATTTATTCATGTGTCTACAAAACATTATACACATATTATTTTTTTAATCATTTATTTTTTTAATTGCTTGGTTTTTAGATTTATTTAAATTTTTCTAATTATTTGGCCACCATTGAGTTCTTTGTGTTTATATCATTTTCAAAATTAGACTTAATAATATATTGTTTATACAAAAAACAATATAATACAACTGTAATATAATAATATATAAAAAATAAGATTTAAAAAAAATTAATTAAAAATTCATGAATAATATAAAGTTTAATTTTTAAAATAATAAAATTACATTTTTATTATTTTTAATATATTTATATATCTTTCCGAATATCTACGGAAAGATGGTCAGACGGTATTAGTACTAATACCTTGTTTTCACTATGTCATTTTAAATGAGAGTTATAATTGACTGGTGTGTCAAATGCGTTTTCATCATATGACAAGAATGCGAATATGACATCAAATGACAATATTTGTCATTGAAAATGATATAGTCAAAACGAGGCATTATAAATATCAAATATAAATATTGAATACAAAGTATTTGTGTAGTTTTGGATCAAAACCTAAGGTTTAAGATAGACCAAACAACTTAATTCGAGTCAATTACAAAAATGCTGAGAGTGAGTATCTCAAACTTGATCTATTCTAACTTAAATTAATTATTAGGTTTTTGTCTAAATATATTCCTCTTAATTAGCACTTTTCAAAACCGGACTATTATAGATTATAGAACAAAACCTGATATCTGCAACCTTTCTAAAACTCAGAGTGAAAACTCTGCCTATCTGCTCAAGCACTGCGAATTCCATACGACTTTCGTAAAACTTAATGATGTCCAGAAAAATACTATTAGATTTATCAATAGGTATACATTTTTTTTAAAGTTAATTTAGGAGATTTCCAACAGTTAACGCTCAGATCCCATATATCGTCTTGTAACATTGTCTCTATAGGTATAGGTATACATACGTAAACCCAGCACCGCAGGATCCACACCAGAGCGACGGATCCAGATCAATATATACTTGTCTCATTACGGTTTTTGTTACTTCTAGTGCAATAAAATAAAGGGTAAGCCACCAAGTTTCAAAATATATTGGATCATACTGAGCAATGTACAATAAGCATTGGGTCCATTGTCGCCTCTAAATCAGCAGAGTAGCAACCGAAGTATTTTTTATACTAGTCATATTTGTGAAATTTCAAGCCAAGACGGTATAACAATATCGGCTCGAATTTAATTTATGAACTTAAGGCGATTTCAACCAAAAGATATTTTAAAGATTTGAAAATATATATCATCAGGATTTCTTAATGATATATAAGAATTATATATGAATAACAATAACTCAAGAAAACTTAAAGTTTCAGTCGTATTTTAATTATTATTGTTACTATTTATATATTTTAATTAAATAAATTTCTCTATCATATATAGGTGAGAACAGATTTTGTTTTCTTTTTAAAACCCAGATTTAATAAATTATCTTTCTAGTTTGATTGGAAGTCGTCAATATTATTGTGGCCTTCTGAGTTAAAAGAAATCAAGATAAGTATACACATATATACTAAGTACTGAATCATAATGATTATTTAAATGAGTTAAAAAACTTTACATTATTATTGGGAATTATTTTTATTTCTTTATTGAGAGGTAATTATTAATAACCACTCAATTAATAACCACTTAATTATTTTTTACCATTTTCGTCATTAACTATTTAATGTAATTTTAATAATTTTAAAAATTAACTCAAAAAAAAAGTTTTTTATTTAATGTTTTTTATTTAAAAAATAAAGAATTAAAACAAAAATTATATTAATTAAAATTAATACTCATATACTTAATATAATAATTATATTGAGCATTTTTAATTTATTTAAATTCTTATAAGTATATTCATAAATTTTATTATGTATATTTAAATTAATTAATTTTTAATTTTAAGTTTTTGTATAAATTTAATTATTAATATTTTATTCACATAAGCCACAATTTACAATAATTACTATAATTATATATAATATAAGTTATATAAAGTAATGAGTGAAATGTTGGTAGAAAAAAAATAAAATTTAACCGAAAAATTATTTTTAAAATGATAGTGAAAATTTTTTAATGAATTTTTAATTTAACAATTTTCAATACTGAAGTCTTCTCTTGGTTTTTTTGTTAAGTACATTAATTTAAAAATTAAAATTTTAATTTAAGTAAATATTTATTATTATTTAATAAAAAATTTAAGTAAACCAATAAGTCAATTGTTATAATTTTAGGCAGTCAAATAAATCTTTTCTCTGTATTTTTTTAAGCACTCATTTCAATGTCATGTTTTTTAATTTAAAATTTATTATATTTTAAAATTAAATTAAATGAGAAATTATAAAAAAAACTTAGATTAAAAGTTGCTTTCTTATATTAAATTAAAGTATTTTAAAACTATGTTGTATGGCATGTTTAATATAAAAAGTTTAAGCAAATAAATTTTATATTTGCATTTAAGATGAATTATTTTGTTCATAATTTAAGGATGAGTGGTAATCACAATAAACATTTTCCAAAAAATATATCTAATCTTAAAGAAAGACATTTTGATCTTTATTTGAAGTCTTGTGTCTTTTGTGAGGTTAGGGTCGATTTGAAGATCTGTTATAAAATACACTACACTGTTAGGAATCAAGAGCTCTGTTTATTTCTATGTTCAATTCTAAAAGATCGAATATTAACAATAAATTGAGTCTTAATATTCAAAACAGATCGACTGAGAATAACGGACAACTTTCAAATCAAATGCCAATTTGGTAATGCAATAATGTTTAATTATATTAATTAATATTAATTTATTTATAATAAATTAATACTTTTAATTAATATTAATTACTATTAAAAAAACACTATTAAAAACACTCATTAAAAGAATTAATTTTTAATAACAATAATGCAAATAGATCATGTATTTGGCAGATATCTCGGCCACCCCTACTTGGTAATGCATGCCAGTAGGGTCAATACATTGAGTAATTTTCTCTAAAGCTATATATCAATATAGCTTATATTTTAGATATCAGAGTTAAGTTGCAAATTCTTACATGAAGACCAACAACAACAAGTAGATGCGCCATCTAGCTTAAAATAGTTGACTCTATTGTCAAATGGGCGTGCCCAAAAATCGGTATCATTCACATATTTGTATATGTTATATAGATGTTATATATATGTTATATTTGTATAGAACAGACTTTTATTTGCGTTAGAACAGACTTTTCAATATATGTGGTTTCTTTTTGATTGCAAATGGTTAGGTTCCCCCACAGATAATGTCAGCTACCTTTTGCAACTGAAGTAGGATGGCTCCGATATAATCAAATTAATACTCTTGGAAGTTAACAAAAACCTGACCATTCATATGGCTTGTTAAGGCTCTTTAAAGTCGTAAGTCTAAGGTTTTAAAACATTGCTCAGTTATATACTCTAAAGTAATCTCTACCTTTTCATTTTATATCTCCAGACGATTTTTAACCAAATTATTTCTTCATAAAAACTGCAGCTGTATTTTTATTCTTTAATTATAATAACAAGTGCATTTTTTGTTTTAATTAAAAAATATCTTCATCGTTCAAATTCCATCTTCTAAAATGTAATTTTTAACTTCGAAAGCTATGAAGTATTAATCTTCCTTACAGATCTGTATATTGTAGAAAATGTTTATTGTGCTGTTTATATTGAATGGATTATTTTATATATATAATTGAATTTATATTTATTTTATGTATAAATTAAATAAATAGTTTAAGGCGAAGTTGTCTATATTTTTAATTCTACTGAGGTGCTATAAATAAGGAAAAAACTAAACACAGATAATTCCTCATAAGCATTAATCTTGAAGATAAGAAATTTATATTATAAGGATTCTTTGTTGAAGGAAGTCAGTTTATAATATGTTAAGGCCTTCTATTAGAAAAATTGCGAGGACTACATTGTAGACTAGAACACTATTTAAGCCTTCTTCGATTTATATTATATTGTTAAATTGAATTCTTATATTATCATTAACTGATATATTGAATATCATTGAATATGTAATAGTTTATTTATTTTTGTTGCATCTTTTAGGCGCAATTTATAATTTGAAAAAATTATTGATATTTTATGAATTTTATATTAATAATATATTAATATTAATATTTTGGTATTATTTTGACATTATTTAAATACCGTCTGCATATAGTTCAAATATTTTTTTAAAATTATTTAAATATTATTTTAATAATAGTTTGATATTATTTAAGTATTATTTTAATAATATTTTAATATCATTTAAATATTATTTTAATAATATTTTAGTATTATTCAAATATTATTTTAATAATATTTTAACATTATTTAAATATTATTTTAATAGTGATTTAATATTATTTAAATATTATTTTAATAATGATTTAATATTCTTTAAAAATTATTTTAATAATGATTTAATATTATTTTAATAATATGTTAATATTATTTAAATATTCATATATGATTTAATAAATATTAAATTTTAATTAAATATCAATGATTATTGTAATTTCTGCATTTAAAGTTCCTCAAAATTATAGCACCTCGTAAATACATTTGAACTGATAAAATATAACTGAGCATTGAACTGTTTGCTTAAAATTAGTAAAAAATATCTCAAACTTAAAATTAAATTATTAAAATAAAATCTTAAATTAAGTAAAATTCATTGATTTATATTAATTACAATTTAAAAATTAAAAGCTAAGCTAGAAACTATTATTCTTTTCTTCTCTATTTTGGACTTTTAATAAATTTTATTTCTAGTACTTTCATCGGAACGCATATGGAGAGGGTTCGTCTTAGTCTAAAACCATTAAATTTATGTGGATTTGTTGAATGTTTTTTTTTGCTTTTATATTTAATTTTCTTCATTTTGTTCGCTTTAGTTTTTGTCTATTTTTCTATTTTTTATTTAAGTCGGTTTTTTCTATAATTTAACTTTAAATACGTTTTTCCACTCTAAATGCCTTCACAGGATTCTGGCGTTGATGGGAGCTTTTTAGAATTCCATTCACACTGCCGAATTCTTGCCAATTATTTCACCGCTGCGTGAGTGCACAAATTTTCCATCGAATTCCACTGTCGAATTCTGTTTTATGCTGCCAGTCGGTGTTTGCAGAGGTTGTTTCTCATCTCTGTGTGGTTGGAATGGAAAATGGATTAGTTGAATGCGATTCAAAAATGTAATTAATTAAAAAATTAAATTCAATACAATTTAAATAAATAATAAAATACTACAAATAATTATCAATTCACTAGGCTAAGCTATATCTAAGATTTAATTGCTAAAATGTTAAAAGCTCTTACGAATGATATCCATATTCAAATTTAATTTAAATTTATATTTATTGAAATTTAATAGAGTATTAGAGTATTATTATAAAAATTTAAATTCCAAAATCGTTTAAGTTTATTTAAAACTAATCTCAATGGAGGTATAGGCAGTCTATGGATATGAAACTTCTGCAAATTAACCTCCATGCCAGTTTTACATTAAATATTGAATAATAAATGCCAGCACATAGTCCTGAATTATTGTCCTATATGACTGAAACACGTAATGATTGGAAAGTCTAGATTTATATATATATATTATGTTGAAGCTGTTTTGAGCTAGTGCATTTAAGCACTTATACTCTTTTTTAACTCGAGGTATTTTCAAAACCCCTCCTTACACCTTGACAAGATTATTGTTTATCACTTCATCAGACTAAGCAATAATTGACCTCAGATCTGCATATTTTTGTATATTCTTCATTAATGCATCATAACTGTTTAATAAGATAAACATTCCTTTTCACATTTTATTACTAAAATTTCAGCGTACTGTAAAAACATTTTAGTTGTCGTCTCTTCCCACTGCAATACATTTCTGAGTACGGTCCAGGGCCTAGATTTTACTGGATTTTAGTGATAAGAAATAGATAGCAGCACAGATAAGATGAAGTACTAATTGAACACAACAGTAAGTCAACTGCATTTATTTTAAACTGTAATGGCAATACTATCAGCTGGCCACAACAAGCCACTGATCGGGCTGGTTCGGACGGAGGCTACTCGACACGGCCAAAGATGAATTTGAAGCGTTAATTGAAGGAAGAAGGGTTGACTGTGTCACTGTCTATCTCTACATGGCCTTCTTTCTCCAACTATCGTTTAAATTTGTCTTTGGCCGCGTTGAGTAGCCTCCGTTCGAGCCACGCCGATCAGGAGTGGAGTGCTTAAATTGGGGGAGCACTACCAGGAGTGTGGAGAATGAATAAAGATGGCTCATCGCAGAAGGTATTTGAAGGAGTAGTTGCAGAAAGAAGGCGTAGAGATAGACCGTGTCTTCGTAAGAGTGATCAAATTGGGGGAGCACTACTTGGAGTCTGGAGAAATGCGTGTCTAGCAGAAGCGGCCGCTGTGTCAGGTCGAAATGCTGTGTCAGGTCGAAATGCTGTGTCAGGTCGAAATACAGTAACGGGTTGTATAAGTTAAATAATTCTTATATACGCATAAGCCAACATTACTTTCAAACCTGAAAGTGAATGTATAATTCTTAAAATTCGGTATGGAATACTCAAGAAAGTTGTTGAGAATTTGAAACCATAGATATAACTGGTAACTGTGACGTCCCATGAAAACTATATATCATTAAATTATTGATCGAATGAAGAAGTCATTCCCTCAACTTGTGTCAGTAATTATCATAATGTCAAATACTAAAACCTTCATAAAAATATCCTAGGTTATCTAAACGTTTAAATAGATGAGATATCAAAGCATATTGATCACTATCATAATCAATGTAAGATATAACATATATGGGTATAAAATCAGTTGATAGAGCTTTTAAAATTCTTAACAACTACTATAACTATAACTATAACTATAACTATAGCTATAAACATAATAATATAATTAAGTTTATTAATAAATAAAGTATTATTTAATATACCACAAATTAGCTACGATTATTTATCTAGTAATGGAATTAATATGTGCAAATATTTAGGTAAATGAATATGTAGTAGATTAGGTACGTACAATGGCGATGTCATTGGTGATCCACCAAGCTTAACTGGTGGTGGTAGTGGTAGCGGTGATGGTGGTGGCTCCTTAACTAACTGCCCACTGCAATAAGGTAGCGGGAAACGCCAACCGTAAAGACTGCTTGGTTAGAATGTTTGGATATGGTTGGAGTAGTAGTAGAAGTGATGACAGTATTTTTTTTTGTTTTTTTTTTTGGTTTTTTTTTTTGGTATTTCATATGTGGCACAGAATGTAATAATGGTTGGTTTAAGGAATGCAAATGTATGATGTGAAACAAAATGTAAAGGCGATTATGTATTGAAAATGAAACATAAAGTTAAATAAAAAAAAAAAATAAATAATGGAAAAATACTTAAATTTAAAAACTGAATAGCAGAAGTAAGTCAAAAGCTGAAGATTAAAAACTTGAAAAAAGAATTTCTATTTACAAAGAAAAAAGTAAAACCTTGAAAGCAGAACCAATAAAGAAGAAAAAAAAGTAAGTAATATGGAAATTAAGGAACTTAAAATTAAAAAAAAATCTAATAAAGTAATAAGTTACTTTGTCTATGTGGTGGATGGAAGACTTGTGGGTTTCAGGTTTGGGATTTATGTATGTACTTTTAACTATAATATTGCACTAAAAATGTATGTACACTAAATTGAAGCGAGTAAAAAACTAGGTAAATTATTTATAAAATAAATTAAAATTATAATTACACAAAAATCAAAGAATTTCGATTTAGTATCAATGATTTTGGTCTTGCAAACACCCAAGTGTATTCAAGATGCATGTTCCTCGTTTCAGTTATATTTTGACTTTATTGTTGAGCATGAGTTGAATAAATATTCATTGTGTTATTTTTGTTAATTTTTGTTAATTTTTGTTAATTTTATAATTTTGAAAAAGAAAATGATAGAGGAAAAATTAAAAATTAATCACCAATTAATTCTGTTAGAAAATTTTTAGTGCAATATTATTTTAATAATTTATTATTATTTTTTATTATAACTGTTATATATATTTAAAAAATATGTTAATTATTAGATACATACCTGCCCAATCTGGCTTCATCATCAATTTCTGATGGTGATCGCTTCGCTCGTCGACACATTGTGGCCATAACACCCATACGCACTGTCATGCAGCAGAGCAAATCGATTATGAAGAGCAGAAGTAGTACTCCACCCACTGCAATGCCTACAATTGCTGCTGAAGAAAGCACTTGTCTTTTGGCCATTTGAATGACATCAACACCTGTAGTGTAGGAAAGATGAATAAAATAAATTAATTGTAGCTTTTAAATTTTTAAAATAGAGATTGGTTAAAAAGATTTTGCACTAATACTTATACAGAACAATTATATTAAAATATATTATATTTATTTAAAATTTTACAATATTTAATTGACTATATTGCTAGAAAGAAATATTTGATTTATATAAATATATAATTTTTTTTTATATTTATATGAATATTAAAGAATATAGAAAGTTGCTTCTGTGTACTTAAGAATCTTATGAAAATATTGAATACATTTATTTTATAAAAGCACAATTTCATATTGGAATCAATGGCAATGAGAACTTGGACAACATCGATAGGGCTGAATCAAAGCTAGAATTCTGTAGATCAAAGTCTTATTACAGAATATATTGCTCCACGACAAAGTCTCTAATAAAAAAGTGGATTGTCATCGAAAGGGACAATCGACTTCGGGATTGGGGTAAGAATATTCCTAAGGCAATTCATGCTTGTCGTAACAGATGACTGAGATGCAATGGGTAGCGTTCCATACTGTTTGGAATAGTAGTAAGTGAGTTTCATTTGTGGCATCCGATTAGGGGTTTAACTCTGATACCATGGGGTCAGGAACCACACCTTTGGTTATCCTGAAAAGTTGTGGTTGGCGTTTAATCAGAGTTTTATGCTGGCCGTGTTTTAAACCCAAATTTAATCGGGTAAAATGTCTAGATTCATTTACTTTCATTTGATGTGAAGTGGCATTTTATGAAAGACCTATAGTTACATTCTGCATGGCTACCAAGTTTTGATCTTTGATCGGAGAGGAATACTAAAATTGGAGCTGCTATCCTTATCTGGTATTAAGAAAACTATTACGGGAGACATTTCGGTGTTCATTTGAAGGACTGAGTATTGTCTAATTAGTTAGAGTCAGTTGTTAACCCAGAAGTTCTATCAGGGAGCAAGAATACTGAAATTGAAGCTTCTATACTCGAATGGTATTAAGAAATCTTTAATGGTATACTATTTTGTGTTCAGCGGAAGGGCTGAGAATTATCTCTTCAGTTAGGATCGTTTGAAGGATAAAGAAGGTAAGCAGTTGTGATAATATAGTTAATGTGAGTGTGATTAAAGATCTCAAAGAAAAAGCTAAGTTATTTCGGTAAATTATTATGTTATTAAAATTATGTTGAGCCTTTTCCGAGTTAGTGCATCTAGGCACTTTTACATTTTAATAGCTGGTGGGTTTCTGCAGAGTCCCATCCATCTCACTGCGTCAATGTACCATAGAATATTTCAAATAATAGTATAGGTGGAATATTTATAAGATATGTCATATCTCATGACTAGCAGTTTCAGTAATAGAATTTATTTTGGATGTAATAGCTTATAATTGGGAAAGCAATAGAGGTAAACGTAAAAATTAAGCTGGCTGAGTTTTGAAGAACCATGGATATTGGGTTGGTTCTTACAGTTGTTATTTACGTAGTATAATATTTTCATGTTTAAAAAGAAAATATTTAAGCAATTTTCTATATTCCTTCTTAAAATTAATTTACATATAAATTAAAATTAAATACAAAATTATTTATTTTAAATTTATTTTATATTAAATTATTATTAATATAGTTAAAAATTATTGTTTTATTTTACATTTTTGTGTGTGTATGTTAAAATATTTCCAAAAGTTTAAAACCATATGAAATGAAAGGAAATCAAGTCAAATCAAAAAAAAAAAAAATTAAAAGAAAAACTAATTTAAAAGTAATAATTATTTCAAATCAAAATAAAATATTATACAATGAAACTAAAATAAATTAAAGGAAATATGAATAACAAATGCACCAATTGCCAATTAAAATTATATAAAAGCAATTATTATATTATACTCGGATTTTGTTACATAGAATTACGAAAAGGGCATGCAAAGAGACTTGCGTTTTATTTAAAATATATCAAAAAATATTTAAAATAATTAAAATAGAATTGACTTAAATAATAGCAATATAAATATCAATAAATAATATAACAATTCAACATAATGCAAATTATATACATAAAGGAAAATTTTTTTTCAAAAATTACAAAGCATATTTGAAAAGTTAAATTTATAAAGTAAATAAATACCATAATAATTTCTTTTAAAAAATATACAAATTCAAATATTTATTATGTATATATATATATAGAAGAATTTGATTTCAAATGAAAATATATAGAAAAGCATTTCAAAGGACAAAACGGGTGAGGCGGCGTTGTGATATTGCAATCTTGTGGTTTGTTTCAAATATTTGTACTCGGATTTCTGTTTGTGGTGAACAAAAAATAAACAAATAAACGAGAATTTGTTTTACTTATAATAAATTTAGGTTACCAAATTTTAATTAAAAATTTTTAATACTTTTCACCAATAGTTTAATAATTTTTTAGTTATTTTTTAAAATTTAATTTGATTTTTTAAAAAAATTCTATATAGAAAAAGTCTACAAAGAGTTATTGTGTTAAAATTGCTTAGTGTTTGTTAGTAAAATAATTAATATTTTTTTCTCTAACTAATAAATGAATAAATGTATTTATATATATAAATTGTTAGCTTAGGAAAAAATTTGTTAAATAGAAATAAGTTTTCGTTTTGTTGATTGGTTTAATTTTTTTTGTTTGTACATTTTTATATGTGTATATATAGATATACGTGATTAACATTTCAAAATAATTTAATATACATAAAAACACAATTAAAAAAAAATATATATATATATAGATATTCAAACAAGTTAAATGTTATTTTATTTACTACATTAATTACCTGAAAAGTAGAGCAAACATATTTTTGGTAGTATTTTCACACAATTTTTTTATGAGTTATGAGTGCTGCAAAAAATTATTAATTCACTTTTGCACACACAAAGTAAAACTATTTATTTTTTTCATAATTTTAAATAATATTCAAAACTTTTTCATTGTAAAAACATTTTATGTTAAATTAGATTTTAAAAAAATAATTTTACAATAATACAATAAAGGTAATAGTAAAAAATTAGTTCAATCCAAATTACTAAGTTTTTGAGGTTTGATTTAATTAACATTTTTTTTAAATAAAAAATTACTTTGTAAGGTTTAAAATATAAATAAAATTAAAAATTATTGAATATAAAAGTTGAATTTCCTTCTGTACTATTTATTGAATTACATATTTCTGTACGTAATATCGAAATTGTTTTTTTTAGTTACAAATTTAACTTTCACCAAAAAATATGCAATAAAATAATTATTTTCATATATCTGCATATTTTATTTTTGCCCAAAAATATGCAACTGAAAATAATATGAATTAATTTCGTTGTATCAATAAGCAATTATTCAAAAATCAGTACCGGAGGAAGAGAAGAAAATATTAAAATATTTATTTATTCAAAATAATAAATATAAGTTATTATTTTTTTAATTGGTTCAATTAAAATAAAAATAAATAATACCTTGAAAGATAAATATCTACATTTAATTGACTCTTCACTAAAGTTCAAAAAGAAATTCTTCTGCATCATATTGTTATTAAATAATTAAGTTTTATTTAATTATTTTTAAGTCAATATAATTTATGCTATGAAAACACATTTATATTTTGTATAAGTTATTATGTAAATCTAAGTATACTTAAACATATAATTAAAATGTATTGTATTAAATTATGTTATTTACAGCTTCTTATTATTTTGATTTAAATAATTTGGTTATTAAATGTTATTCTTGCTGTTTTGAAACCACAGCATAAACAGGCGGGTTAATTAATTAATTTAAAGATTTCGTCTAATTGGTACATTTAGCTAGTAACAATTGATTGGGTGGAAGAAACGCATAATTTCATAAATATGTAATTATTTCCGAGTAATAATAATAACAAATAATTCTAGTTGAGGAATATATTGTATGTTCGTATTTATATTAAATTTTTCTCCTCACTTAACTACACATGTGTATAAATATTTACTTGTCCTAAACATATTATTCTATATGCGTTAAAAGTAAACTGCTACGAATAAAAGTATAATGTATGAAATTTACAAAAGCTTGTATCTTAAGCATATAAATTTATTATTTCTTATTAATAAATTTTTCAACTGCATTTTCATTTACAAATGATATTTTCATGAATGTTACTTTTTACAAGATGTAATCGAGATTTAAATAATTTTCTAGTTAGTTTTAATTATGCATATTTTATTATTAGTTTATCTAATAGTACGCAATATATATTATGTACCTAAACAAATAGGGTCAAAAAACAACAAAAGTTTTAAATATACTTAAATATTTGACTTGTTTGAAGTGTCACGGAGTTTAAAGTTGATCATATCTATTATAATAATATTAAAGTATAGTTGTCATACATAACGTATTATTAATAAATCAACTATTTCAATATAACACATATTGTATAATATAAATTTTGTTTAAGGCAAAAGTTTTATAATTTATACCTAGAAAAACTTCAGGTGCTCTTGTTGCTTCCGGAATATTAACAAAAATAATTTTTAGTCAGAAAAAGAAAAATAAATTAAAAATTATAAACTATATTTTATAGATGACTTCAATAAATTATTTGAAATACCTTATAACTTTTGCTTTTACCTTGATATTTATTAAAAATTATTTTGTTTTTCAAAGCGATCTATACAGATAATGCCTTTACAGATTTATAATTACATTATTTTTAATGAAATTGGGTGAGACTTTATCTTATGAAACTAATATATTAATTAACGAGGTTAGTTCAAAACAAAGAGAGGAACAAATATTTACAAAAATATAAACGTTGAGGAGAGTTGGGAGATATAATTAAATAATTAATTAAAAAACTTAAAGTTATAATCCTCCTCAATTTACTCATCAATCTCGTATTTCTAATATATTGATTATTAGAAATACGAAATATTATTTCCTATGACGACAATAATTTATCGAAAAGAAAAATTTCGATAAATTATAATTTAAAAATTCTGTTATTCCTAAAAGTATGCAATTATATTTAAATTAAATTCAACAAAATAATGATTTTTATTTTTAATGTATGCAATAAATAACTACTGCAATAAATTCGTTTTGGATCGGTTTTGAGACGGATTTGAAACGACTCAAATTTTAATATCAGGACCAACTTTTTGGAAGTGAAATCAAATCACAAATCGAACTGTGGAAGATATATTAAGAAGAAGCATTTTAATCAACTTAATGATTGAGAATATCGATCCTTCGAACCACTTAAGAATGCTATGTTTATCATAACTAAAGCTATTAGCTTTTTAACTGAGTTAATAGTTGAGAGTACAGAACCAACAAGTCATTTAGGAAAATTAGTTTTCCTTAACTGAACATACTGGATTTTTAACCCATTTAATGTTTCAAAACAAGGTCATCACTCCAATCTAACTTAACCTCAAGGTTGGGTTAGTATGGAACTTTAGAACCGCCTCAGATATTTATATGTATCAATAAAGTAAAACATTTTCTTATAGTACACGGATGTTTAATATATAGAGAATTTGAATTATAAATAGTAATAATAAAATAAAAGATACATATAAGTAATAGTAAGATTCTATTATAGTAAACGATATCGTAAATAAATTATTAGTCAAGTTAAGTTAGTTTGGAATGGGGACCCTGTATAACAAATAATAGCGTGTTTATTATAGTAAACGATCGTAAATAAATTATTAGTCAAGTTAAATAAGTTTGGAATGTGGACCCTGTACAACAAATAACAGCGTGTTGTGTTACCACTGAAAATCATAAGTAATATTACAACTTTTTTAATATAGTATAAAGAAATATAGTTTAAAAAGAAAATTCAGTATAATTAAAATTAAATTATAATTAAAAATGAGTTATATTTGTGAGTTACGAGTATTTTAATAATTATTAGTATAACCTTTAAATTTAGTCTTTATGTGTAAATTTGTCTACAAGCACGATCCCCTATATTAATAGAATTAATTTATTTCTACTAAAAAAATGTTTTTTGAAAATCAATGATTAATAATAAGAATATACTAAAGATAAAAATGTTAAAAATATACGAAACAAAAATCTAAAATAATAGAAATTGTCTATAATATACATGACTCTTTATTTCTATTAATTATATAGTATATTTTGTTCAAAATATAATTATTGCATGCAACTTGTATATAAATATCAAATGATTTTATATATATATATATATATATATATAATTTAATAAATTGAATAGAATGAACTAACAGGTCTAAGTCGGTACCTTGCATTGCCGTAATAACCTAAGCTACTTAATGATTTGTGGAGAAGTATAAGACGGCTAAACGAAAAATGATGTAATATCTTTATTATGACATTAAAAATTAATACTGTTCTTATATATGTCACATTATTTACTACAACTATTTATATTATACAGATAATAAATCTGGGTATTAATGTATGTCCATATATATAAAATTATTAAGTTATATTTATATAGAACACAAATATAACGTACTATTCGTGATTAATAATACGTGACGTATAGTAAATTAAAGCAGTTATCAACTTATTGCAGTAAATAAAATAACCACTAATTAGGCTCCTAAATTAGGAGTCTGAGTTAGTCATTTCATTTCATTATTAAATTCTGTTGTTGTGTTTTTCGTTGCTCTTTATATTTTTTGACCATATATAACAAAACATAGCATAAACAAATTATTTTAATAAGCTATACTATGTTCAGACGCACCTTAATTTCGCAAAAATGTTAATATCAACTTCGTTTCAGTGAAATTAAGTTGATTTTTCTATACAAAATGATTTCCTTAATTTGGGACAGTGTGAATACTTTCGAAATAAACTTAATTTCATTTTTACGAAATTAAGAAAATTTGGCTGTCTGAACATAGTATTAAACTTGTTTTAAACTAGAAATATTGTTTCCTATTATTTATAACTTTTAATAAAAAATAAGTAATGAAAAATAAAATTATAATATTATAATTGGACTTATATTTTACACACGTACTATGATAATTATTTTATTATTAATAAAATTTGTTAATTTGTTTAAACATTTTTTTATTTATTGTTTTTTTTTATAAATTTGGCAGTGTTAGTCACATTTAATATTTACTTTTTCGTTTTTTTTTTTTCAAATACTTATAGTTTTAAACCATTTTGCTATGTTCTTGAGATTATGTTAATATACAAGTACTATAGATTATTAAAAATATATTTCAAATTTCAAAATAAAAATCCAAATAAAAATTAATTTTTCTTTTTAAAAATAAAATATTTTATTAAAATATTTATGCTTATAGTAGTTAAATAAATGCATTCATTTATATGTTTTAAAATTATTTTAATTAATATTTTCACTAAATAATTTGACTAACTACAGTTTTTCGTTAAACCTAACAGTAGAGTTGAGAAATAATTATTGTTCAATAATTAACAGCAAATAAATTGAAATTAATTTCAGTTATTAACGTCTTATAGAAAAATTAATTAAACAACATACAACGATACGATATTTATACATGCATTTAACAGCAATTACACATATTTTATATATTTTTTTATTTTATTTTTTTTTTGTATTTGAAGTTAGTTTTATATGTTATATATCAAATTCTATTATTAATTAATTTTTTTTGTTTTTGTACATTTACTTAAAATGGAGTTAGTTTGCATTATTTGGTTTTAATTACTTTTAATTATTGCGCTTAAAGTATAATTTCTTGTTATTTTCTAAATTATTTACATTGCACTCACAATCTATGCGGTGTTTTTCATTACTCTATGAAGTTTATTCAACCTTAATTTTTTAATTTATTTGCTATTTTGTTTTTTTGTTAAATCTTAATTTCCAGCACAATTCAAATTCGTCTTCTATTTTTATTATTATTTTTTCCTTACGCTTTATTTTTTTTTTTCTTACAAATCCTAACTGTGCCATAGTTTTGTGGTTTCATAGTTCAGTGTTCCTTTAGTCTTGTTGCTACCATTTACCGTTGTCGTGCGGTAGTTGCGGCGGAGGCAACGTTACAGCTTCCGCTTGCCCAGATGCTTGTTAGCGTTGTCAGTGTTGCGAGTGCTAATGATAAAATGCAATGTTGCCAATTTTCTGCTTTTGTTTTGAAACTTGTAGCCGCATTATAAGGATTGTCTACCAATTTCCATTCGAATGTTGATCATCGTTTCGTTCGATTTTTTTTAGTCGTTGTTGTTTGTGATTTTTTTTTCGTTTTGGGTGCGTGTCATTCGGTTTAAATTGCAGAGAGCAATTGTAGCAATTGTTGTGGTTGTTGATTTTGTTACGCGCAAACAGTTAAATATACAGAGAAAAAGAAAAAAACAAATAGAAAGAGAAGAAAAAAAGAGTAACGGGAAGAGAAGGAAACATACAAAGATATTGTTTGCTTCTTGAACAGTTGCTAGTTTATTAAAAAAAAAGTTACTATTTAAATACGAATATGGCATCATTTAGCAACTGCTAACAATTAGTAGAGTTTGTGATGGTCGAGTGGGTGTGACAGTGGCTGTGGCTCTGGTGGTTATGATAGTGGTGAGAATGGCTTATAGTGGCTCTGATTGTGTTAGTGACACCATTTTAAATTGTGTGTACTTTATGCATAAATAATTTTTTTTATATTAAAAATTTTTTAAAATTTTGAAGTAATTGGGTGGTTTTTGGTTTTTGTTAATTGGGAAAGTACAAAATTAGGAAATCTTTTTCAAGTAGGAGGTCATCACTTTGATAAGATTGTATGTAGCCAATTATGGAAGGGGATGTAAAGGTTAAAATTTAGTATTTGTATATATATATATACATGACAAAAAAATGAAGTTATATAAATTTATAAGATATATGGAAAATAACTTGCATATAAAGGACAGATTAACGGATAGGCACTAATTGTAGTACAAGTATAGTCACATTAGAATTTAGTTTTAGTATATTTAGAAGATTAATATTATAATAGTTTTTTGAAAGTTGAGAATAGAGTTGAAAAAATTGGTAAGGTATGAGGAAAAAATAAAAGTACATTAGAATAGAGAAGTTGGAATACACTGCTATAATGGAATGTAGGGCTTATAATCTGAAATAGAGGGAAGAACAGATGAGTATAAAGCTAAGGTCAGTTAGATTGTATAGATAGTAAAAAAAACACATATGGAATATAGCGGTTATAATATGAAATAGGGTGAATAACATAACATATATGTAGTTAAGGTCAGGTAGATTGTATAGATAGAAAAAAGGTTATTTGAGTATTATCATGGGAGGCGTTAAAAAAAAGGAAAGGAAGGTCGTTATAGCAAGGTTTGGATCCTTTTGAGATAAATATCCCATTGCAAATATAAAAGTAAAATAAAATAATGTTAAGAAACATTCTAAATAGAAGTCAATAAATTAGATAGATAGACAAATGCGAAGAATTAATGTGGAGATTGGAAAGATAAGGACAACAAAGCTGATAACCTTGAGGACAGAAATGTGTTGTGTTATAATAGAAAAAAGGGTGAAAACATTTTATACTAAGAACAGAAAAATTAGATGTATAGGTAGATGGAAAGAATTAAAGTAGTTATTAAAGAAATGTTGGGGTAGCAAAGTACCTAGCAAAAGGGTAAAGTAGAAATAAGAGGAACGTCAGGATAACAGTTGGGATCGTTTAAGAATAAATAGGCTTTAATTAAAGTTAGTTAAGACAATATAAACTACAGAAACACACTGGACTAAGTTCAGCTAGATTAGATAGATAGAAAATATTATTACTATATATTAAATACGAGAGTCAAGTGCCGATATTTAAAAGTTAGTAATAGACAGATACAGAAATAATATTTTAATAAGATTAATAAAATATCAAATTAGTACTAAATTCTTAAATACAAGAGAAAGATTTCGACATTAAAAACTTAGTTATAACCATATTAAGCTGAAAATATATTACCAATCTTTAAATATAATATAAAACTAACAATCGTAACTATTGCTGAGCTAAATTATGAATACTTCTAAAGTTAAACACAATTTGATTCTTAATAACAAAGCATTCAGGGGTTGATTTTTGGTCCAAGAAATTAAACTGTTGAAAGGAGAAGAGGTTCATTGCTAATACTAACCGAGAGATCCTGTGTCTGCTCGACAAAAATCTACAGTTATATAGTTTTTCTTTAATATCACTTATTTGTAGAACTTAAATCATAAAAATTCTAATCTTTAATCCATTAAATATTTTTACTACAACTATTAATATATCTAATAATATAATAATTAGTAATTTCATTATTATTATTATTATAATAAGTTCTATATTATAATAAATAAAATGAACCATTATCATTTTATATAAAAAAAGATTTTTAATCAATTTTAACCAATATTTTTTTAGCCAATCATTTTTAATTTTATATCTACATAATAAAAATAAATAAATAAAATAACGACTGAAGTTAGTCTATGTATAACATAGAGTTCTAATAATTCTAAAAAGTACTCAAGTGGTAATAAGTCCACATTTAAATGTACAAAATACTAAGCATTATTATTTGAGAAAGTAAAGACAAGTTAATTATTCTATAGAATTAATCCAATGAAAATACTAACTATATATCGCAACCCAGGTAGTCTATTGTGCAGATTTTTGACGAACTTTGAAGAAATATTTAAAGTCATGATAGAAAACTACAGGAATAATGTTCGAAAAATAATTTACGAAAATTTTATTTTAATGATCTAAAAACAATAATATTTTTATAATTCATAAAAAAAAACCTTAAATCTAATTAAAAATATTGTTATATTTTGATGTGAGGTATTGGAGTTATAAGGCAGGTTGTTGAAAAGATTGGAAATTGTATTTATCTGTACTCTACGCTATGATATGTTTTCTTAGGTTTTTAAATATATATGTTATACTCTTAATAAAATTGTTTATTTTAAATTACGATATCATTTGTTTTAAATTCATAGTTGTTAAATGTTTTATGAGAGTTTCCGTTTAAAATTGTTAGTATATTGTTTTGGTTTAAGTATTGGAACCACACATCTGGACATATAAAGACAAAGAACCCAAACATATTCAAACAAAAACATTAAAATTTTTTAAATAACCACAGGTTAAATATTTTTCAAACTATATAGAATCACAATTATATTAAAAAGATATTTAAGTTAATACCAATCAAGTTTTAAATGCTGCTGCACATAATAAAAACATTCTAATAAAATTAATAATAAAGTGGCATAAGATTTATAATCGTTTAATAATTTATAAAATTTATAAACCACATATATAATTATTTAATTTGAAATACTTATTTTATATATAATATAATGGTGTAGTACTTGCCCCTTGAGTACTACATTATAGTACTATATACTCTGTCCTCTTTTGTAGAGTATATACTTATATGCTCAACCATACATCTATATAAACTGTGTTAAAATTGTGAATAGCTAGTTTGTAAAAAATTGGAATAATAATGATAATTATACGAAATTTTTAAAAAACCACAGATATATAATTAATAGACTTAAGTGTTCTCCAGATCAGAGTCTTCGATGTGGATCTTTCTTGCATTCTTTTTGATTTGCTTAAAAACCTTATTCGAATGTTTTAGATTACTATGTTCAATAAGATTACAGCGCTAAATTGCTCTTTTTTGTATATTCACTAAAAAGACTCTAAATTGCATAAGAAATACCTATAATGCAATATATCTATGTCTTTCAAATATAGGATATATATCTAGTAGAATGGCTATAATATATTATTATATTATTTATAATAATAAATAATAATATTTAAAAATTAATTATTATTAATCATTATAATTATTATTAATTATATTTGTATTCTTTATCCATTGTAATATAGTTTTAAAATCATTTTTATATTTGCTAATTGGTTTAAAATTAATTTATGCCAAATAGTTATTAAATAATAAATTATTAGAAACTACTATAAATAATTACTTAAAGCTGTGATATATAATTAAGATAGATAATATAAATAATAAAATAATATAAATAATAATTAAATAATTACATTTTCGTACTTAAAACCAGAGTCTCTGGTAGTTATAAATAAATAAATAAAAAAAATTAATTATATAACAAACTGGTTATAATATAACTAGTTAATATGACACAATTTAGGTATTAATATTAAACGAATAAAAGAATATATCTTAATCTTATATCTTAACACATATAAAAAATATAAAAAGATTTTTAAAATAATAAATTTAATTTTTCTTGTAAATAATAAAGTCAATTATTATTACCATAAATAATTATTATAAAAAAAAATTATATTATCCTCCAGTTGGTTTTTTAAATATTCAGAGTAATTTAAAGCTACTCATTTTTTTATACTAGGCCTTTTCATAATTTTTACTTAACATACTAAATTCGTGCTAAATAGCTAAAATGTTTAAGCTTTAAATTTTTGCTAAATATTTTGTAAGAAATATTAAAAAGTTACAGTTTATCAAATTACCATATCACAGGGTAAGTTAATGATTAATTCGAAGTATTTCATTAGTTGTTGCCCCTTAAGTTTACATACTTTTTCAGTTTAGTGTATGTGTATCAAATGTAATATTAATATACCAAATGATACTTTATGCATATAAATACACTCATATAAAAAATAATATCTGTGTATATAGGTCGAACTCTGCAATATAGCTTGCAAATAAGTAGCATATTGATTATGTATTCATTTAGCAATTTAATATTTTTAAACTATAGCAATTTAGTATGAGTTTAGCATACTAAATATATACTATGAAGAAGGCTATTATGACTGTTTTAGATTTTTTACTGGAGCCTATTGTGCTAACATTAACAACATTTTTGATATAATGCTTAGGAGCAATGTAATTTTATAATGTATACATACATAAAACAATAATTATAAATAATTTAATTTTAATATATTCAATAATTAACCACAATATATGCACTTAATTAAAACTTAAAATGTATGGAAATGTTGCAGCAACACAAAGACACATTTAATATATCCCTTTTAAAATTATTGTAAATTACACCCAAAAGATAAAAACGACACAGATATTGTAATTAACAACAACAAGTTTAATTAAGAACACAAAAATATAAATAATAAAAATACACTTCAATTAGTTTTTTAATATTATATACTCTAATTATAAAAATTATTTAGAAAATATAGTAGTGATTAAAAATAGTGAAGAACTAGTGAAAAACAACAGGCTACATACCAGAAATAGTTACTAAAAACTGAGTTAAAATTTTTTATTATATAATAAAACGCACAAATTACACAAATAACACAAATTACGTAAATTACACGAATTACACACAATACGATTAAAAAGATACAGACGAGCGAAAGAATTAAATAAAAATGCTAATTTTTGTTTTAGTTTATGTATTAAAAATATTTAATTATTTTTTTAAACTTTATTTAAAAAATTGAATTAAAATTAATTAAAAATTAGATTAAACTAAATGAGAGAAAGAAAAAAAAAACTAAAACTTAAATTTATTTATTATGAAAATACAATAATTTAATTATTAAAAATTTAAAAATTTTGTATATTTTACAAAATGCACACACAAAAATATAAAATATTACAAAATTTTTCTTATAATTAAACTAAAAAATTAATATTTTGTAATATATTATATAATATGAAAAATAATAAAAACTATTTTTAATTTTAATATTATTATAAGAAAAATGTCTTTTATGTTTTTTATTTCTAAGAAAAAATAATTCAAATAAAGTAATGCTATTAATTAGTAGAATCACTTTATGTATATATAACAATTTATTTAATACATTGTTTATTATTATATAATTATTGCATATTAAGTGAAGTCTTAAAAATTATAAAATTTTAAGCATACAAAATTTTATTTACTTAATTAATTTTTTTTTTCATTTTATTGTAAATTAATTGAATTTTATTTCTTTAATTAACCAATTTATTTTTTAAGAAATAAAAATAAAATAAAATATTTAAAGGAATAAAGTTTTAAAAGGAAAGTATTCTACTATTCAAAAATTCTTTAAATAATATTAAAAATATTAATATTATTATAAAAAATATCATCAAATTTTTTTTAAATATATTATTAAAGAATACATACTGAAAATGAAATTTAGTTTAATTTAAAATAAATTTATTTATAAAATTTATTTTATGTTAAGCTAATTTGTTATTCATTTTGTATTTTCATATTTATATTTATTTTTTTATTTAACATTTTTTACGGGTGTCAAAAAATAGGAAAAAAAATAAAAGGACTTAAGTATTGTACTGGATTTATACAAGAGTTTTTTTTTGTAATTACAGCTGTCAATTGATGTTGTTTTTAATGCAAAATAAATATTTTGACAACTAAAATTACAAACAAAACTCTTGTGTGAATCCAGTATTAATAGTGTTGTAAAGTGTTCTTGTATTAGGATATATATGTAAAGTTTAATTAAAATAATTAAAAAAAATTGTATTGAAAGTGAAATTTGTTTTGGTTTTATATACTATAATTTATTTTTGGAAGGGTGAATATTGAATGCCTAATTGTATACGATTTTTGGGGTCGTTTATTCTGTGTCCTCTTGAAATTTCCCGAAATTAAAACTTTTTATATAATAAACAATTTAAAGTTTTGGCTTTTTCATTAAATTTGTGTTTTTATTAGTGATTTTGTATATAAAAATTCTTATATTTTATATTATAAATATTTTAATTCTTTACAAGCTCAGACAAGCAATAAATATAAATATAATTAGCACACAAAAATTAATACGGGGAAAAACAATTAAAAACTATTTTAAACACAAAATTATTAAACACAAATTACATACATCAAAATACACAGAGAGAAAAGCTAAAGACACTGCATAAAATTTCTTATAAAAATGTATATATGTATTTAATGTAATATATAATTATATATATTAAACGACACACATTTATTATGTTTATATAAAAAAATATTTAATATAAATTTTGTTTGTGATAAATTATTTTGTAATTCAATTAAATTGATGTTTATAAGAAAATTAGCATAAACACAATGTAAGCTTTAAGTTTAATAAACAAATTTTTAATTTTAAAAAAAATTAAAAATACACTTAAAAAAATTTATGAGAACTAAAAAATATGCTTAGAATATAAATGAAATTTTTTTTGTTTTTTTGTTTTTATATTCGATATATTGTGTTTATGTGATGTTTCGAAATAATTCAAATGTATGTAGTATATATGTAAATGTTTTTGTGTGATTTTGTGTGTATGAATTTAAATGTCAATTTTTCAGTTAAAATTTTGACATTTTCGAAATGATGATTTGTAATGAAATTCCACTATTCGAGTTTTGTTATAGTTTTTTTCTTCGAGACTAAAATATTTCAATTAATTTTGAATTAATTTTTATTCAAATTAAAATTTCAGTGTATTTTTGTGATTTTAATTTATACAATTTTAAGCACACAGTTGAGTATTTTAATTTTGTACTGTATGTTTGTTTTATAAAAATGTTGAAATAATATTTTTGACATAATCTAATAAATTTTATTAAATTATTTTTTATGGGAATATAGTATTGCCAATCACTTGTACAAATATTTTTATTTTTGTAATTATTTAAAAATCAGTTGCAAAACTTGCTTAGGGCGCACTTCTTTTAATTATTAAATTTGTAAATGCAATTTATTTATATTAGTTAGTTTAATAACTGTAGTTTGTTAGCAAAATTGATAATATTTGAATATTTTAAATGTAATAAAAAATGCTCAAATCAAATACGTATTAAAATTACAAGTACACATGCATTACATAAAATCAAACACAAACTTTTTAACTATGCAATTAAATATTCAAAAAAATACACTGAAAAAAATTCAAAACAAACTAACTCACTGTAAAAAAATAAAATAGAAACTTTAATAATTGCAATTTATTATTATTATTTATATATAATATTTTTTCAAATTAAAGTTTATAATATTTTTATATATTGTAATTATTTTTGTTTCTATTTTATTTTATTTTTTTTTTTCGTCATGATTTGTTTTTTTAAACTAACATCGATGCTAAAACACTAAACAATGTTATGCATGTTGTTGTTGCTATAGCAATGATTGTTGTTGCTGTAGTTGTTGTTCTGGTGGCAGTTCTTGTCGTTATGAATTTAATGTAGTGTTTGTGTTGCGAATTAGCCGCCGAATTAAATCCGGCAGAATACAATAAAGTTCCAAGATTATTATTAGCAGAATCGGACTCACCTCGTGTCGTCTTCATAATAATTGATGCAGGCGATGAGAAACCAATGGCATTATGTGCTCTCAGATCGATGTGATAATAGGTGTTGCCACTTAAACGAGACATCTCGAATGTGGTTGTCTCAGCAACATCAACAGTCATGCATTGATTTTCGAATTCAGTCCATTCACCAGCAATTTTGACACCCTATCAAGAAAATAGAGGAAACATAATTTATAAGTCCTTGGTTAAATAAGACAGATGATATTTATATATTTTTAATATTTATTATATTTATCAATACTTATATATACATTAAAGTTGTACTGCCTAACATTAAAATGAAGTCTATAAATATTACTACATGGTTTTACCATCGGTATTTATATAGTATCAAATAGTGACGTAGTGAAGATTGTGCCGAGGGAGTCATATAGGAAAATGTTTTTTTTTTTGCCAGTATATTATGTAGCATGTATAAATGTATTATTTACGAATTATATTATCAAGGGGGATCTATCCCATTAATCTCAACGATTAAGCCTTCCCCAGAAAAATTTATATATTAATGAAATATTGAAAATTTTTAATACTTCATTTCCAATATATAGTACGTCCCATTAAAAGCTTGTATTTATTAGAATAAATAATTATTATAATAAATAATTTATTATAAATAAATAATTGTTATAATAAATACATTTATTATTAAATAAATAATTTATTAAATAATAAATTAATTTATTATAAATACATTTATTATGATAAATACATTTATTATAATAAATACGTTTATAATAATAAATACATTTATTACAATAATTGCGTTTATTACAATAATTGCGTTTATTACAATAAATACATTTATTACAATAAATACATTCATTACAATAAGTACATTTGTTTCAATAAATACATTTATTATAATAAATGCGTTTATAACAATAAATAAATTTATTACATTAAATACAACATAATATTTTATAATAACATTAATAATAAATGTCAAAACTTACCGGACAATATTTGACCTGATAGAAATCTATTGGTTCACCATTGTCAGCGGGTACACTCCATCGTAATTCAAAGTGATCTGAGTATGGTGATACAATAACAGGTTCTTCTTTGTCATTTTGTACTGGCGAATGCAATGGCTTAGGTTCTTCGGGTGCTGAACGTCTGGGTGTTGATTGCTGCAAATTAACGCCCCAATTACCAAGACCCACTAGATTACGTGCGGCGAAACGGAAATTATACATAGTTTGTGGTTTCAGTCCTTCAACAATATAGGGTGAATCTGGTGACCAGCTACGGTTAAAAGCTGTAGACCAATCTGGATTTAAAGCCTCTTTAAATTGTACATTATAAGCAATGATGGGTAAACCGATTTCTGTAGGTGGGCCACGTATGTCGAAAGTAATAGTGGTAGCTGTTATTTGACGTGGTGTAGCTGCTTCAACAAAGCCAGGAATGCGTGCTTCTTTTAATTGTATATCCTGTTCAGCTGTACCGTGTATGTTGGTGGCAATGCATTTGTAAACCGAGTAATAGTGACGTGCTACAGGATGTACAATTAAATCACTACGTGGTCCAGTACCAACAATAACTAAATTCTTATCGTATGCATCCTTGATGGGACGACCATTCCAACGCCATTCAATGGTAGCATTTGGTATACCCATAGCAAGACAACTTAGATTAGCTTTACGTTCCTCCCAACTGAATACTGGTGGCAATTCTTTCATATGCGTAAAATCTGGTGGGAATTCGATCGTAATATGACCAGTCTTATAAGCAGTATCACCTTTGTTACGTGCTATACATTGGTAAAGTCCATCATCAGTGCGCATAGCACGTGCTATACGTAAAGTACCAGTACTCTCGCCACGCTCTTCATCAAAATGCTGTTCGAGTATAATACGTTCATCATCAACTTGTGTCCCAGGTGCGTATTCCTCTTCAGATCCCCAACGACGGAATGTAATAGCTGGTGCAGGACGTCCCTTAGAGCGACAAGTTATGGCAACTTCTTTTTGACTCACACCGGTGACATTGTATAATTCGTAAACTTGTGGACGCACTAAGACATTCAATTTTGTTTTTTGATCTACAACACCGGCATCATTTTTGGCTATGCATGTATAGGTGCCATAATCATCCTGACTAACTGAGTTTATATTGAGTAAGCCTGTGAGTGCATTTACTTGGAAGCGATCTGCTGTGGCTACATTTTGTTGTGCTGCATCTTTAATCCAAGAGATTTCTGGTACTGGCTTGCCAGTTGCTGTGCAGTTTGTTGCGAATGATTTTCCTTCGACAGCTTCAAGTGTGTTTGGTAGGTAAGTGATAACTGGGCGTATATAGACCTCGACGCGTATTGTGCGTTCCAAAAGTTCACCAGTTTCAATAACAGCAGCACGACAGGTATAAGTACCATCATCGGATTCTTGTACATTACGTATGAGTAAACCATGTGTTTGCACGACATATTTATCACCAGAGCGCACCTGTGCGAAGGAATAAATAATCAATATTTCATAATATGGATGAGGAAGAGATTTAAACCGTTGTTTTTATTTTTAGAGAATTACAGAATTTTTATTAAAAATATTTATTATTTATTTAAGTATTTATTGTTACTTACAGGATCACCGTTTCGCAACCAATCAATTGTGGGATTAGGGTCTGCTTTAACTTCGCATTTAACAATGTAGTCTTCACCCAAAATCGGATATTGACTCTCTGGTGCATTCGTCCATGTTATTGCAACTAAAATTCGTTAAAAAAGAAAATTAAATAAATATTTGAAAAACGTTTGAATATAGTGAAATTTTTTTTTTTTTAATTTTATTTTTAAACTTTATTTGCACTTTAGTGGCATAAAGGCACTGCGCAACAACAACAGCAATAAATAAAATTTAACAAGTTCTTGGCATGTTTGTGAGCTGCATTTGTTGGCAAGTGAAATGCTTTAACGAGCTGCAAGCAAAAAATTATAAAAAAAAAAGGAAAATGGAAAACTTTAAGGAAAAGGAAAATTGAAGAAAGGATCAACTTTATAATTTTTAAAGTTTATCAGTTTGGCGAGAGATTTAACATTTTTAAGGTTGTGCCAGAGCATCATTTCATGACACTTTATGTCCTTTTCTTCGGATGCAATTTAGTCTATTCCTTATGTTCTTAAGTGTGTACGTAAGCAATATTTCCGTTTTTAGTTTATTGTCAGAAAGCTTTTACACATATGTCAGCAAGGATAACAAGTGAAAACTAGTTTAATATTTTTTTAGTATATATCTTTTACTTTTTTGTAAACACCAGCATTATTAGATTTTTTAATTTGAGTGACAATGATAACACTACTGGCTATTGCCAACAAAGCTGCCAACCTAAAACTGATATGAAGTGGATACTAAACGGTGACTACTGTAGCTTCAGTAGTTTCTCAAGATGAGGAAGATAAAAAGATGAGAAGTGTTAGGTGTTATGGATTTATTTTTATTATTTTTTATAAAATTCAATGATTAAGTGAATTTTTGATTGAATCAAGTTGCTTCTTTAGAAAGTTACAATTATTGAAATACTATGAGGTTATGTCAGAAAGCTATACCAAGTATTATATCCTTTTCACATATAGTCTTTAAGAGAATAAACTATTATTGTTTGTTTGTATTGCATTGATAGGAATTGATAGGATGACTGTTGCCTGAATTTATTTTAAAAGGCAAGGAATAATTTTAATTAATGAAATTAATTTAATTTAAAAAATTTATCATATCTTAATTTTGATACGTTAATAATAAGAATGCATACGTATATATATTGTTCTATGCTTAATTTGATGGGCGATGGTGCAATACTTGAGATCTTGCGAAGTCGGCTGAAATCATGAATTAAAAAACAGTATATGCGAAGAAATACAGGAGTCAGTATCAAGAAACTAAGAAAATATATCAGCATCAGAAACTTATCTGATGCAAATCTTATAATTTTAAGATAGTTTAAAAATCCATTAGGCAACTTTAACTTCAACAAAAAATTAAATTTTTGTATTGACTTTTACAGGCACAGATGAAGAATGAAATATTGATGGACCTATAAAGGTTCAAATGGTTTGATCGTTTAGATATTCGAGTATATATTTGTCGTGGGCTTAGTTGCCGTATGTTTACCTAAGCAAACGGCTACTTCTCTAAATACTCAGATGTTTATTTGATAAACACTACAGTGGTTAAATAGATGAATAAATAGATTTGTAGATGATACATATAGATTAAAAGATGATACAGTATTAATTCTAAGGAGCATGTTATGATTACAGTCACAGTTACGAAGTTGTTGTTGTTTTTAATGCAAAATGAAAAATTAACATCTGCAACAAGAATTTGTGACTGTGACTGCAATCATAACATGTCTCTGAGTTTTCTGTTTATTAACCAACAGGAATCCAGTATACTTATTATAACACCAACAGGATTCTACTATATTTATCGCAACACCAATGATAATCCAGTTTCCCTTTCGTAACACCAAAGAAAATTCAGTAGAATTATCAAAACACTGACGTGAATCCAGTATATTTATAGTAACTCCAACGGAAATGCAGTGTTCCAATCGTAACAAAAATGGGAAGCCAGTATGCTCATCAAAACGACGATGGGAATTTAGTAATCTTATCACACATTATTCATAATACTGTATGTTATTCATAACATCAGCGGGAATATATTTCTATATTGGAAATATAGAATTTTTACCGCAATCTCAACGTGGACCCAGTAGGCTTCTCACAACACAAACTAGTACGCTTATCGCAATACCAACTAAATTCAACGGAAATCAATTATGCTTCTATAAAACTGAATTAGTTATCATAGATATTATGAACGTAGAAAATTTCAACAGCGCTGAACGCAGAAAAAGTGATTAGTTATGACAGAGTACACACGACATGAAACAACATAGAAACACAAACAATACTAATTGAATCCGATCACTAAACATTTCGTATACAAAGAAATATAATGCAATTGCAAAATATTTGATTCACCTAATAAAATGTGTTTTCTATATTTACATTAGGAAACCAAAATTCTTAAGTTTATTTTATTATTATTACTTTGTTACGAATAAACAAATACATTGTTTTCGATAAGATAGAATAGGTCAGCTAATATCTTCTTACGTTTCCGTTTAGTTTTATTTTGATATGAATAATCAAAATTATTATTTTCCATAGCCAGTTTTCCAGATAACACAGGTCAGCTAATACGTTTCTCTTTATTTTTATTTCGATATGAATTATCAAATATATTGTTTTCTACTGACAGTTTTCCAGATAACTTAGGTCAGCTAATATCTTCTTACGTTTCCTTTTATTTTAACTTCGATATGAATAGTCAAATATATTGCTTATAAGTCAGCTAATATCTTACGGCATAACTAATTCATTCTTAATAAAGGCACAAAACAATAACTCAAATCAATACAATCAGTAGTAGATAATGACAGCACACTCTATAGGATCCCACTGGTAAGCAAAGTTCTGAATTATTATTCCATTCTTACGCAATTAAACCTATGTAACTTTTGTTTATAACTTTTTAAGATTTACAGTGTTGCCATACTTCCTTTTTCCGTTTTGTTAAGAATAAAGTCCTTTCTGCATTATTTTGTGGTATTTTAAATTTAAAAACTTTAAATTTAACCATTGCGCCAAGTGACCAACTTCAAATGTTAAGTAATTCTATAAAATTTTATAACTTTATGCAAATAACTTTTGAAATGGCAATAATTGGTTTCCTAGCAACAATACACCTCACAAATAAAACAACAGTACGAAAGTTCTTTGTGCTAATTTAACAAATCAATTTTACATTATTTCATAGTGGCAATGATGGTTTCTCCTTTACAGGCAGTTGACACAATACAAAGTGGAACACTATAGCACACACACACACTTATTCACACTTACACTCACCTACAACAGCCAAACAAATCGAAAAGTTTTTCAATAAGTTTGAATTGCAGTTAGGCAGATTCAAGTCAAAAACTAATAACAAAGATGCATGTTACTTTCAGTGTTGTTGCTCTGTTAGTGCACTGTTGTTGCATTGGTGTTGTTGCATTGCTGTTGTTGCTTTACTGTTGTTGCATTACTGTTGTTGCTTTGCTGTTGTTCCATTGCTGTTATGTACGAGTATTTTTCTTCTGTTACTTTTATTCTTGATGCATGCATTGTTGCTGTTTACCGGGTTGAAAATGTTCACTTGCCAAGGTTCAGTCAGGCTTGCCCTGCATTTATTATTAATGCACTCCACTTTAGTTTTCATATAACTTTTACTTCAACCTTCATATAAGTTTTATTCTCTGCCAAACGTTTTTTGGCTTATATGCCAAGTTAAAGTAAACATGTGTCTGTTAAGCTGAGCTTCTTACAGAGACTCTGCTCCAATAACGTTGTAAGTGCAGAATTATACTTTCAGGAAGTTTTAGTACATCCGGGCGTTATGCACACATTTGTTGGTCTTTGCTTTTCTTTATTTGCACTCACTTGATGTCATTGCTTTTGAGCACAGTATCCCGTAAGTGTTGAAATCATAGAAAGCTCTATTTGTCTCTTTTTTTGCTTGAAGAGTTAGTGGGTACTGCTTTCCTTTACTGGTCTTGCTTTCCTTCACTCGTCCTGCTTTCCTTTACTGATCCTGCTTTTTTGGTCCAGCTTTCCTTTATTCTTTCAATTTTTTTCAAAAAAAATAAAAATGGAAAGAGAAAAAATTGCGTTAACTGTATTCACATGTTATATTTTATTTCAATCAGGATGCATTGGTGAAATTATTGTTTTGAAATGGACTTTCTTTATACTGACAATTTGCTTTTTCCTCTTGTCTTCTGCAAATAATATAGAGCATAGCAGGAAGAACTTATTGATTCCTTATTGGTTCAGTACTTTTGTGGTTTGATGTTGAAATTTGTTTAAATTAAAAAGTGAATTTGTATTCTCTTTTTTTCTCAAAGTAGAAACTTTTGAATAGTAAAGTTTAAATTTGCATTTAAATATAAAACTTATAATTTGATTTAAATTGTTAAAATATTGAACGTGGTTAGTGTGGGATTTTCAAACATTTTGGAGTCATTTGATTTTGCAAATAGAAATAATAATAGAGATAATAATAAAAAAGATTCTATTTCTAAATTCGAGAAATTACTATTTTTTACCGAATTTAGCGGTTCAGGTTTTTAAAAATTTTGGAAATTTTTTTTTATTATTTTGCTTAAAAATGATGAGAGATAATAGCAAATAGAAATAACAATAGAGATAATAATGCTAATAGATTCTATTTCTATTTTTGAAAAATTTTATATAAATGAAATTTGCTCTCAATTCCATGAATTACAATAGAAAAATCAAGGGGAATCTGATTTTAAAATGTTTTCAGATAATATTTATATTTTAAATTGGATATAAACTAAAACCTCTATTTGAAATTTTAATTAATTAAATAAAATTTTTGTGCTTTCGTTGTTTTGCGAATACCAAACTCAACGTCAGTTAATAAAGTAGTAATTCAATAACTAATGGTAGGAATGTCATAAAATTTTGACATGTGGCATTTGAGAATCGTCGTTTCATAAAAATCATATAAATCAATAATTAAAAATAACTTAAATTCAAACATCATATAAGTAATTTTAATAAAATGAAATGTTTTAAATTGAGAAGAGCTTGCATTTCCTAAGTGGGGAAATAGGTTATGATGCATTTGGGTTTATTCTGACATTAAGTTTTTTATAAAAACTTTCTTTACTGATTTCTATGTCACTTGAAAATTAATGGATTTATGTTTTACCTATAATATACATATACCTATAAATAACAAATTGACTTGGATGTGTCCAACGACTTCAATTTTAAATTGATGAGTGACGTTGCCAGTTGAAAATTATGAAATTAACTGAGTGATGTATTATATTATGTGGAAGTTATAGTTACATTTACCTCCTTACTTATTGAAAGTAGTTCTTTTGTTATTTTTGACTTCAATAATTTTAATTACAAGTGAGTTACGTCTTACACATATAAATTTTGATTAGCACAAATCAATTATGTCTATCAATTTATCTCATTGATTGTGTTTAATGCAAAATACAACTTTGCGTTTCAAAGGTTTTAACTTAAAACCATTTTAATACATATATTTATAGCTAATAAATCAAGTAATACTAATTAATAATACAATTTATAACATTTAATACAATCAACCGCATAAACCATTATAATAATTATTTTATAAACATAACAAAGACACCATTAGCTTTATGATGCAAATACGGTTTTATAGATATGTTGCATTCACCACTAGTGATTGATATGCAAGAATATTATACCTATATTATATATTATTAACTTAACACATTAATAAAAATATATTAAGAAATTCCATGTTAAAAGTTTTTGAAAATGCTCTAAAGTATGGTTGCTCTATCGACAATCCGCAGAAGGTTACCGATCTGTGTCTTTAAGATGAATGTTAATTGAAATACTGTATTTTCGATCTCAGATAATACTATATTTTGGAAAAATAATAGTACCAGTACTAGCAATGTGCCATAAATATTTTATTGTTTTTTGTAAAATACATTGAATACTTTTGGAGTCTTCTGTACTTTTTGGTTTAAAAACATTGCAATTAAGTATATCATAATTCACTAATAGAGAGGTTTCCAGCAGTACTTAATTGCAACAACATAAATTTTTATTAATTTTTAATTATTTGTATTAATTGTATAAACTATTAAATAGAATAGTTTCTATTAAGTAAAATAGTCTATGCTGTCATAAAATCAATTTAATAAATCATTAATTTTATAATATAACTATTTCAGTTTATTTATTTATTTGTGAGTTAACATTAAAATTAATTTTAAAGTTAACTAAGAATAAGAAACTAGACTATTAGGTCTTTTGCCCTATAACTATTTTATTGCAGTGCACGTCACTACATTGATTTTAAAATTTCTTTTAAACTACGTCCAATTAAGTTATAAAATACTGCTTGAAAATAATAATTCCATAAAATAAACCAATAAACTCAATTTCTTGTAGTGCTCAATTTCTCGTACAGTAGTTTCCTCGTACACATTTCCTTGCAGTGTGCACATCCGTTTCCTTCTAAATCCATTTTCTGCTTGAACAGATGATTAAGTTCCATGAAATCTTTTGCATTCAAAATTTTGTGGAAAGCAAGTACACGTAAAATAATAAAATGTGTATTTATGGATACATATTTACATAATTTGTAGTAAAATATTTATGACTTAAAAGAAATATTTTAGTTTTAATTGGCTCCAATAATGGTTTTGGATCTTTGAACTTCTTTTTTTCATTATTAAAAATATAAATTTGAGGTCACATTCTCATTGAAAGTTGGCAAGGCCATCTACAAAATAAAATAGAGGTGTTGATTCACAACAAATCGGATCACAACAAAAGAATAAAATAAAATAAAATAATGTAAAGTAAAATAAAACAAATAAAAAAAAAAATAATAAATAAAAACTAAAAGAAAATAAACTAAATTTAAATAAAATAAAATACAATAATATAAAATAAAACAAAATGAAATAAAATAAAATAAAAAAAAAACAAATTAAAATAAAATAAAATAAAGTGAAATAAAATACAATAAAAGAAAACTGATAAAATAAAATGAAACGAAATAAAATAAAACAAAATAAAATAAAATAAAATAAAATAAAATAAAATAAAATAAAATAAAATAAAATAAAATAAAATAAAATAAAATAAAATAAAATAAAATAAAATAAAATAAATAAAATAAATTAAATTAAATTAAATTAAATTAAATTAAATTAAATAAAATAAAATAAAATAAAATAAAATAAAATAAAATAAAATAAAATTAAATTAAATAAAACAAAATTAAAAAGTGAAATAAAATAAAGTGAAATAAAATAAAGTGAAACAAAATAAAATAAAATAAAATAAATGAAATAAAGTAAAGTAAAATAAAATGAAATAAAATACAACTAAATAAAATACAATACAATATAAAATAAAGTGAAATATAATAAAATAAAATATGGCAAAATAAAATTAATACAATAAAATAAAAAAAAATACTGGAAGTACAGTAATGTACTGTAAAATAATTGAAATGAAATAAAATAAATTAACGTAAAATAAAACAAAATAATATAAAATAATATAAAATAAAATATAATCAAATACAGTAAAATAAAATACATTAAAAAAAAGAGATAAAATAAAAAATAGTAAAAGAAAATAAACTGAAATAAAGTAAAATAAAATATAATATATTAAAATATAATATAAAATAAAATAATATAAAATAAAATAAAAACAAAAAAAAATAGTACAAAATAAAACAAAATAACATAAAAAAAAAATAAAATGAATATAATAAAAAAAAATATAATAAAAAATAAAATATAATAAAAAAGAAATTAATAAGTATTTTAATGTAATAAATAGGAAAGCATGTTATTATATATTTATGTTTGTTTTAATATTAAGAATTTTTATATGAAAATTTTTTGTGCAGTTAGAAATTGTTTTAGCTCGACATAATGGAAATATGAATATGGACAGAAATCATCTCTCCGACATCTCTCCGTAAAATACGTATATATACGAAATTTTATACAAATTCTAAAGTAGTTTAAAAAAACTTTGAAAAGTTAATACAATTTAAAAATTTAAAGCAGTTTAAAAAATATAAATTTATTATAATCAATGACAAAGAAAATACATTTTTTTTGTCTTTAATATAAAAGTATTCAATATAACTTCAATATAATTTCGATATTGATATTATATAGTACTCTACATATATTAATTATATGATTATAATAATATATATATACATATATATATATATATATATATTAATTATAGTTATTATTAAAATATAAATTTTATTTCAGTTAATGTATAAAAATTCAAAAACCTCAGCATCTTTTTTTTATAAACGCCTAAAAATATATACCATATATCGCAATAAAAAATTAATAAAAATGAAATTTATATTCAAAACTTTAGAAATTGTGTTAAATTTGTGGTTTGAAGTCTTGAGCTAAACTTTTAATTTTTTTTTTTTTTTTCATAATCAAACAACCCAAAAAACCATAAATTATTGGTTTCGTAGTACTAGTGCCCTTTTCTACTTTGCGCCTATGTTACTTTTAAGCTTGTCTGCGGTTGTGTTCACTTGAAAGGAGGAAATTCTTGAAAAAATTTAATATGTTGGCCAAACGCAAAAGTTTGGATGCAAAGGGGTTCGAAGTTATTTTCGAAGCAGGCTTTTTGATATTTGATATCAAAGCTAAATTACATTTATACAAAAAAAAGTTAAATTTATTTATGGCTACTGCAAACTAAAAGGACATTGACTGAAGTTAGCTTTGATAACTGATTTTAATTAAAAATGTAAAATGCTAAATTTATGGTTTTCTCAAATTTTTCGTTTTCTGTATTTAGGGTCGAATAAATTTATTTAAATTATAGTTTTCAGTTTCAGCATATAAATATTTTTCTTTGTAATGTAAACTGAGCTAGAAGGTACAAAATTTAATCATACGTAAATAGATAAGAATTTCAGCTATTTGGTTTCATATCCTTATGTAAATTCTGTACTATATTTCAATATCTTAAATAGTTTTTTAAAACTATTTAAAACAAATTAAAAGTTTAAATAAATAAATTTATTTAATACACTTTAGGAGAAACTCGTAATATTTTAAAAAAATTCAAATCAGTTCATGGTTGACGGTCTCTTTAACTGACACATGAATTTGTACAAAGGTTCATAAAGGTGGGCTCGTATTTGATATTGGTTTATATTTTTTTCCTAATTTCACATATTTGTTGATAGCAGTATGACATTCTACGAGATATATTGTATTACACATAAAGAAAGCCTTTAAATGTAATAAGTGCAAATTAAATCTATTGAAAGTCCAACTAATAGATCTTTTTTCAAAATCGCAGATTTTTTTCGATTGAATGTATGCTATGTGAAGCTACTGAACTTGTTTATTGACAACAGCAGGACGTAACTATATAAGTTAAGTGGAAATATAATAATGGATGTTTACGAATGCGAAGTCAGTAATGATAATATTATCGAACAAGGAATCATTTCAACAATATTTAAATATTTATATTTAAAATTTTTATACTTTTTTACAGTACAGTCTTAATTGCATATTTCTTTGAACAAACTTAACCTTCAAATATTTTTAAATGTACACTAAATGTACTCTAAATGTACACTAAATGTACTCTAAATGTACACTAAATGTATTCTTAATGTACAGTAAATGCACATTTTAGGGAATAAATAACATAAACCTTTTTATAAAAATTTTTGTAAGGTTAGATTCTCCATCTCCCAATGTAACAATATATATATTATTTCCAAAACGGTTATTTGATGATGGATATTTGGCAATACTTGAAAAAGCTGTATGGTTAGCCAAAAATTCATTTAATTAAAATAACATAAAAATAATTTTTGTTGTTGTAGCTCACTACTATTTGGAACTTCTCTATAAAAATATAATAAAAACATAATTTTTATACATAATTTCAAAAACCTTTTAGAATTTCAATATATATAAATTATTAAATTTACAACTATAAGTGTAAATTTATTCAACGCTTATAATCCAAAACAAACTCTTATAAGATTTTAACAAATTCATAAAGCAATTAAAAAAATTAGAGTAAAGCCGATTAAGCTAAAAAAACACTTAAGTAACTTATAGAAATCTTTCTTAGAAATTGTATTAATTTTTAATGCTTTGAACACATAGTGAAAGTTACTATATGTACTTATTAAATATTAACCAGCTTTCTTTAAAATCTATTAAAAATTTCTATGAAATAGAAATTTAATTAAGTGCACACATCCTTCTTAATAAAACTTAAAGTTGCACTAATTAAAAATTAAAACAAAATTGCGCATTTTAATTAATAATTCTCCATGCGGCTTTGCTGGTTCTAAGCAAACTCTCAAAACTTGCGTAATAAGTTTTATGAAAAGATGCACTAGACTTGAGCAAATGTGTGCGTTGTTTGATTACACGACGTTCAACAAGAATTTCTTAACACTTTACATACAAGATATATTTCAAATTTAATCAGTGCTTAAAACTTATCCGCAATAGCTTCTTAACTATGAGCTATGATTTTGCTTAACGCCATAAACTAAAACCGCAAGCACATCAAACAAGTGATTAAAAAGTAAAAAAAAAATAGTGAAAATTAAAAATAAAGAGATATATAAAAAATACACTGATATATTAAAAATAAAAAGATATAAAAAGATATAATAAAAACGAAAAAAGAAACTATAAAAATAAAAAGAAATTAGTAAAATAAAAATTATATGCGGAGTTGGTGCCTTAAAATTTTTATAAAAACTTTGGCATAGTTTTGTGCGCAATTATATTTGTAGCGGCGTTGCTGTGCGGAGCGTAGAAACTTACAAAATATGAATTTATTTATTTGCCAAAGGGTATAATTGCTTGCTTAGTTAAAGTCTTAAAATGCACATACATATATATATGTATTTACACGTATATATGTATATGTGTATATGTACCTATATGTATACACATATAATGTGTTTATGTACACATACTTAAAAAGATACATGACACACATTCAATTCAATTGAGTTTACTTGAGTTCATATATAAAACATATTTACTGGTAAATGCGGTGAAAGTTAAAAGTGCTATGCTCCTAAATGCACGCTACAGTTTTGTTTGAAAATTCGTAAACAAAAATTTTTGCATTCGTTTTAACTTCAGTTTTGCCTTTTTAAGTTATACACCAAAAGATGTTATATATTTTTAT
This sequence comes from Teleopsis dalmanni, assembly GCF_002237135.1. NCBI lineage: Eukaryota > Metazoa > Arthropoda > Insecta > Diptera > Diopsidae > Teleopsis > Teleopsis dalmanni. Next base: position 167,746,209 of record NC_051846.1, on the reverse strand, counting down.
GATTTATTTGCTTATGCATATTAATGAATATTTATAAATATATAAATAATATATATTTAAATACACATAATGTATTTTTGTATCACTTTAGAATATTTTTTTTTATGAATTTTTTACTTTTAATTTCTAACTGCAGAAGATATAAAATAGTTTCCTTATATCTTTGAATTTATTTTTTATATGTATGTATAGGTATAACATATATTATAATCTCTCAAGAACCTATTTGAGTGAATTTATTACTTTGCAGTTATTTTAAGCATTTCTAGCTAAAACATAAAGACTTGTGATTATGTATTTAATGCAGGGTTCAGAAAAACACTGTGCTGTGCACAAAAATGCAAAACACCACGCACAAATGTTGTGCGATTCTAAAATTTCACACCACAAATGTGGTGTGCGAAAATTTTTGTGCACATCTTAAGTGCACATCTTGTGTGCACAAACGAAACGCACATTTCACACGAGTGTGGTGGAGTGAAATAAAACTCGCACACGCATTCGTTGTTTGTGCCGAAGTTATTTCGCACAGCACATTGTGTGTGCGGCAGCCAACTTGCCCTCGCACACAACGTGTGCAGAAAAGAATACGAGAAGCACATTTTGTGTGCAGGCTCGAAAATAAAAATGCACCCAAATGTGCGGAGACGAAATGTCTACTGCACGTTTGTGTGAAATGATGATTTAAAAGCGCACAATATTATGACAAATATCGCAGCAAAATAGTACGGAAAACTGATTTGTATTAATTTTGGTCTTAATGCGAAATATTTTATTGAAGAAATAATTTTGTATTTATATTTTAATTTTGAATTTATTATTAGATTTACATTTATTGCTTATATTGCTTATTTTTTTAAGGTTTATTAATTTAAAATATGGGAATAAAGTTAATTTCACAATGTACTTGAAAACTTTGTTATATTCAATAGGTACATGAATTTAATAGAGAAAGAGTATTTGTTTCGAAATGTTATAAGTAAAGAGGATCGGTTCTACGGATCGTACTTTGAAAAAATTAAATATATCAATTTTGGACTACTTCATAAAATTTTATTTAATAGTAAGTTGTACACTAAGATTCGTTAGTAAGGTTATAAAAAGCAAATTAAATATTTTTTACAACAACATAAATTAATTTTGTTATTAGATTTCACTTAATTTTTTATCTTTAATTACAGCTTAAATTTAACGAAGTTATTGAAATAATTTAATAATTTAATATCTAAATTTTTTATTATAAAATATATAATTTGTATTACATATTTTTTGAAATAAATTTTCATTTAATCTTATTAATAACATTTCTGAAATATTTTTTTCACTTAAATTATATCTCTGCTTACTTAGCACAGTAGAAAGGGCGCTAAAATCCTGCTACCTGTTCAAAAAAATATTTTCCTAATCTTTCGCGTTTTTTAATGAATGTTAGAAACTCTACCTAAGTGAATACATATTTCTGGAGAAGAAAAATATCTATTTGTGGCCCTCCCGTATTATCTTTTTTAAACTGTTGCAAAATTTATTAAACAAATACACCAATACCAATACCTGCTACCTGTTCAAAAAAAATATTTTCCTAATCTTTCATATTTTTTGGGCATAAAAAAATCTTCCTAAAATATGTTTTTATTTTTTTTAAACTGGTGCAAAACTTTCCAAACAAATACTTTAAGTTCACTTACTATATTTGCATTTAAAAATGCACAAAGTAATATACAAAAAACTAATATTTTAAGTTAAAATACAAATAAGGTTAAGACAGTTATAATTTTTAGTTAACATTAATTAACAAAAATAATTATTTTAAATATTTGTTATTTATGCAATTTTTAACATAAGTTACGATCCCAACGAACGCAAATATCAATTTTTTCAAAATTTGCAACAAAATAATATTTTCTATTTCAAACAAAATTGTGAAGTTCCTGTAATTTTTTCCACCCTTGGGTGCAAGCGCAAAATCGCACATTTGTGCACGTTTGTGCATCGCACATTTGTGCACATTTGTGCACGTTTGTGCAGTCGCACATTTGTGCACATTTGTGCAAACGTAATATGAGCAGCACACTCGTGTGCAAAGAGAATTTTTTGTCGCACAGTGCGGTGCGAGCATAAAATTTTCTCGCACATCTGATTGTGCACATTTTTAAAAATCAGTCACACAGCACAAATGTGTGTGCACGAATCTGTGTGCACAATCATCGCTTTGTGCGATGTGAAATTTAAAATCGCACAACAAATTTGAGTGCGTGCATTTTTTTTCTTAACACCACAAATGTGCGTGTGCATATTTTAAAAATAATTTCCACTCGCACAGTGCAGTGTGCGATTTTGTGCACCACATTCCGAACTCTGATTTAATGTTGATTTCAAGAGATTTCATAACACAAATACATGCCAAGTAAAGTAGTAGCCAGCCACAGTTTTTAATATATAATGCAACATTTTGCAATAGAGCAAAAATTAATAAAATGGAAAAATAAAAAGCTTAGCTTTACTTACCATAAGTTTTAATTATAACGCTCGTTTCGAGTAATTCTGTGTTCGCATAGGATGCGGTGCAGTAGTATTTTCCTTCCATTTCGACCGAGAGTGCTGAAATCATGAGTGCCAAACTTTCGCCAGGCAATGTTTCCGTATACATCGGCGGTTGATTGCGGCCAGTACTACAATTTTTGTATTTCAGTTACCAAAGTTTTTAATTTTTATTTCAATTTTTGTGTTTTTTTGTTCAGTTATCGTAGGTTTTTGGCGGTTTTTGTCGGTTTTTGTTGGTTTTTTGCACATCAACCAAGCATTTCACACAGAGGAAAATCATTAGAATTTCATTTGCAAATATAGTGCATGAATATGTTTTGTAGTATTTTGTTAGCATGAGGAAGTGAGCAAATGATATATCATGTTTGGTTTTCATGGCAGCAGGAAAGTATAAAAAAAAAGAAAAAAAATAATTATGATTATTTAGTAACGTTTTCATTAAGTTCGCTATTTATATTAATAACTATTACTATATTTATTTAAGTTAAATAAATGTTAATATATGTAATTTGTAATATGCAAGTTAAATTTATATATGCAGCGCAGGATTTATAATGAGGAGATTTTTTTTAGTAATGGCAACACTATCCAACGATTTTATGCAGTTGTGAAAACTTCTCTAATGTAAGCTGCTGATGAAGAGTGGATAAAATGGTTTTATTTTATAGTTTTAATAATTTTGATATTTATATTATTTATTACATCAAATTTATTTTTATTATGTGATTGAATACTTTTTTGATGTGGCCACATATTCGGATTGGTTTAGTGGTTTTGTAAATTTGGTTTTCATGAAATTTATTAGTATTTGCTTTAATGTTTCTATATTGTTGGTATATCTATTTAAATATTTTACTTATTTTTAGGTATTAACTTTTATAATGATTATATATTATTAAATATTTAATTGACGTTGCAATTACTGAGATTATTATTATTATTTTCAAATACAAACATATTATAGTACATTTAACCATAACATGTGTTGTACATTTAGTTATGGTTCTGTTCAGGTTCTATTCTTAAATCAATTTGGGATTTGAAGCGTAATTTGTAATTTTTTCTGGTAATAACTTGATTTAACTTACATGGTAGTACTATGTTTACACTGTAATATTAACAGTATATTAAAGTAATCATCGAGATTAAAACTCCTGATTTGAATTTACCAAAGTAAAATTAAATCTTTTAGTCAAGCTTAATAGTACGTATATACTATGTGAGTAAAAGTATATCACATCAATTAAACAGATTTAATTTCATATACTAATTATTTAAGATTAGAGATTAATAGACAAAATAGCGACAAATACTGTGTTTGCACTATGAGATTGCCAGTTTAAAACAATTATCAATATTCAAGCTGTATAATAGTTGTTAAATTGTAGATTTACCAAACTGAAACAAAGTCTGCTTTTGGGAGAAATTAACACTACATTTATACTGTAAGATTGAAGCAATCATCGACTTTATTAGCACTTAAGTTATAAAGACTGCAATTAGATTGTTTACAGAATAAATTGATTTGGATATAGAATAAATTCATTTGTATATATCAATTCTGTCAGGAATGCATTATTTCAATAAATGTCGTTAGCGTTTCTATAAATAATATCCAAAATAATCTCTAAAGTACAGTGTAATCGGTGTAACTTTAAAAATCTTTAATGGTTTTGTTAACCGTACAATGTGAACACCGCATAATAGAAGCAAAAAGTATGCAATTAAAATAAAACTATAATTTACAGTTGAGTTCTATTTGCCTCTAAAAATATGCAACACATTTTATTACATAAATGATTTGTTACTGGTGGAGGAGAACAATTCTTTAATTACAAAATTATAATAATTTGTATTACCAGAGAGTCATATGAAGCTAGTCACTTCAAATATGAAATATTTGTTGTTTTCAACGATGACTAAGAATGTGATCTTGAAAACAGGAGAGATAATTCGATTAAATTTTGGTAATGATGAGGATTTTTAACAAAAAAAATATAATTTTGTCCTCTGACAAGAAATATGCTTCGAATAGAAAAGAGCGAAACATTTAGGAATTTTTAAATAAAAAAAATATATCGACTAGACGTCTCTACTGCTTTCATATGGGTATGACTCTTAGTTAAAAAAAAATCATTTACTTTAATTATTAAATATTATATTTATTTTCTTAGTAAACTTAGTAAACATTTCTTTTAACTTTTTTTGTCAAATAGATTTGCTTTAAATATTCTAATTAACATTAATGCGAAAAAAATTATTAACTAATTATTTTTATAAATTTTATAAACTATAAATGTTTGGATATTCATGCTTTAATCGAAGTTTTATGTACTTTTAAGCATTTTTTGATTACGAAAACTTTAACATTATTTTTGGTTAATGTTTATTGCATTATGAATGATAATCAACGTTTGCTTTCATAAAGTTTAGTAATTGTTTTTATAATAAAATAGTTTGACATAGTTTTGAACATTGATAAAGCAAACAGTCTTGTCATTTTATACGTTTTTTGTTTTTGATGAACTTTTTGATGAACTAAAAAATATTATAAAATCGTATGCATGCGATTTTAACGCTGTTGACATTAGTTCAACTATAGCTGTAGGGAAAAGTTTAGAATAGTTTATGAATTTACATGAAATGGCAAAATTTTTAATTAGTTGTAATTGCATTTAATGCTGAAGGGGTGCCATGAAAATAATTTTTTATGTGTAAAAGTTAAGCGCGTTCAGTAAGTACTTAAATCAGTTTTATAAAATTTTGGATATAATAATTAACAGAAAAAACATAACAAAAAACAATAGCTATTTACATAGAAGTTATATAAAAAGTATGAAAAAATTTTATAATACAGTTGATTAACATTTATATAAATTTGAATAAGGGGAGGAATATAACATAATTTTTTAGTCAAATAATTTAATGAATGTCTTCAATGATTTGATAAAGCTGTTGTCAAATCATATTAATTATTATGTTATATATTATTATATTTTTTTTGTTAATATATTTTTAGTTATGTTTATAGAATTTATAAGTAAATGCTATTGATAATATAGTGTTTCTATAAATAAGCTTTACAAATGGCAAGCTGGTGACTTGCATTGTAGAGAGATACTTGATTGCTACAGTTTTTAATGTGTATATATCACCAATTTTTAACAATAATTTTCTACAGAAATTGTAATTAATTATATTTCTTATACCTAGAAAAAAAAGAAGAAATCTGTTTATAAAATTTTTTCCTTTTAATCTTTACAAAAACGTGAACGCTATCTTACTTATTTGTAAAATTAAACGGGAGAGACACTTTAAAATTAAATTTAAAAAAATAAAACCTTAGCACCATATTACAGCAATATTTTCTTGCTCGCATAAAAGTATGCTATAAAAACGAAATAAGCAACATAATTCCCATTTAACATAATCGTTGCATAGTTTCAGGATATTTATTCTCCTTCTCAGATATTGTTTTTTTTATTGCTATTACAAATTTTTCGCTTTTCAAACATTTAAGATATATAATATATATATATTTATTCTTACACAACAAATGTAAAATAAAAAATTGCGCCCATAAGCACTTCGAGTAACATAACAACAAAATTGCAAATAAAAACATAAAGTGCATTTGTAATCAAACACGCAATTGCACCGACAGCACAAAAATATTTGCCTTAACATGACTTTTTGTTAAGCGAAAGTTTGTTTGTTTGCAGTGCAGTACAAACTATTGCTGTGACTGCAAATAAAACGGGAGAGACACTTTGAAATTGTAAAACAAATTGAAGCTTCAATAAAACAACGTCAGTTTGGTAGTCAGATAAGTCAGAATTGTCAGTTGAAATAAATTATAAAAATCTACTAGCAAAGTTGAAAACAAAAAGAAAACAAATCACTGAAATGTTGCACAAATGTTGCTTGTGTGCACGTTTTTCTATTTGTAGGGTTGTTTATATTGCAATTGATGTACCACTGATGTTCATTGAAGTTTGCAATGGAAACCTGTGCTGTTTTCAAAATTTTTATTGAGCAATTTTAATCGAAGCTCAAAGCAAAATTGCTTTTCCATGTTATTTGAATACCTATCAGACGTAAAATGGATATTTAAGGAATTTTAATAGCGACCAATAAATGACTTCGAACGATTACATTTAGAGTGGTTTAATAGATTACTATGGTTTATTTGAAACAAATTGGCGAAAATTTAAAATTTCTAGTACTGTTGACTGACAAATTGCTAAAATCAAGCTGAAAATTACTGACTATTTATTAGTTTTGTGCTCCAAAACAGTATATAATAACATTTTCAAATAGAGAACTAATCTAGCAACCAGGTTTTTTGCGTATATAAACTTTTTCCTCTATTTCCTCTAATTCATATGTTCATTATGCAAAAAAAAATTATTTTAAGAATCTCATCTCATCTCATCTGCATTTACGAGCCACTTGGATAGAATAGGAGTATATGATGCTAAAAATTGATTAATCGTAATTAATCGATTGAAAGTGTTTTATCATTTCTATAAATATGCAAGTAATAAATAAAATGATAATCTAGTTTGTCAGTGATATATTATTAGAAAAACATATAGTGGACACAAATGTTAGCTTTCTAAGTTCTGTTGGACCACGAAATGAGATCAGTAGACACAACAACTTGTCTTTCCGGATGGCAGGTCATAGTAAGTACAACGGCAACCGTATAGCAGATAAACGTTACGTGATGGTGTAGAAATGAAAGAACTGAAGAAATTTGAGTAAAATCCCTCATTAATATAAATGGATATACACCTATTTCATTAAAAATGGCTGGATATGATTTAGGAAAAACTTGGTAATAAATCTTGTAAAAGTTCTTTTTAAAGACCATAAATTATGAAATTTACACAAGAAAAACTTCTCTGCGAAGAAAAAATGACAAGCTGTCACCTATTGTGTATATATTCAGCATAAGCAAAAAACTGGGTTAAGGCCATTGGAAAAACTTCCTCAGATCCTGACAGAAAGTTATAGAACTTAACGAGAATCGAAGGATTATCATGCTGTCTCCTATAGCCTGCATTAGCAAAAATTTGGGTTACGCTTTTTACAAAAGCTCTTTTTAAAGGTCCAAAAAAATATAATTACACAAAAACAAGGCACACTTTTCATTATTATAAATGAATATACATTCCATTAAATATGATTTAATATAATTAATCTAGCTTAAAAATTTAATTCATGACGTATTTTTCTAAATTTAATGCTAAAGGAAAGGCAATCAATATGGATACTCATACATTATGTAGTTACAGCAAGCCAATTAGTATTAAAGTTATGTGTGTCAGTAAAGTATTATTAAATCCAAAAATGTTTTGATATTATAAGAACTACTACATATATATGTTTTTCCAACGACTTCAAAATATTTTTCAAAAAATTTCTGCTTATTAAAATGAAATTAAAACCATTAAAAAAATGTGAAAAGAAAAATACAACCAAATTTAATTGAAACGAAATAAGTAGCAGCAAAGAATTTACAATATATTTGCCTCTTTATTTTTAATATTTTTCCTTGTTTAAAACTCTTCCTACCAATTTAGTAAAAATTCGTTCATTGTTCATTTAAAATTCAAAATGATTTTCGTTGAAATGTAAACACAACGTTTAACAATTTATATTTTTCTAGATTAAAATTTTATTTATTTTCATTTACGCAATTTTGCAAGGAGTAACCAAACAATGAGCAGCATAAGTTACAAACGCCCAGAAGTATGCAACAGCGAGTGCAATTGTTAAGTTGCAAATTTACACACAATTTCACTTAAATTTATACATACACGCCACGCCAAATGCCAAATTCAGTACGAAAATGAACAGATGCCATAGCAGCTAAACAATTCCAGCTGTAACTATTGGACTGTTGGGTAACCATTTCAACAAAAATAGTTCCAATAAAAGACGAGGAAAAAAAATTAATATTGTTGTAGGCTGACCTCTTTTAAATTTTCTGTTTGCATTTGTTACTGCATTTAGCTGCGTAACTGCATTTACATCTTTTAACAAATACGAGCTGCATTGCATTGCAAATTGCAATTGCTACAGCAAGTTCTGGTTCAGTGCGTCACAAACAGAAAAACGTCCCAACAGCTACAAATAAAATTCTCCAGTTGGGTTTATGTGCCAGAGAAGTGAATTAAATTTTTGTGTACGAAAAATGCATAAATTGCTTGCTGCATTTCATTGAGCTGCTGGCTTGCTGTTGCTGCTGCATTTGTTGCACTTATTGCACTCTCATTTTTGTTAGCCCCCAAAATGCTGCAATGAAAAATATAACTTATGTCAGACAAGCAGGACGTAACAATGAACAGCACATGACATACAAAAAAGCATTCAGAAATTGTTGCTGGCAACATTTGCAGCCATAAATTTCATTACACTTGACCTATTGAGTTGAATTGAATTGCATCCAGTTAAGTTCTTTGCGCAGAACTATTCCAAAAAAAATGTTACTCACACGACTTGGCTGGTTTGGGTTTGGTTTAGTTTGGCTTGAGCTTGGGTTTGCTTTGACTTGGTTTGATTTCATTTTGCTTGTTGGTGCTTTGTGGCGAAACGCATAAAATGATATTGAATTATTGTGCGAAATACGTGAATGAATACTGGACACAAATACAAGTACATAAGCCAGAAGACTTAACTGCTTTGCAAATTTGTTTTATTATAGTTTACTCGGTTTGGTACTGTTATTTACACAATCTGGTGCATTTGGAGTAGAAACATCGCTCTTTTTTTCTGAATTTGTTTTTCATTGGATAGATTTTTATGTTTTTGTTTTTGGAATTATAAAGAAGTGATTCCATTAGTAGATATAAATCTTATACGATTAAATAGTCAATTACATTAAAACGTCTATTCTGACAGACAAAACAAATACTATAACAAATAGCATGTCCTTATATAAAATAATAAAACTTGTTTTTATTAAATATTTATTTAATATCTTTTTTCTAATATCTAATCAATAATAAATTTATTAATATTATTTTCGAAATTTTTTTAAATAATATTCCTTATTCAGCAATCATAATTGCTATAAATTAGCAAGGATAAAAGGAATATTTCATAATTACATTATTACTATGACATAATCTTCTTGATCATCGCACTAGCAATGCATTAAAGCATTTACGAACTATAATATATTAAAATCCATTACACATTTTGAATACAGCTGAATGTAACTTTTTATGGATATGTGCAATTCAACTAATTGAGAATTATAAAATAAATATGAAATCAAAATAAAATTTAATCACATTCAGAATTAGAAGCAAGTGTATAGTAGACTTACGCAATTCTGTAATATTATATTGCTGTCAAATGTGTTTAGATTAAGTATTTGATAATGAACGTCAAACAAGTCGAAAATAGTAGTTAAAAATAGTAAATAAATTATTTATAGTCCTGCAAGAACGTATCAATGTCATATCTGTGTAACATTTTAATTGTATCCAAACAATACTTGTAAAATGCTTACTAAAATTATAAAGAAGAAATTATGACAGTATTGTTTCTAAACGTTTTCAAATTTTTAATTCTGATTGTCTTCTGAAAGTATATTATTTAATTTGATATACCATATACTTAGTCCAAGTGAAATGAAATCACTTTTTTAAAAAATATTAATTTAAATATTAATTTCGAATTAGTTCAAAAATATGGGTATATGAAGAAAACTAAAAAATCTTTTTAACTTTTAATTTTGGCGTAAACAAGGATGTCAATAAATTGTTAACAACTTTTTACTTAACCAGTATAATTCAATGTCATTTTATGAATTTATTCTTAATAATCTTTTTGTCATAAAGTACTTATCAAGCAGAGGTGTTGTTTTTAAAAGGTTTTATAAATACTCAATTAATTAATTTTGATAATTTTATACTATTTCATAGAAGATTTTTATTATTAATAAATGTAATTATGATCAATTGACGAAATAATCTGTTTTAAACCTAATTTGGTAATTAGAATAATTAAATTAAATAAAATATTAACTGTAGAATACCAATGAACTAAACAAAATAATATGAAAATGTAAGGAAACGAAATTGCGAAATTTATGCAAAATACAAAAAATGTTTCTATTAATTTATATAAATTCTTTTTCATACATAATATTAATAATGTGTCCAATAATGAATTATTTATTTAAAATAAAAAAGAGAATTATGTTGAGGAAATTTTAAACTAATAAATTTGATTTTGTGATCAAGCAAATTTTTGGACAATTTTGGACTGTTTTGGACAATTTTTGACTATTTTGGACAATTTTCGACTATTTTGGACAGTGCCAAATATTTTATATCTTATAGATTCAGAAGCATATATTGACTTAAGAGTTCAATATTAATTGTTTCGTTTACATATATCAGGAATTAAATCCTATCAAAACCTGTGGACTCGTGTGTAACAAGCAAAGTCGACGTATACTTAATTTTTGTAATTTAAATTTTAATTTTTTCATTTTTTTTAAAAGGAACATAGTTTTATAATTTTATGTTGAAATTTTTCAAATTCAAACACTTATGTGTGTAGAAAATATTACTGTGAATTTGCATTAGATCGCATTTATAGAGTAGCAGTGTTTTGATTAGAGTAGTACAGAATATCTGCAGCAGCAAGAATATTTGTATTTAAATTTCTTAGATTATAGCGATTTGAATGTACTTCATTTTTGTACGTACTATATAAGTTCATAGTTTGAATTTAATAGTTCTTATTCCCTGATGCTATGTATTCAAAAGTTAAATACCGATTGTTAAATTAATTTTACATTCTGCAGGCCTGTTTATAGCATATATAGAGAGACAGCAAAAATATATGTTTAAATACAATACATAATACATTTTTTCTGTGAATGCCCTGCTTTGGCATCCAGAAGATCAAGGTTCTTAGGAAAATATATCTTTAATAGTTTATCAGACTGTTAATCGGTGATGACGAAAGGCCTTTAAATTACCTAAATTCGGCAGGATGGATTTAGTCTCTTCTTTTCTATACTAGGGTTCTTGCGAGGAATGTGGTAGCAAAACGGCGAAAAACTGATAATTGGGGTACATGGACGTTATCTAATGGCTTGCCACTGCAACCAACCATGTGTTAAAATTATCCAGAAAATTGCTAATTTAATGTACCTCGAATTTGTATGTTTTTCATTAGTTCACGGTTTAAATTTGACAGGATTCAGTTTCTGATAGTTATGTCCAAGAGCATTAAATATTTGGCAGTGTCCAAAATTAAAAACGTTTAGTCCAAAAATTGATTTGTTTAAAAAATCAATTTTTGAGTTTAAAAATTTCTATAATATTTATTCACGACAAGATATATTATAATATTTATATAAAAAATAGAGAAATTTTTGTTTCTGCATAAAAACTTACAAAATGCGTTAGTAAACTATTCCACTGTAAATGTATTCGCCAAGGATTATAAATGACGTAAGCGAGTAGCTAAATAAGTTAGACAGGAAACGTAGCCATGTAATATGAAAATTATTCGATTTTCGCGGATAAAAATATTAATGAACTTTAATTTTATTGATTGAATAAATAATTTTATATGAGTTTATGTTTATGTGAATATGTGGTATATTGTATTGAGATTAGTTTCACCTGAGTCTTGATATAAAATCTGTATATAACACACAAACAAACAAATAATTACAAAACAATATTCAACAACGTTATATTAAATAATAAATAAAATAAATAAATAAAATTTTGTTAAATTACAAACAACTACTATAAAATTTATATAATTTTTTAGAAATTACTATATACGAGTACATACATAACTTGGTTAGAAACGATATTAAGTATTGTATATATATATGAATTAATGCTACTATTTTTATTTTTTTTTTAATTATTTTGTAATTAAAGTAACTCAAATTTTTTTATTATAGCTGTTGCCAAAAATGCAATTATTTAATTGATTACTAATTAAAAATAATATTAACAAATTTTTATTAGCAATACAAAGGCTGAAAAACAATTTCTACTGCAACAAAAAATATTTTTCTTAGATATTTAAATTGCAAATAACTGAAAAATTATTGAAAAATAATTAATTCAAATATAAAATTGCAAAAAACATATATAAAAAATTTGTATTTTAATTGAGTTCACAACAAGCTTAATTAAAAAAATTAAAACTGAAATCAAAACCTAATTTAAAAAATGCAAATAATTTAATTTTCAAACGTGCAGTTCTTATATATTTAAACAGAAAGATACATTGCCGGAAAAATAAGATAAATAAAATTGTTTTGTTTACGTTTTGTTGTTGTGTGTTAATGTCTGTTTAATTTATTGCATAAATTTTAATTGAATATAAAACTTTCAACCAATTAATTGACTATTCTATTTTTCTTTTTAAATTACTTCAAACGATGCTGGCAACACTTACACTTGAGGTAATCTAACTCCTCTGGAATCATACAGTGGATAATAGACTTTGTTCCTAAAGTTATAAAGTTGAAATAAGAAAAAAAAAATAAAAATTACGTAAATTAAGAAACAATATTAAAAAATTACAAAATTAAGTTAAATATTTTAAGCAAATAACAGCTTTAAAATTTCTCCCAAGGAAAGGCAAATAGCGTAAAGCAGCACGACAAAAAAAACATTATAGTTCAAAAATATACATAAAATTACTTTTGCCTTTAAATATTTTCAATTATTTTTTTCCCATATTTTTATTTAAGTTTTCTTAAGGTTTTTATATAATTTATTTAAAATTTTCTTAAGTATATAAGAAAGTTATAGAAAGTTTTTCTAGCGCGCAGTATAAAATTGTTTCATACACCCTTACTAGGATTATAGATTATTATTGGATTAATGACAATTGCTGTACAATGAAATTATTTTTACATAAAAAATAGTTTCTTTTTTATTTTTTTTAATATTTTTACACATTTATTACATATTAACATTAAGTAAATTATTTATAGTTAAATTATTTACTATACAACAAATTATTGGTAAATTTTTTTTATAAGTTAACTTACGGTTTTGGTAAGATTGTGTTATTTAAATTATCTTTCCATTGTAAATCTGACACTAAATTCGGATCTGGTACCATGGGTTTGCATGTTAAAATTAGAGACTTTCCAACTGGTTTACGTTGTACTTCTTGCTTTGGAAAAATTTCAAGTCTTGGTTGAATTTCAGCAAATGCAACATCTGAAATAAAAAATTAAAATTATTTTTAATATAATTTAGATTTGAAATTTAAAGTACTAAATAAATACTATATTAATATTAAATACTAAATTAAATACTAAATACTGAATACTGAGCAGTTTGAACTTTTCGTTACAAAACGAATACTGAATGGTTTGAACTATCGATTATAAAACGAATACTGAATAGCTCAAAAAATTCATTATAAACATTGAGCAGTTCGAACTAGGTATATGCTATAAAGCGAGTACTGAATGGTTTAAACTAAGAAAATGAATACTGAGGCAGTTCGAACTATTCATTATAAAACGAGTACTGAATGGTTTGAATTATTCATTATAAAACGAGTGCTGAATGGTATGAAGCATTTATTATAAAAAGCAGTTCGAATTATTCATTACAAAACGAATAGTGAATAATTCGAATTATTCATTATAAAACGAATAGTGAATAATTCGAATTATTCATTATAAAACGAATAGTGAATAATTCGAAATATTCATTATAAAACGAATAGTGAATAATTCGAATTATTCATTATAAAACGAATACTGA